>NW_027176207.1:5254445-5626945 GCF_023055335.1 Clinocottus analis | reverse complement strand
AACGATTTACCACGCATTTTAAATCATCGCGATTTTCCAGAGGCGTTCGGCGTTTCACCACGTACAGTCGGTCGAGGTGTCCGGCCGACTTCCTCGTTCAGATCCTCCTGCCACATTGCTCCCTTCGGTCTGCCAGGTGATGTTGTATTAATTGCCAATGACTAAGACCTCATTACCTCAGCTTCCCTTGTGGACAAAGAGAGTCTTAAAGATGGAGGATGACCATCTGGAAGTCATCGAGAGGGATCGCAGTGCAGAGCAGCAGAGATAACCGTTTAACTCGCCCTTCAGAACACCAGCGTGATCCATTTCATGCACATCTGGCCTGTGGCTCACAACTTAAGTGTAAATTACACTGTGAAAGGTATTGCAGACTGCAGGTCATTAGGGGCGACTGTTGTTTTCTCTTTCTCAAGTCTAACAACTTCTTCCACTTTGCAATGGTTATATTGCCACTAGTTGTCAAGACAACCAGTGACAATTTGATATATGGCTTTAAGCTAGGTCTCTTTGATAATATGGCGTAGGAAAAGATGATAAGCACCCGTTATATAAATGCAGTCGTTATTTCTGTACATCACTGTTATGATGTCGGACTGGCAGAGAAAAAGAAAGAGGACATTTGTTATGTAAAATCCTAATTTTAGGTCAGAAAATGAGGTTTAAACATTGAGAAGGAAAGCATCCTGCTGCCTGCAGCATTAGGCTAATTAAACAAGCATTGTTTGCAAATAAACTCTCAACTATTTTCTAGGAGCCATATCGGAAGTGAGGCAGAAATTGAATACAAAGACACATAACACTTAATTATCAGTTTGCATGACACAAAGGCTATGTTTGTCTATCTGGTGTTATACTATGTACCAACTCTGTCTCCTAGGAAATGTGTGTGCTACCAAGTTGCTACAGAAAATAGATTTGGTAATTTGGTAATTTGCTGATTGCTGCGTTTTTTATCAACATAATAAGGGACATTTGTACATCATGAAATCATCTGCAAAAACATTCAAGAGTTTTGTTATAAAAATGAGCCATATGACATGCATAGCACGAATATGTCTTGTGACTATGAACACACAAATCCATTGTTTGTAAAATCTCATGTTATGAAATGTCATGATTTGGTATATTATAAAATCATGCAAGCAATAGTCAAAGCTAAAGCAAAGTCACTGCCAGACTGTGTTCCAAAGTTATTTTCAATATCTGAGTGTAATATGATTTGAGAGATTCTTCATTGATAAGAAGTTAGAGTAGGAATATACAAGCGTTATACTTCTGCCTCTACCCATTTAGTCATATTGTATACTAGCGTGTATATACAGTAGGCTTTACTCATTGTATTGCATGTGAGACTGTGTGGGTGAGAGTGTGTAGGTGTGAAGGTTGGTGGTCATTGAGTGTTGCCTATAACAAAAAGATGCATTCCTTTGGAACGGCTTCACGAACCATGGCCCAACCCATATATTGTGGTCGATGTCATTGCTCTCCACAGAGTTATGTTATATTTCTGCCATGGAAACAATGGACATGGACATAGTAGGACGGAGTTATTGAGAATCTCTTCCTATCCACCAATGCACATACACTCATCTCTCTCTCCCACTCACCCGTTGGCATCTATTAGTAACATGTCTGTCGATTTGAAAGCGTGTGATCACCTATCCATACTTACATCATGTCTAATGTACAGATAAATGCTAAAATATGTATGGCATTTGTGGTCAGTCAGACCGTTTTTTATTATTTACTCTAATGGATTTAACTTCTGTGACCCATCGCTTGTCCTCCACTGAAGGTACACTGTAGAATCTACCGTCCCAGTTTGATTGACATGTGTGGAGGATTGCCTAATGGTGGTCATTAAACTGATTACTCTGATTAGCGTGACATCATGACACACTAAACATCGTGATGACATTCATCTGTCAGTCTTTCTCACATGCACCATTCACTCAGTCTTTCCCCCCTCTGTCATTTATTCCAATTAACAACGAATAAAAGGTCCTTTGTTGCCTCCAGGCACATTTGGATTCTTGGTTGGAGCCAAAAGCTGCTCCACCAACAGAATGTCAGTTTACATTGAGGAAGAGAAGAGAAACTGTACTGAGTAAATGTGTTTTTACAGAGACGCACAGCTTCTGCTCCAGTGGAGTTGTCCGAGGTTAAGCACTTGACATCTCAACAGTATTTCAAGCTGAAGGGTCGCTCGCTGCCTTCACCCAGCTTTTCCCAGTGGGTGCTCCAATTCAAACCACCCAATTAAGCTTGCATGATTGCTATTAGTTTAGTTAAATGTCATCATCATCAAGTAGATGGTGGCTTGTGTTTGTGATTGTTGTCTCCTTGTGGTCTTTGTCGGCTCGTTCTCAATCCCAGAGCGGCGAATGCCAACACGTTGTCAAGCCCCTCGGTGTCTGTATGAGACACAGCGGGATTATTAGACTGGCGTCCTGTTGCTGCCTTTGTGGCCAGGTCAACATTGTAAATGATCTGCTTATCTATCTATCTGCTTAAATAAAGGTATTAAAGAAATAAGCAATACATTAGACGCTAAAAGAAAATGCACTGGGAGTGAGGGATATAGCATGAAGACCAAAATATGGTCTGATATGGTGGAGGTATCAAACAGAAACAGGACTGTCAAGCAATACACCGGTTTTCAGGACTAGTATCCGTATCTTGAAGTATTATTGAGTTACTGTGTAAAGTTGCGTGTTAGTTACTTAGTTTAGCTACTTATTTGCAGCCCAACAAAGATGATTGTACTAACATGAGCCAGCGTTTCTGTTTGAATTCACGTCAACCACGTGTTGACCTGACCACGGTGGAGCATCATAGTTTGATGAGCTGGCTTCTCAGTGCCTTAGAAAGAGATTAATTATGAAAATAATTAAATGACTAATTTGATTTTTCTAATTACAGGTTGGAGGAAGTGTAAAACATGAATAATGTTCACAACTGTGTAATGTGAGAACGTGTAAAATCCTTATTACATTACTTTCAGCTGACGCTTTTTTCCAAAGAGACTTACAGTCAGTGCATTCAACCATACAAACTCAGAACAAAAATCAAGAAAGTACAAATTAAAAGGGAGAATCCAAATATTCTCTAATGTCTGAGAACTATTTGACATGGCTGAGTGTTACATGGTGTTTACTGTAATTAGTATTTGTCTATTGAAGGGGTGCTTAAATGTGGCAACTCACAAATTATTTCATTGTATTTGTTCAACACATTATAGAAATGCTCCAGGTGAGGCTTGAACTCACAACCTCAGCATTGCTCTGCAGTGTACTGTCTTATAAGTACTGCGCGCTGACCGATTGCGCCACTGGAGCTAGATATTAGAACAAAGTAATCAGAATACAAAGAACCTCATATCCCTTTCTTTTCTGTGCATTGTGTATATATTGTGTGTATTGCTAAAGATGTGTGCACATGGAAGGAATTTGACTTTCTTGATATACTGAACAAGAATAAAAGACTAACAGGATGTACAAGGACAACAAAGCTAGACAAAGAGAGGTTATGTATACACAGGACCATATATGTACACAAGTATTGAAAACTAGGTGTTTACAAATGTTATACATACAACAAGTCAAATGTTCTGTAAGCTGTGAATGGATATACATGGACTGGATTATTACAGGGACACATAATAAAGACTGTGAGATGATAATGATAAAACAAGACACAGTTACCTCAACACATCGAGCAGACAAAGAGCAATTGTAAATTGCAATTGTGTTTCTGGTCAAAATTAACATTCACACTGAAGCTCTTTTCTGTCATCCAGTGTCCAAAGACCAATGTCTGTCTCAGTAACGACTGTGTTTCTCCTCTATGTTCGTAGGGCAGCGATTCAACAAGTGGTTCGGTTCGGCTTCAGATTTTTGGGCAACGGTTTTGGTCACAGTTCGGTTTGTGTTGCTTATTTGGGAGATAGAACTCCAAAATATAAAATAGTAATGAGTGATATTTGTAGATCATGAAATAAGGCAGGCTAAATAATGATCAGATCGGCCTATGTTCACATTATTGTCTCTTCTATGTCTCTGGAACGACATCAATTCATTTGCAGGAGGCTTCAGTGTGGTCTAAAGGTTTACCAAGTGCACGTTTTGGGTTTGTCCGAGAACAGTTACCTTTTACAATCACTTTTGCATTTGTTTTATTCATCAGCTAGAGGCTAACTTCATCTTTCTGCTGTTTGATGCCGGGAGTAAACATTGAAAATGCTAAATTAAGCTCCAGCTTTTGTGTCACGTGTTCAGGTGATATGTCATCCGGCGAGGTGACAGCCAGTTGACTGTGTGAGCATGCATTCATTACCATGGTGATAGTGAGGGATTGACTCAACTGAAGGTGGTTCAGAGGGAGAACATTACATGTCACCAAAGGAGGCTTCACCCCTCTCATTCATTTACTTGACAACTTCATTCAGGTGAGCTGCAGAGGGGCGCTGAGCTGTGGCATTTATAGTCCTGCTACACAAGTGGATGTGGAACCTCCATTATGAGCTGCAGCGCTCCGAGCGAGTCACATGACGTGACTGTATAGCTTCCTGGAAATGTGCTGCCTGGAGGCTCCTTGTTCTGGATGGTGACATCTCATTCTGTCCCTTTCGAGATCTGGACTATAAAACAGCTCCACTGCAGTCAAGCCTGAAGCACACCCTCTTCCTCTGGCCTCATAATGGAATACTCAGAGATGTTGAGGAGTGTGGGGGGGATTTGGAAAAGTATAGTATCCATATTATCCGAATGATGACCAATCAACTAAATTTGAATTGTTTTCACATTTTGAGTCTGCATATGTGAGTTACAAAAGAATATAAATAAAGATGCTCTTGCAGAAAGTGGTCCATGTGCTTTGATGTCAGAGAGGCCTTGAATTTCATTCCATAATAAATGCCGGCCGTCATATTCATATTTATAATGGATTTTGGCATTTATTGGCCGGGCAGCTGCAGCTTCTTGAGGCCTTTTAGGCACAGGCACACGACTAACTTGCACCTCGGGAGTCAAACTAATTAAAAGGCATTATCATTCCCGCTGTGTGGAGATCCAGACATGAAGTACAATATTTTAGATTTCATTAACTTATGAAAAACATTTTGCATAAAAAAGGCAAATCGTACGCTCATTAGTAATATGTTTCCGATTGCAGCTCTTGTGATTTACATTTGTATGACTTCATTACCTGCACTCTTCAGTGTGACAAATTGAAGTAAAAGTGCTGAGAAGCAAAAAATTGGGAATGGGAAAGCACTGGTGAATGTCGGGATTAAATGAGTGAAAGTACTCGTTGTTGGGAGCAGATGCTGAATAATTGCATTCTGACTGGTTGTCGTATATGTCATGCTGTGAATGGAAATGGGACACTGCTGACAGACCCACAGGAGGCTAAACTCTCCATGCATGGATCATGAGGGAATATTAGAGAAGCTGTCTTTCCACATCGGGCATCATAGCGATATACACATCATGAACAAACTAAAACTACTTTTAGTATTACATGTGTGAAATATTGCTCATCAACTGTAAGCCTTCAGGCAGCTTCACTTACTCGTGGATGAAACTGTCATGGATGCTTGAATGGGTTTGAGACAAAGAACGCACCCAGAGACTGACTGTGGTGTAGAATGGCCGGCCACCTGCTGCTCATGGACCTTCAACATAGTAGCTTCTGTTGCTCGTGTCCAGTGTCGCACTTCACAACTCCCTATGGAGCTTTCTTTCTAGCTCAGATAATGTCTGAATCGCCATTTTTCTGAACGTCATTGTACTGCAAAGCTTACACCTTTACATTACATGATTACATTACATTTCATTTAGCTGATGCTTTTATCTAAAGCGACTTACATGTTTGCTCTATACACCGTAGGCACAGCAATGGGGAGCAATTCAGAGTTAAGTGTCTTGCTCAAGGACACAACGACGAGGACTAGCACAGCCACTGATCCACTAATTGAAAGACGGGCAAGCTAACCACTGAGCCACAGTCGCCCCGTGTTGACAGAATGTGCTCTTCATGTCGTATTGGTGCTTTTATTTCTTGGAGAAAGATCCGAGCTGATGTCGGTCTGTTGCTTGCTTGTCTTTAAGCACAATGTCCTGATTGGGAGTAATGTTTCAGATTTTTTTTTTATTTCTGTGCACTTTGCCTTTAGGGGTGGCGTACAATTACAGATATGTTGAAGAATAACAATTGCATGTGGTGTCATAATTGAACTTAATAATGACCTTAAAGTTAACGCTGATGAATATGAAAATTAAAAATGCCCCTTGACATCCAAGAGGTTGCAGAATGAAAACAGCTCACCGAAAACAAGAGAATGACCCTCTGTTCCTCTTGTTGCTCTGGTTCCCTGCGCTCCGTCTGGGCCCCGTGAACCTCTTTGACACCCACATTGTGAAAGTGGGACGCTGTCCTGTTCCAGTTGGCTGAAGCAAAGCGTGCGACTTGTTTCCAGTCGTTTAACCCTTTTCACTCCAACTTACTTTTTACTTTTTTCTTACTTTGTGAGTTGCAGGTGACAGAATCCTCAGATGTGCTGTAGTTCAAATGAAATGAGAGTAATCAAGCATTGATTGCACTGAGGGAGCCAGAACAGACCGGTGTGGCACGCACACAGCACACATCACACACACACACAGCACACGCACACGACGTACATGCACACACACACGCGCGACCAGCAGGTATGAAAGCAGCTCGCAGCAGGAATCAGAAATTGTTAAGCAAAGGCTCACAAATGCAGATATTCATCTCAGGCTCGCAGCGCGTCTATTACAAGCAGCATGACTTCTGCCTGAAAACAAATTGAATAGGAATTGTAAATATTAGTGGAATAATATTGCAATGTTGTGAATTATAAATAGCTATGTGTCTATGTGGAGGAGACAAAGGTAGATGGATACAGCCACTTAACGTTTGACTTCATTTTTACAAATCATCTTTTTATTTTTCTGTTGCTCCATAATACAATAGATATGTAAATGAACTGTATTGATATTTAATGGCTGCATCATCCACAACAATACAGTTTGGGCCATGCACCTCTGTGTTGGAGCCCTCTTACTATAATGGCTGCTTTGATCTAACTAGCACACAAAGCAGCAGATAAAAACACATGCTTTTATGTTAAAACACATTCATAGTGTTGACTGAAGGTGATCTCTGCAAGCATCACTCACACTATGCAGCTGAGTTTGACTTCAATTCTAGCATCCTTTCTATTGGCAATATAATGTTTGAGTCATCGTCACTTCTTTACAGGCATGTAGGATCCAGATTGTCACGTGGTAGTCCTTTTTTCCCAGCATGCATTGAGACTCAGTAGGAAAAGCTCAGGCGTTACAATTCAATGATGGTTCCATTTTATTCAGTTGTTCCAGCAATACTAGGACTGAAACTGAAGCAGCTAAATAGATTGAATAATTTACACCCAAGCTTTTGCTGCTGTCACGCGTCAGAATGTCTTCCATGAAAAAGGGAGATTGATGTTAATGTCAGCTGGAGAGAAGAACATACCTTATTTGAAGGGGTTTGCAGCCTTTCGTAAGTTAAGGTCCATTTCTGAGGACTTCCTTCCTAAATATATCATAAAAAAGACCATAAAAAACATAACTTAACATGACTGGCTGCTTCCCCCAATAACTCTCACACATATCCACAGCACTACGGGCACGATACAGCTCCTGTGTGGTCGTAACGGCTTCCTGGCTGCAATCTTTTCCGAGCAGCCGCCATGTAGCCGGCTCTCAAAGTGTTTCCAGACTGAGTTGCTAATGTTGTGATCACTGTCTGCTGTGCCTGAAGCTCGGCTCTTTTCCTTTGGAGATATTCATTTGGCGTCCAACACATCCCGGGAGCTCTGTGTTTAAATGTCTCTGGAGCTTCGATGGCTTCAGCGCCTCATTTGACAGGGTTTCATCACGTTCAACACTGTGATGTCGGCTCAGCATCACTGCCGCCATTAGGAACCCAAATTGAATGTATTCAGGGTCATATTTCCTCACCACACGCCTTGGAGCTCTCACTGGCTCAGGGTTGTCTCGTCTCACAAACGCTTAGTTTTGTGTCACTGCATCTGAGAGGACGCTAGCTATGAGTGTGTGATTGCCATGGGGACTTTCAAACATGTCAAACTGGTCAGCCACTGTGGCCACTATAGAGGCCATTGCAGGGATAAGGATAAATATGATGTTAGAGTAGCACGAGTAGGGAAGAGTCAGGCGAAGGACTACATGCATGGATGGCTCTCCCCCTGGCCGTCACCTACAAATAACTTAAAAAGACATTTACAAACCAGACAGAGACTCCAAATAACTACAAAGAATTATGAAAGGACTAGAAAGAAACACAAATAGACTGCAAAGAGACCAAAACAACCACAAGGAGACATAAAATAAATACAATATCCACAAAAGAACTTAAAATATAGGGTATTACAAATATACGCAAAACAACTAAAATAGACATACAGTAATTACAAATATACACAAAACAACTTATTAGGGAACTTTTTCCTGATCCAATGTGGGTAATTGCAACAGAGGATCTTGGAAAGCCTTCTCAGCGTAATTTGCAATTTTAGGCTGTACAAAATAAATTGAATTGAATTAAATTGAACAACAAAAATAAAAAACTAAATATAAATGTACACAAAACAATTCAAAAGAGACATAAAGTAAATATAAACACAGACAAAACAAATCCAAAGAGATACAAAATAAATTCTGTAAAGAGACACAAAACAACAGAGAGGTGCTTAAAGAGACACAAAGCAATTACACATACACACAAAACTACTACAAAGAGACAACAAACCAACATGTATAAAGTCTACGTGTCTTTCTCCTGTTTGGGAGAGGCTGTGGGGCGTTTTGTATGTCTGTACCGAGCCCGTTGACTCATAATCCATCCATGACTCTGTAACGCCAGTTCACACAGAATGCCTCCAGCTGCGTGTTTTACATTGTGTGTGTGTGTGTGTGTGTGTGTGTGTGTGTGTGTGTTGGGGGGGCAGTCTGCATAACTGTGTGTCTTCTTCTGCGTATGAATTCAACCTTCATTAAGAGAAGGAATGTGACGGCTGCTTTTCATGCCGATTCAAAATCGTTCATAAAAGGAAAATCTCAACAGTAAAAAGATGTGACGGTTTGTGTCTCTGGAGAACGTTGCCTGAATTAGCTTCTTTGAAGTTAGTTGTTTTTATCTGAGGATCATACTTTTTATTCAATGTTAACAGAAATTTAGAAAACCTTAAGTTAAATACTCAATTAGTTGATCACTGGAATGTAATCAGTTGATATTTATGATATATTTTATCTTTTACACCATGCTTTAAGCAAAACAAAAGTTCCGGTTCCAGCTTCTCAAATGTTATTTGTTCGGCTGGTTTCCTTGTTATTGGTCGATGATGGAAAACATTTGAACTAAAGGTTGAGCAATTTATATCAGTCAACTTTGGCTTTTTGAAATTGTGTTTGACGTGTTTCACGATTTACTAACATTTTGTGAATGGACAACATAATCCCATAATGAACAGATTTGATCATGTGAATGTTGTCAAGATGATTGCAGCACTGTAACAGAAGTGGTGAGACTATTTTCTGTAGGTTTCTGTATTAGTTTATAATTTCATAAGTAACGTTTTACAGCTTCTGGGGAAATGCATTATGAGAATATAATTGATATGCAACATACTGTAAAAAAAAAAAAAAAAAAAAAAGAAGAAAAAAAAGTAACAATACTCTCACTGTACCAGAGGCACAGTTACAAACTCAGGAGCAGCAAACGAGATGAATCCTAAAAGTTATTTTTTCATTTCACTATATTTGATGCAGATGCGAATCCTGGTGCGACCACAGCTGTGTGTCTGTGACGCAGACAGGAAGTGCTGTAACACAGAGAACTCAGTGACAAGATGCGAACCACGAACTTGGCATCTCTCTCTCTCTCTCTCTCTCTCTCTCTCTCTCTCTCTCTCTCTCTCTTTCCCCTCTCGCCCTCTCTCATCCCCCCTCCCTCCCTCCCTCTTTCTCTCTTCCCCCTCCCTCCATCTCTTCTCCTTCTCTTTCTCTCTCTCTCCCCCTTTCTCTCTCTCGCCCTCCCTCCCTCTCTCTCTCTCTCTCTCTTCTCTGTTGAACATGACGGGTGTCAGTCAGGTGTCCGCCGGGTGTTTTGGTCACTCGGCGCAGTTAAACTGCAGATTACGGGCTGAAGCCTCGTGAAGCGACGCGCGCGGCTCGCTTGTCTCCTCTTGTGTGAGAACTTGGTGAAATAAAAAGCAGCAGAAAGCCGCCGGACCGACACCGAGGAGACGGGCTTCTGTTCTCGTCCTCCCCCTGTAGAGAAGCACACAGTAAACAGTGGATGCTCCAGCGGCAGACGGGACGCGTGTCTCCTCCCGCGCACCGCGGCTACAGATCTGGATTAACTCTAATGAACTGGGGTACATAATCTCCACGGGGCCGCCAGGACGCCACGCCGACTCAGTGTCTCGCTGTGGGATTTGTGTTTTTCTTTCCTCTCGGTCTGAAGACGATGTCTGTCCGGGGACACTTTGTGGCTCTTTCCAAATGCTCTCTTCTTCTTTCTCTGAGGATGCTGCTTCTTGTGCCTGCAGGGTTGCCGGTCCGCAGCCAAGGGGACTCTCAGTCCGACAACAAAGTCATGGACAACATCACCGTCCGGCAAGGAGAGACGGTCTTTCTCAGGTGAGTCCGCTGCTTGCTTTCCTTCATATTATTCAGCTGCCGCCTCGGAATTCTCCCCTAAAGTTGGACGCTGCCTGCAGGCGTTCTTATGTCAGTGTTCGGTGTTTAGAGAGCTACGTGTGTGTGCGCGCGCGTGTGCGTGTGTGTGTGTGCGTGTGTGCGTCTGTTTTATCATGTTCCGCTGTTGGAAGGATTTCAGAGGATTAGTCTGTGGAAAACACTCAATTCAGAAGCGATACTCTGCTAATCTTTAGCAGCT
The DNA here is from genome assembly GCF_023055335.1 of Clinocottus analis. Lineage (NCBI taxonomy): Eukaryota > Metazoa > Chordata > Actinopteri > Perciformes > Cottidae > Clinocottus > Clinocottus analis. The sequence goes on along the minus strand of NW_027176207.1, from coordinate 5,615,953 downwards.
GCTCACGAGGGACTTGGCGTGTTTAATTGTTGTGTGACGGTGCAGAACTAAAGGTGGAGAGGAGGAAGACAGTGGCTTCTGGAAAGAGAGGAAGAGCAAAGGCGCTGTGTGCTGAGGAGGGAATGGGAGCGAGGTGGGCGAAAGATAGAAAACAATTCACACATAGAACACAGGGATGGATTGACGAGCAGTTCCTCAGGACGGGACGTTGTCTGCGTGACCTTTCCCCTCCTGCGCGCCCTCAGAGGCTTACTGGACACAGGCGGATTTGTGCTGCTTTCAAGTGCTGTCGGGAAATGTTTAGCAATAATCACAACGGCCAGCAGAAGGTTGTATTTGTATCCCAGAGTTGGTGGGATGTGATGTGAGGGCACGGGGTCACGTGAGCAGTTAAAGTGTTGACTGCTCTCACATTGTGGCGACGGATGAGGCTGAAGGAGCGAGTTTAGGAAGTGACAAGGAAGTGTGTCTCAGGCGTGCTTCCGTTTCCACCAGGCTTTTCCTGGTGACAGGCATTTTCAGTATTTTCAGGGTACGATGTCTAACTATATGGCACAGACCTGGAAAGCCACAACACAACATCATTACTACATTTACCACAACTACATCAGTGTGTGTGTGTGTGTGTGTGTGTGTGTGTGTGTGTGTGTGTGTGTGTGTGTGTGTGTGTGTGTGTGTGTGTGTGTGTATTTCGGCTTCAAGTCCTTTTTGACGTCAATAATAATAATACATTTTATTTATATGGCGCTTTTCAAAATTCTCAGCGACACTTTACAAACATTAAAATCATCATGAAAGAGATATACACTAAAAACATAGAACACACACATTAGTAACATATTAAAACAGTTCTGGAAAGGTGGGTTTTGATTTGAGATATGAATATGGAAAGGTCAGTGCAGTCTCAGCTGTGTTTGGATACACATTTAAATGTGAGGATGATGCCCGGTGATAACTGTGACTGTGTGTGGGCACTCAGCTGTGTGCGTAGTTCTGTTAGCTAAACATGGACTCCAAATAATAAGAGGAGGCAAACTTTTTTTTTTTTACAGACTATGGGTGCATCCCAAATTTCTTAATTGTCGTTTCCTCGCACCTCGATTGAACTGACATTTTGACGGCCGTCCCAAAGCTCTTATTCTGGTCTGAGGAGCCACGGTCGAGGAGCGAGGAGGGATCTTGGAGGAGAGATGATCAAGGAGCAGAGTGAGCTTCGAGGAAGTGTTTTAACACTGGACACGCCCCTTCATTGTACATCAGTTATTTGATTGGACGCTGCAGCTGATCGGACTGATTGCTGGAGTTTCATACCAGAGTGAAAACCAAACTCAAGTTATTTATTAGATCTGTTTTCTTATTTACCATCTAGTTGAAATATGTCCATTGTAGGTATGAACAACAAAAGGATCACGAACAAATTTCTTCATTTATGATTTATGATTTGATTCCCTCAATAATAATAATAATAATTAAAATCAGAGCGAGCTGGAGAGAGGAAACACTTTTTACAACATGTAATGAAGAGAAACTATAATTATACTGTGGTTCATTTTATAATGATTCCACAATCAGAATTTCAAAACATACCGACAAATAAATAAGTAAATAATTAATAAATCAATCCTGTACAAAGCAGTACACAGAACACAGTATAAATACCACACACGTATATAAGTACTCAACGCAGTTTGTTAAACAGGTAACAGACGACAGAGAAAACATCTCCACTCTGACAGTGATGATAACTGTTTCTTTATTAGTATACGTAGTTGTTCAACTCCATTAAATCAACTCACAACATTACGATCCTTAATATCAATATTTGAAGTGCATTTTTATTGGAATGATCTGGACCAGAAAACAACTCTGTTACAGTGATCATGTTTACAGACATAAACTCCATCATAATTCTCTCCGGTTATTAAAGCGACCGATAATGTGATCAGCGGCCACAGCCACCAGAAACCGACATTGTTTTGCGTGACGCTTTGGAGAAAAGGACGTCTCGTGTCTCATAAAACATATTTCCTTGTGTCCCCTCTCTTCACATGGTTTTCTCTCTGCTCTCCATGAATCCCTGTTGGGAGGGACTAAAACACAAAGGAAAGGACACAAGTGAGGGAAACAGGGATGCAATTAAGAGACTTAGGATGCACCCTATGGTCGTCCCTTTGTGGTCTCTGCACACAAAGCCGCAGGAGGGGGCGGAGACTCACTCAGCTGTGTTATCAGTGAGTGAGGAGTCAGCGTGCGGTCACCGGCAGCATAAAACGGGCAGTAAAAAGTGTTTCGCGAAAGTGCGGGTCACCACAACCACGAGAGGTCCTTGATCATGCAGCCATTACTGGACACCCAAAATATTATGCAATTTGCTGCGGCAGAATGGCAGATTAGCAGTGGACAGACACGGGCGCACACATGCTCACTCACTCATGTATAAGAGCACACGCGCAAGCAATCTCATAATTCTCCTGGCGGGGATTGAATTTTATTTATGAATAGAACTTTATTCAGGATTATTTATTCATTTATAATAAAAAAACAACCTAAGTCACTAGTGATTTTAGCAAGTCAACCAAATTGATAACCATGCATCAACTCGTCACATTCCCTCTTGCAATAATACATATCACAACATGTTGAAAGCTACGCTTGAATCCAGGTCTTATTTGACATAATTTCCCTGCCAGATGTTCGATAATAATAGAATGCAACATGTTGTATGTTGAATGTGGGCATTTGTACGAGCTGTGTCATAAATCAATGTCTAGGGACTCCCAGGGTCCTTTGTTCTTCAGCAGGTCATCAGTAAGGAGAGGAGGAGCACAGGTCTGTAGCTGCATTCACTGTGAGCTCCCTCTGAGGGGAGGAGACCATAACAGGACAGCAACCGTAAACCAGACGCAGGTCAATATTCTGCTCATCTGGATTCTTTTATATACAATACATTTAAGACTCCCTGTCCTGTGTCAGTTTTACAGGTGCGATCCATTGCAGTGATTTTCACTCCAAACATTGTTGTTGGCCTACTGGGAAGAAAACCCATTTATAGGAAGTTTGCTGGCTGATCATTTCACATGTCCTCTCAAAGGAAACATCATTTTTCAACCTGGACCCTATTTTCTCAGGTTTTTGTGTCCAACTGACTAATGGGGACCGCAGTTTTTTAAATTGGTCCAGCATTGAGAGAGAGCGCTACAGGCAGCAACGATACCCTTTGGGGCAATTCTGCATCGTTAATGTACATCCACTGAAAGTGCTTCATTTCCACTGACAGGCTCAGATTGATATTATAAGTGTCAGACGGCATTATGGAAAGAACCCATTCGGGGAAAAATAAATGTTTTCTATTTAGCTTTCGCTGGATCTTGTCTGTTTATTATTGTGTTCAACTAAGTCTCGCTCAGGGAGACGTCAAGTCTCACCTGAGGAGACTTGTTGCTGGACGACAAAGGAGCAAATGTGATAACACCTGCAGAGGGGAGTGTTGTTTTGCAGTACAGAAGACGTAGCTTAGTGTTATCATAAATATTGTCAATGGCACGGCTAAATATGAAGCTGACTTTAATAATGTGAAAGAGTCCAAACCCTCTCGAGAGATTTCAGAATGAGACTTTCAAAAGCTGTTGTCCTCGTTAGTCACTCGACTGAAACATGTGGTGAAATAGGGATCAGATTGCATAACACAAAATGTATCCTCTAAAATGTGTGTATGTGTGTAATCTGTACTCATCTATCATCTCATGCGAGACTTTACGTTTCTTGTGAACTCCTAATGAATAGAAATAAGCACATTTTTGTATTCTAAGCACACTAAGAACCATAGCAGCTGGCTCTTGAAGTACTTGACTGCTCCAGTCGAGTACTGTACTGTCCTGACTTTCAGACTTCACTGCTGTCCTCTGTAGAGAGGATACTGCTGTCCTCCTCCAGTACTATGAAGAATACACTGCTTTACCTTGCTGCTTCAGGACCATGGACAGCATACTCCTGTTCTCCTTTGGTACCATGGAAAATAATTCAGTTTATTTTGTATTGCCCAAAATCACAAATTATAAATTAGCCTTGGTGGGCTTTACAACCTGCACACATACAACATCCATGTCCATGTCCACATTCCTGTCCTCCTTCAGTACCATTGACAGCATACTGATGTCCTGTCCTCCTTCAGGACCTTGGACAGCATACGGCTGTCTTCCTTCAGAACCATTGACAGTCCATAGCAGTATACTGTAAGCTGTCGCAAAGAACAAATCAGCGACAGTCCCGTGTGTCTGCTGTATTTACACTGTCAAAGCTAATTATTTCCTCTGATCAGTTCCATATGACTGATGTGCATGTAAGCAGGCCTGCACCGTAGAGCTTGTATTGTTGATGGAAGACTCATTACAGTTTTGCTCCGATTACTATTGGCATGCACTATTCAGCCGTACTCAGATCAGTGGGAGTGGCAGGTCTGCACATCAATCCTCCAGGCTGAGTAGTATTGGCCATTTCAGGCCTACATTGATGGCTGTAAGTTTCTTTCATCTTGTTGGTGAGTGCCCCACTCATACCATCACCTGGGTTGAAAAGACATTTGAATCTGAAGTACATGCTGTTATAAGGCTGGATGCTCAACTTGTAATGCTGTCCAGCTGTCTAGTTGCCCATAACGTCAGCCTTTCCCTCATCTAGGCAATGGATAACAACTGCAGTTGTTGCGTTAGGAGCAGATTAACACGGATAAACTGTCTTTGTTTTCCGTAATCGTATGGATCATGTTTACATGGCGTTCGACTGCAGGTAATATGAGTTTTTTTTTTAACCCGTGAGACTATCGGCATTTTCGAAAGCACTGATAGGTCGTAAATGAAAAAGTTCGACGAATTGCCCTCAAAGATGTGTTGTCCATTGTGTCCGTATTATTCCACATGCTCCTGGGACGACCTGAAGCCAGGACAGTTGTATGGCCCGGAGGTGTGACCAAGCTGCCGGCCAGGCAATCAAGATTGGGTTTGGTTCCTGATCCCCACTCAGAGACAGCTTCTAATCCTCCACTGCAGACTCGTCTCCACTTTGTTAATATAGCCGACATCGTGAGCGATGTCCACAATGACCCCTACGCCAGCTGAATTTAGGGCGCACAAAACTATGACTGGTCTTTCCCAAGGTAGTGGGGAGACAGAGCAGGACAGTCCAACAGCACATATGAAGCACATGGAATATATGAGCAGCGTTAAAAGGCAAACATCTTAGCAGTAGCATACGTAATGCAGGTACAGGCCACCCTGCGTTAGCTTGCTGAGCCAATTTGTATTACCTTCAAAGTCCCTGGATAATTAGGATGTATTGCCTTTCCTCTGTCACACACGGTGTAATAGACGTGAGTCTCACCCCTATCCCGTCCCCTGCTGTGCTCTGTGCTAACAAGCTCCAAGTTGCCCTTTTTGACAACTGCCAAAGCTGAGGGTGGTATCACGTTCTAAGAGAAGGAGAGCCAGAGCTGCCTCTTTCCTTCCTGTCGGCGCTGTTTTTCAGGGCCGTGGCCTAATTTGGGGAGTTGATGAATAAATACCACTAATTATCACTTTATCGTGTTGTGATCTAAGCTCTCACTCCCCGGCTGATCCCGTGATAAATCCTTCTGTGGAGAGATTGTCGCACAACTACCAGCAGCACAACATGGGCACATATAGTCACTGTCTCTGGTGCATTGTTTTCACCCTCCTCTCCACCTCATAGTGATTAATACTTCATCAATAGACCATATACAATTCCTAAAGTAAAATATATTTTTGAAATATATCAACGTAAAGTGCTGCATCGTGAAAAAAGTTGCACCCTATATTCATATGAATATAATCATTATTCCAGGCATTAGAAAGATGGAAGTTTGTTGTGGCATTTTCTGCCAAAACTTTGTTGATTACATACTGCACAGCCAGAATCAGAGCGTGTCTGGAGAAGGTGATTTCTTAACTGTGATGCTGTTTGATTGCAGCCAGAGCGAGATGATGGAAGTGTTTCTGTCTGACTGATTGAGCTGAGCTTGCTTCACAAAGACCACACCGACACTGAAAAACCAAATTGTGAGCTATTTAAGTAGTGACTGTAAATCTCCAACCATAATAAATTGTGTACTATAAAACGCACAGCACAGTGCTTGACATAAAACAGATTCAATGAGAAGCACATTAATTTCCCAGGGCTCTGTCCATTCAAATGGATTTAATAAATGAGACACACTGCCTCTTGAGACTGCGATTAATGAATGTCACCACAGTGGCCGAGGTGAGCCGCCAACCTGCCGAGACTTGCTTATCTACCTGCACAGACCATGCTGGTCTCACAACCGCATCATGTTAACATTTATTCCTTTCTTTCCACGTCGCCCGATGAATGCATTAAAGATTCAAGTTCAATGTTTGAGGAATGAGGCTTTGTTCCAAAACAGGGACACAATTTGAACTGCCTTGATATTTAGTTTGCATGTGTGACATTGTTTCCTGACACACGTGTGCATGTGTATTCTGATATGCGTCTCCTAACGGGTTGCGCAAGAATACATGCATCGTGTTTTGAATGGTACTATCACCGATGAAGATTTTTCCATCCAGTCCATGTTTGGAGTTTAAGCTGCTCTCTCGGGGACGTTCATTTAATTCCTCAGATGCCATGGGCCAAGATTGGAAAGCTGATAATTTGATTTCACAGAGGGATGCTAACGATTCTCTCTGTAATTCCATTTGCTTTCACCTTGCATCGTCTAGCCAGGCTTTCATCCATCAGCCCCACGTTTTCACTTATTGTCTTCACATTACTGGTTCAGAAAGGGCTTTTCACTGTCAAAATAAAAAAGGCTCTGATAGCAAGGATGCCAGCAGAATAGAACCACTCTACCAGGTCCTTTCTAATAGAGAAAGCATTTCTCTCATTTTATTCAACATTGGCAGACGTGTTTTTTTTTTTTTGCTTCGTGGATATCATTTGAAAATCACACATTTATATTATTCAGTATTGAGGGATTGTATTACAATGCGATGTGGTTCAATTGTGTACAGCATGGGGATTCACTATCATATAGGTGTGGTACATTAGAGAGATAGTATGTGGATGGCTTTTACCTCTGTTCTTGCTGATGTCATCAGCAAAGTGGCATATGACTGCAGACTGTACAGCTACGGATGGCTCACAGGTCAGTCACAAGCATACAAAACATTCACTAGAATTTATAAGAATCTAGTAGAATCTTAGCTTTAAAATACATTTTTGGCCACTTTAAGGCCACAGAAACAAATTGAACACAAATATTTTTCGGAGCAGTTTGTAGTATTAAGTTTGAACTAACTGACTAAGAAAGTCAACATGGATGTATTTGTCACATAATGTACGCATTCACAGTTTTTTCCGATTGCTAAACGACAGTGGGCACAACTGGAGTCACATGTGCAAAACTCTAACTACAGTCAGCACAGCAGCAGTTCTTGGGGACCAAACTCTAGTTCTTTTTTCATTGCTTGAACACAGTTTTCAAAACTCTACACACTTATCCCGTGACTTTAACCACAACCTGCACAACACTGTGGATTTACAGCACTTTGTTCAAATGCCAACACACTGCTGTCAAAACTGTGAACCACACATTCAAAACGGAATAGATTTCAGCCTCGTGCCTTTCAAACGCTGCTGATTGCAATTTCAGCTGAAAGGCTAACAAGGTGTCTTGTTTTAGACTTGTTAGTGAACACACACACACACACACACACACACACACACACACACACACACACACACACACACACATATATATATATATATATATATATATATATATATATATATATATATATATATATATATATATATATATATATGTATAGATAGATAGATAGATAGATAGATAGATAGATAGATAGATAGATAGATATAGTTTGTATTGGTGTTTGATGCTAGTGTTTTTCCTCTCAGTGTGTTCTGAGTGACAGTGTGTGTTATCTCAGTGAGGGTTGTGCATAGTGTTTGGCTGCACTGAGCGTGTTTTGAGCCATGTGTTAAGAGTTGTGTTGCTTGGAATGAGTTTTGCAGGTGACGTGAACTGTTTAGCTCAGGTGACTGTTGGTAGTGCAGACTGTAGTTCGAGTTTTGCACATGTGACTCCAGTTGTGCCCACTGTCGTTTAGCAATCGAAAAAAAACAAACTGTGAGTTACACCACTTACAAAGTAATTTTTCATCCCAGGTTACAATGTTTTCCTAAACCTAACCGATTACTTTTGTTGCCTAAACAGAACAAAGTTGTTTCTTCTGAAGATGGATTTATTTGAAAAGACTGTGTGCGTCTAATGAGCGTAATTTGACATGTGTTGCTGGACTTTAGGAGGTGAACACACAACAAACACAGGTTGGATGAGGCTACAGTGATAAGCTAGTGTAGTAAATAGCAGGTGGCTTACTATTGATCCCTGAAATAAACATCTGGGGATTTGATTTCAAAACAGGAAGAGACATACTTACTATGAGGCATAATGTTGGTTTGTCCTTTAATTTGTCACCCAGATTTGACATGCAGCCATGTAGAAAGTGGATGAGGGGTTGGAAGTATGACCTGTAGTTTACAATTTATTTTTAAATGGATGGTAAATCAACTACTTGTATTTTCTAGTCTTCTGACCACTCAAAGCAATTGAACACTACATCATTCACCCATTCATACCCATTCATACACATGAACAGCTTGCAGGAGCATAGTCGGGTTAAGTGTCTTGCCACAGGACACAACATGGACTCGCTGAGATGGGGATCAATAACCCTCAATTATAATGTTGTATTAAACTAGTTCATTTTATTATTTCAGCGTAAAAAACTTAAAATGGTTTTAGTAAAGACATTCATTTGAAACCAATGGAAAATGAAAGAGTGAGAAAAAAAAGTATTAGTCTTGATGAGCGTTACAGTAAGACTGTCATCATGTTACTACACATATTTAGAAGTGGATTATAACAGTAGATACAGTGTTGTTACTTAGCAGGTTAAATCAAAGTGGAGCCTGTTAAAAAGGCCAATACCTCCAATGAGATTTAAAGAACCAAATCAGACTTGGAAAATGAATCCACTATCTAAAAGGCAGTCAGTTAAAAGCTGTTATGTCTTATGCTGCAATCACACATTTCATCTACAAATCTTAATCAGAAAGACAGAGGAGCTGTCTGGTGTTGTATTCTGTGACATACACTTGTGCTCTGGGAAAGAGCTTGGCCTACATGTTCAGGCTCTCCATATTGTTGAGAATAATCTCATATCTCCAGTGGATTACAGTGGGAGGACTTTTCTGAACTGTGGAACAGTGGCGGTTCATCGTTAGTCATTTCTGGAAGATATCTTTTTTTTCTTCTTCTTCTTCATTTTTCTCTCGGTCTCCCCTCTCACACTTGTCTTGCTTTGATGTGATTTAATTCTGCCTTGAATACTGTCCAGGAAATTACAGAGCTTCTGTAATGAAGTGTGACTGATTGGGCGAGTGCCCTTGTGTGAACATTCATTTTTCGGCTATCCAGGAAGTTTGAAATGAGTGCTGGGAAGGTTGGATTGCACAGATTGATTTTCATAGCCTAAATGCCCAGCAATTTTAAGCTTTCTGGTTTCCATTCTGTGAAGTTGATAATCCTCTGATAGGGCTATTGCTCAAATATCCAAGATGTTCCCGTCTTCTCAAACAGCTCCAGCTTGCAATTGTGCGACAAATAAACTGCTCAGTATAGTTAGAGCTGTCATCCCCTAGTTTATCAGCCATTGTCAAATAAAGCCCGCCCTGCATGGAGCCCCACGAGATTCTTATTTTTTTCATTTCAAAAAACTAAAAGGCGTTTAAATACGATTCCTTTTTTCACAATGAAACCTTTATTTGATGTACCGTTTATTACATAATGGGTCATGAAAAACAACATAATGGTCTAATAGGGATTAGACCATTATGTTGTTTTTCATGACTCAGTGGCCACCAGTGCCCGCCCCCTCACCTTGCAGCCAATCATATGGGCTCTCAGCCTCACAACAGGCTACTAAACCGCCGTTAGCTCCCGTTAGGCCAAAGTGATTCTGAATGAAGCAACTCAAGGCTGCTGCTGTTAAGAAATGAGTCACAGTAATTACCTTCTCCTGTAATTTACTCTACAACAAAGGTCGACAACCTTTTTGATGTAAAGGGCTGTTGTTTTTTTTAAAATTCACTTGCTAATTAGTGTATAACTTTCTGGTTAACATTAAGTTTAATTATGATATAACATATAAATCTCTTTCAGATCCGTAGTTATTTTCCGTCCATATAGATAACGTGCAGAGTAAAATACAAAAGAACATCTTCTACTATAATCAATTTGTAATCCATATGAAAACATCCACATCTGAGTTGAAATTATGAACCCACCCAACCATCTTTGCTTTGGTTGTTGTCGACAACATGAGCTGCTTCAGACATGTGCCGTTATCAAATAAAGGTGTGGTGGGGTTTATCCACAAAGAATCACACAATATTGTGTTTACCAGAGATGTGCTTTACATGACTGAAAAAAAAGTCTTGTAGAATGAAAAAATATAAAAACAACAACTACTCGTCAAAATGCATCTTAGTCTACTAAGAGCAAAACAACTGAAAGTCAATTAGTGTAAAAAAGTCAAATATTTTAATAAATAATATTTCATTGTTATGAACATATTTATATAGCTTTGACTGTATATCAAAACGTTGAATTTGATCTTTTAACATTGGACATATTGGGGTTTATGCTCGTGCCAACAGCGTGGTTGAACTCCTCCTCTTGTTGTGTGATGATCGTCAACTAACTGACCCGAGAGCGCCACGAGCAGCGCTCTGCAGCCGGGGTCGATTTCCGTCCTGTCGGGTTAGAGGAGGAGACGGTGAAGACAGCGGAGAGCTCGGGATTATGTGCTTAAGAGATTCTCAGCTCCACCTCCACTTCAGCTTAGATATCAATACTGCAGGCCCTCGTGCCCATGCTCACACACACACACAAACACACACACACACACACACACACACACACGCACACACGCACTGTTTACCCAACTCAGAGGTTTATTAGTTATGGACATACTCGCCATTGTTGTGGCGGATCAGACACACTGTAATATGCAGAGCTCCACAGAGGTCAGACAATCTGCAAGGGTATGAAAAACATCCATGTCCTTTAAAGGATCAACAAATTAAGTTTGTATGGGGAAAGGTAGTACAGCGTTTGATAAATAAAACAAAATCCACATTAATTGCACCGGTAATGCTATCAGTTTTCAACACAAGAACTAGGTATGGAAGTATGGAATTACACAAATATACTGAATAAAAAGTTTAGAACTAAAAGCATTATTTAAAAGAACATATATGGCCAAGCTTTATAATAAAGTATTCATCTTGAAGTATTTTTTTTTCATGTAAAAATACCAAACATTCCTTTGTTTCAGCTGGTCAGAAAACCAGCTATTTGAGGAAATCATCTTTAACTTTAAGAAGTTGTAACTTGCATGTTCATAAGGCCAAAAGATCAATTGATTAAATCAACAGAATGATCAGGACTTCAACAGTCTCTATAAGTGTTTGTTGTTGCCCCAATGCAGTTTTTAGGACGTAAACTATGCAGGTTGTGCCCCCCACAGATATTTTAAATATACATTATATGTCACTCAGACATGGCTGGATATGGAACCTCAATGCACATCATATCTGATGGCTCCAAGGTGGTGAAGACTGGCATTTAACTTTTGGTCAGATTTTCCTATTCACATATTATATTAACGAATGACAATTATATAAATCATGAGAACATGTTTTAATCAATTTCATTTATGTTAGACAGCATTATATTTGACTATTTATGAGGGCAATAATTTGTTTCTCGAATAAGTTCTAATTTCTTGAAAGTGATTCTTATCAGTACTGAACGTCAGAGGTCTGCTGATTGACAACCCTGCTCTACTACTACAGTCCATCTTACTAATCATCAGTAATATTGTTCATAAACACAGTATAGACATTGTTGATAGCTGATGGGACCTGTCAGCCTGTCAGTCAGGCTGTGTGTCCTGTCCAGAGTCTGTTGGGCAGCAGCGGTCTGCAGCAGAATAACCAGGATGTGGTGTTCCTGCCTTCACGTCCAGTGTCACAACGGGGAGACGGAGTCACTCTCCTAAAGGTTTCTTCTTTTCCCTGTGAAAGGGTTTTTTTTCTCCATTTTTGGGGGAGTTTTTCTTGATCCAATGTGAGGTTCTGGGACAGGAATGTTGTACGTGTAGATTGTTAAGCCCCCTGAGGATAATTTAAAATGAGTGATTTGCGGCTATACAAAATAAACTGAATTGAATTGCACAACATACCGTCCTCTCTGACATCCGATTTACGACAGTAGGAATAGTTCATTAATGAAAAGACCGGCCGAACAGTCCTCAGCCACAGAAACACACACACACACACACACACACACACGCACAGCTCTGTGTCTCTCATCTTCGACAAGATAACGACAAGATAATGAATTGTTAAATACAAACAAAAAAAATAGTGTTAAATCCAAATGTTTTATTGTTCTTTGTCTTAGGAGCCTTAATTCCAGTCCACCAAAATCAGCAAAGCAAAACAAAGGGCCCAGGGCCCCGTGAAGGGGACCTGACACACACCACTGTATGAATACAGCAGATGCATGGCCCACTGTGGAATAATACATATTGCCTCAAATACTGGAGTGAGCAAAGGATGTCCCTTCGGTTCCTCCTTATAGATTTAATATCTATAACATCACATGCAGTCACAGTATGTTAACAGTCGCCACCTATCTGACTTTCACGCATGGTTCAAGTTTGCATAATCCAAGGTTTTAATACCAAAAGTATTGCAAGTTGAGAAAATGGAAAAGTCTGGCAGACACTGCAAAAGAAAAAAGGAAAAGGTTTCTCTTCCAGATGCACATGTCCTTGCATCTGTGAGGGGTTCCATATAACGTGTCATTGGATGATATACTTCAGCATCAGCAGTAAACATACTGTAGCTGCAGGATCTGGCGTCGCTGTCCCATGAGCGACAGGTGAGAAGAAATGAGCGATCGAATGGGCACATCCGATCAATGTGAACACCTTACCTCTGTTTCCACTCACAAGCCAACTGGCGGTTAGGTGGAAAACAAACAGCTTTATTTATTTCCAGCTGTAATTGCGCCCAACAAACTTCTCCTCTGGCTAAAATAAGTTTTTACTGACTTTACACTTCAAAGTGAAGAGACGGCAGAGTGCAGTTAGAACAGGCAGAGCTCCGGGCTAAAACTCCAACACACCCTTCATGGCTGATCAGAGACGGCCTTCCTGTGTGTGTTTGTGTGTGTGCGTGCGTGTGTGCGTGTGTGTGTGTGTGTGTGCTCTGATGGTTATATCTCTGTGCTCACACAGACAAATGTCCCCAGAAGGATACACAAGAGAGGAAATTCAGCAGAATGACAACATTTAGCTCGCCCTCACTGCTCGAAGTGGTAGTTAAAGTTGGAGATTGAGATTTGGGTGTGTGACTGTGAACTTTAGAGTTAGGACTCTATTTTAAAGCGATGGTTGGAAGTCGGATGAAGTTGAACAGGTAGAGCTGAAATGTTCTGACACCATTGTTCAAATCTACAGTGATTATTAACTTTTTTTCTGTGTGAAATAAATATGAATTATATTTATAAGGAGATGAAATCAAACATCCTGGCCATTTTTTTTTTAAAGGAAAAGACGATGTAGAAAGGACTGTCAGCAGCAGCTTTGTCTTTGTGGACACGCGTGAGAGACGGCGAGGCAGCCGTCACGCGCCGCTCACACAGACAGCGTGACCCATCCGTAATAGAAGAGTCAGGTAGAGGAGACACATCTCAACTATCTAGTGTCAGAGGCATTTCCATCCAGTCACATGTGGGGCTGAAAATCCCTGTGCAACGGGTTGAAACCATCTTGTGTGATATTTTCATACCTCCCATAAACATTAATAGTAGACAATTTCAACGAACATGACATTCTCATCTTCACCTCGGTTAAATTCCGAAAAATGCAGACGAAAAACAATCACGCACCGCTGTTAGGGCTGCACGAAATTGGAAAAGAAAGATTTAAATGTTCTGTAATATGAAAAAATGCAGGAATATTGACCCTACATTTTGTAAGCTGGTGCACTTTGAGAGCAACACTAAGAGGCTAGATAAACCTTTGTGTTTGTGTGCTCTCTGGAACAATTTCATCCTTAGTCGCCCTGACAAAAGCAGTGTACAAAACATTCCTCTGATGGGGTAAGACCCTCACTACTACGTTCCCAATACCTGAACAACTGTGATTTAGTACACACATAATGTATTACATATTCATGCACCCATAGTTTTATTGCCTGTCAAATAAATCATTATGTTTTATCATGTAAATAAGACTTGGTGCCTGTTGTTGACCTTGCATCCCTCCCCGAACACAGTCTCCTGTCCCCTCTTCCCATCAACCATAACCCTCGACACAGTGTGCGTTCATCACATCACATTTCTCCATTGACCTTATAGGTAAATTAAATCGGAAGCGCTCGCCCAGAAAGGACACTCATTTTCGTCACATTTCTTCTCATTGAAAAGTTACAAATGGCCATCAGACATTGCGGTCTCCCCCTGGAAGAATGAGTATGAGTCTACATGCCGACAATAAATAAATCAATATAGTGTTGTCTTGGATTTGGTTGCATCTTGAAGCCTCGCTCTAAGGCAAACGTTGTAATAATAACACGACTGTACGAGCAACGAATGTCAGAAGCCGACTGGCAGCATTCAGGCGGAAAACTCCATTTCTGAAAAGTGAAGCCAATGCGGACGTGTTTTGAAGATGCATTATCTCTTATGCTCAGCAGGGGCGACTCCTCTGGTTGTATAGAAGTATATGCTTCATGTGTTAAAGCTGCATTCTCTCTCCTGACCACCAGGGGACAACTCCTCTAGATGTATAGAAGTCTATATAAATGACTCTACTTCTCTCTAGATTTCCAGCACTAAAACACTTCGACCACATGAGTAAGGGTAGGTTTTCATAAGAGATAAGAAGATTTTTCAGCTTGAGGGCCATATTATCACTTTACACTTGTGCCTGAGGTTATTATATAGATACCTGAGATTGTTTTGCATTTTTAGATGTAAAGCACATGGGTATCTATCATATGCAAGTGACTTTAAAAAGTGAATTTAAGAAATTATGTAAAATCAAGAAATGACCTCAGACCCCAGAGGTAAACACACACGCTTGCTTTTGATGTAACACAAAAAGTTGTTCTTGCCCATGTAAACCAAGTAGTTTTATTGTCTTAAACTTAAGCCAACAAGCCAGTTTTGTTACATTGTTTTTTTTCTTTTTTATTCACAAAGTAAACCACCGAATCCAAACTGTTTAAAACTACAATCTTTATCCGGTAGAAAAAAAAAAAACATTGCCTCTGGAAGCGTAATTGAGAAAGCAGTTTATCTGTATTGGAATGGAATTTTGAAACATGTGATTTCCAGCTGGAGTCTGGCATTCCACATGAAATGTTATTTGTTTTGCTATAACGCCGTGGCGCTAACCCAAGGTTCATGGCGCTCTGTTGAAAGATTCCTTCAGCTGATCTCGTGTGTCTTTGCCCGTCAAAGACGCCTCCTCCATCCTGGCTCCTCGGTGCAGGATTAGGAGCCTTCATTATGGTGTGCAGGATTCCCAATTTCAAGGTCAAGCGAGGAGCTTGATCAAATAGGGGAGGTGGCATGTAACCATGGATACTAATGGTCACATCATGACCTTTCCTCTCATGCCATCTTTGGCTTGTACAAGGAAGCACATAATGAGCACAACACGCCACATGCTTTCCTCTTGCTCGGCTTTCTGGGGAAATATCCCCTATACAAGATTCTAAATGGCCATTACATTTCCTGAGCATGCCGCTGATTGAGCTTGTAATGTTCATATTTGAATATTTGCTGGAGTGCAAAACATTTGTCTTTGTCTGTCACATTGCTTTGTTTTGTTGGTTCTACACAGTTCCTGTGGTCTAATCCACATCACACAGTAAGCATGAGTTTCATTCTATGTACAGTGTGCCTTGTTGTCTACGATGAGACAATGATCCTGAATCACTTATTTACAGTGTAGTTTTGAACATTTAGGTTTTTTTTTGTCATCCTCTCATTCATATGAGTTGTATTTGTTCCTGTTTTGCTGACAATATGAGTAGTACATGCCATGCATACCCGATAGTAGTAGAAAGATAAAATAGAAGTGTGAGGGCAGCATTACTCAATGCTAAGCGAAACATGGCCGTCCTTTTTTTTTTAAATTGATGGCTCCCAAAGCTTAATGCAGATGTAACCATGCACACACATCCCTTCTATTAGCAATGCCCTGGGTGCCTTATTACATTTAGGGCAGTTCATAAATTGATGATTTGTTTCCGAGCTGCAAGTCGGTCTGCAACTGGAATACTTTCTATTCCTCCTGGGTATCGCTGCTCCAATAACCACTGTACAGGACACGCTAGGTCTCTTCCTGAGGATAATGTGAAATCAGGTGGTATTCAAAGCAGATTATCTTCCCCGAGCAGCGGTTCACCTCACATATCTAAAGCGCTCACATGCCTGATTCCATAGCGGGTGCAGAGATCTACTGTATGAGAGAGATTACGGGAATTCTTTGCCGTTAATGCACCGAGGAGCCTTGAAGAGGAGGGAGAGCTGGGATGTTCCTGCTCTTCACTGCTTCTCTTCCCGGACTATGAGAGCGTCTGAATCACAGTGTAACACAATATACGGCTGCAAACAAATACCGTGCCGCAGCCGCTTTGGGTTCATCGGCTGAGCGATTCCCTCCTGGTGCCTCCGTTCATCCCTGTAATACGGTATGGAATGAAATACAGGGAGTCCTAGAGGGCAGCATTTAGTTCAGCTTGTTTCCGTAAAAAGTATCTTCCTTCATGTTTTGTTGAAAAACAGGCAAAGTAAAACAGCACAGAACAAGAGTATACTTTCCTGAATATCATTTAAAAGGCATTATGGGTCAACATTTCTTCAAACACGACTGGTTGTTGCTCGGTTATCAAATCAGTTAAAAAAACAAACAAAGTTTCACAAGCTATGACCTAGATGGACTTACTCATACTATTACTATTTACAATAATGATAATACATTTCATTTAAATAGTACTCAATTTGAAGAAATCCTCAGTTGTTTGGTGAGTGATTTCCAGAGGGAGGGGGCAGCGACACAGAAGGCTCTCTCATCTCCGGTGGCTCGGTCCTGCCTGGTGGAGACAGGAGGCGGGCATCAGAGGAGAGGAGGAGGAGGAAGGTGGTGGGGCGGGTTGTGAGGAGGAGGCCTCCCTCACACCGGCCTCTATGACCAGGCCGGTGTGAGGGAGGGACCTGTCGTGGGACAGGAAACCAGTGGAGGTTCTGGAGCTCAGGGGTGATGTGATACAGGAGGGCGGGCGGGGTCGAGCAGACAAGCTGCACAGTTCTTAATGTACTGGAGTTTATTTAGGTCTTTGGCGGATGTGTCATGAAGAACGATGTGGCTGCAGAAGTCAATTCTGGGTGTGATGAAAGCATGGATCAAAGTTTCAGCAGCAGAGGAGCAGAGAGGTGGGCGGAGGCGAGCAATGTGTAAAGAAGGAGAAAGCAGTCCTGCTGATTTGATTGATGAGGTGGTTGAAGGAACGGCCGCTGATTAAAATGACTCTGAGGTTGAGGATGTGAGGAGGGAGACAAGGGAGCATCCAGGGGAGGTGGAAGTTGTGAGTGGTTTTGCTGAGGGGTCCTACTTTTATCCATACTACTATTGTGCATTGTGTTCATGTTACACAGTGTCTCGTTTCATGTGTAGACTACTTCATATCGACTCCATAAAATCCATATTTCAAGGACAAACATGTCTTGGAATTTGCACAATTATGGTATGGTGATTCTTCTGTAGACTGTCCCATTTGTGGAGAATGTGGAGGTTCATCACACGTTGTAACTCGCCACACCTTTGTAAAGCACAGCCAGGGCTGCAACCTGTCTTTACTGTCAGTGCTTCAGCAACTAATTTGAGGGAACAAATGAAGTAATGTGTGTTTTATATATGACTGGTCTCTGCTCACAAATGATACCCCAGAACCCGAGATTCCTGCTCAGCCCAGTAGCTTAGATAAATTCAACAACCAACACATTTCTGATTTGGGGGCACAAAAGGCGACTGTAATTCAGATCTTCAGACGGGAAATGCAAAGTGCACGATGATGCATGTTGGTAGAGGCACTGGGGCATGCAGTGCCTCCTTTTTCAAATTAATATTAATAATTGATAACGTCCACAGGGTAGATCAGGGACCAGCTGAGTGTGCTGTATCCCATAATGCATTCTGATTCACCACTTTTGCATGCCGGGCTGATTGCAAAGTGTGTCCTCTTAGACCCAGGCCACAGTTTGACAAGCTGTCAATGTCAATGGAGTGGAGGCATCTCTCTGATGTCTGGGATGGCTGTACCTGTCAGAGAATGTGTGTGTGTGCGTGTGTGTGTGTCTGTCTGTCTGTCTGTCTGTCTGTCTGTCTGTGTTTGTGTGTGTCTGTGTGTGCTTGTGTGTACGTGTGTGTGTGTGTGTGTGTGTGTGTGTGTGTGTGTGTGATAGAGAAAGCCTGAGATAAACTGACTTTGAAATGTTGGTTCTTGTGTTTTTTCCCTCTGCTCCTATTTGAATGCACTTGTGAGTGCTTTTCCATTTTGCGAAAGTTAGGTTTACACTTCAGAAAATGTTTGAAAACCTGCTATGATCTATGACTTGAGATCAGAGTGTGATTTTTTATTGATCTTTATTGATTTTTATTGTCTCGCGTCAACCTACTTTTTATTGCAACATACACTATTTGAGTGCAACCTACACAGTTAACTATTCTGAAGGCGGAACAGTCACTTACACGGTCGTGTTGTCATTTCTTGGTGACTGGCTCAGTGGTGAGCAGGGTCGCCCTTTGATCAAAGGACCGGTGGTTTGATCCCGATCTCCACTGTGTCCTCGGGCAAGACATTTATCCCCAAATGTCTCCCGTAACTGTACCTACTGTGTGTGAATGTTAGCTACTCCTGATGGGATAGGTGGCACCTAAGCTCCTCCCATCAGTGTATGAATGGGTGTGAATGATGACATGTAGTGTGAAAGCACTTAGAGTGGTTGGAAGACTATACAAGTACAAGGTCCATTTACCATTTACTTTAGAGGGAGGTGTTGTGTGTGAAAAAAGTGTTAAATACTCTTTGACTATATTTCCAATAACTTTTCAATGTAAAGGCATACATATTTTCTATATACCATTTTACATGACTTTGCTTCCCTAATCAAACGTGAACATTTCATGCAACCAGATATATTACCAACAATGACTGGCTGCTACGTTAGCTAATTAGCTCAACCAGTAAAAAGTGTAATTTATACCATAAGCATGCTCAGCTCAGAGTTGAACAGACGGGTCCCTTGAGGTGCAGTCCTTGGTGTAGCGGGAGAAAAGCAGTGGGGAGAGCACACATCCCTGGGGGATGCCAGTGATGATGGTGCAGGTGCTGGATGTGATTTTGTTCCTGCCATAATCCTGGTTCAACAGGATTATGTCCCTGAGGGGTGAAGGTGTTGCAGGATGAAGTGCATCCCTGTTTTGACTGCATCATCCGTAGACCTGTTTGTCCGGCAGTCAAACAGGAAGTGGTCCAGCAAGGGTTCTGGGATGTCCTTCAGGTTGTCAGTCCCTCTCACTGTCTTTCCTCTCCAGCCACATGTTCTATTCCATGCCCCTTCATTGCCATTTGCCACCCATCAGCCTTCACCTAATGCCCCACTTATCTACACACCTGTTCCCACACCCCAGTTCCCATTTCCTTGACTGGTCAACTCAGCTATCATCTTCACCTGCATCTCATTCTGTCATCAGCTGTCACTACACATCATGGCCCAGTTCCATTCAACCCTGCCAGACATTACTAGTTGCAACGTGCTTCATGCCTTTCCTTTCAAGCCACAATAACCTGAACCTGACCCATACTTTGACCCAGTATCTGCTTGTCTACCTGATACTGATCTGTACTTTTTCCTGTTCCATTCCAGCTGTACTGTAGATGTGTTTTCAGCTCTCAGTGCTTTCGTAGCCTCCAACAGAATCTCTACGGTTTGAGGTTTAGTTTCTCTCCTGCATCAAAGTTTGTAATTTCAGATATCTGCCTCGTTTCTGCCTGTTTCGCTTTCAGCTTCAGAGGAGTCTTGTTATATTTCCGCCAAGATTCCACCTCACTCCCTTTACCCGATTGCTCTGGTACAGATTAGAAGCCTGGGAGATAGAGTGACGTTGCTGGCACGTGCTCACCAAACCAGGTTTCAGTGAAGCACACAGATCTGGAAAAGTGTGTGTTTTTATTTGCCAGAGAGAAAACATTGGCCAGATTTTGCAGATTTATATCCCTCATATGTTTAAACAGTGCTCTGCTGCTATTCCCCCAACAGTGTCTTATACAAATCTCATACTGAAAATTGCTGTAAATCCCTCTGGTTGTCTGAACAAATCTGAAAAATCTAATGGCTGAGGCTGACAGAGGCTGCTCACCAAGACAATAGCCTCTGGTGTCAGTAAGCCTGGCTACCATTGGCTCGTCTGAGCTGAGGGCGGGCTAGGGAGGCAGCTGCAGATGCAGAGTGATTGAACTTAAGAAACGGCTCACCTAATCTGTCTAGTTTGCCTTTATGGTCACGCCTTTACAGAGTACCGTTGAAGAATGTGTGCACGTATATGCCATACGTTAATTGTACATTAGTGTCAGATAGCTTGACCATACGTACATTTACCCAGTGTTTCTCCTACCGTTATACTAGGGGGAAACCCTCCGCCCCCGGTAATGTTCTCTTTTGCAGCAGATTGCAACAGAATTCATTTGAGATTTCCTTTCCTATAAAACAGGTCTACACCTTGTTCTGTCGATTATATTATCTTCACGACGGCATGTCATTTCTGCCTCTAAATGGTCGTGCGTTAACACTTCTTCTCTGCTCTGATCTCGGTATCGCTCACGGCGGAGTTCCACCCCGATGCGCACAGACACGTGCGCGCGCACACATACACACAGGTGAGCACTGAGCACACACACCAGTGGACAGGGGCGTGGAAAAAATATGTCGTGTAAAAAACAGACCGCTATCGCTGCGCTTTAAACGCTCCCAGGGTGAAGATGGCAACAGTGGCTTTCCTCACTGGAGTTGCTCTCCTGAACCCGGAGTAACTCTCCTGCTCCAAGTGAAATGAGAAAAAGTGCTTGTGTCTTGTATCCAACAATGAGCCTGCTGGCTTCACATATTACAAAAGTAGAAATTACACGGACATAAAACTAAGTCATTAATAAATACATCCAAAAAAATGCATGTACTTTCAGGTAAATGGTGACGGTACAGCAAATCTCGGATTTTGCCAAAAGCCAATCTCCATGAAGTCTCTGTGAGTTCTTTTGTGCTGTTGCGTCTCTCAAAACAGAATACAGATCTAATACAGATCTGAACATTGAGATATGATAGCATTGAGCATGAATTGAGAGCAGCCGTATCACAATGAGCTATTTAGTGTCCCCTATTTAGTATTTTTTACACAGATAGAACTTTATTTCAATTTGTAATTTTTTTTAGTTTGACGGAGCAATCTGATATGAAATTGTTTCTTTATTCTGTTATTTATAAAAGCACTATATGGCAAAACAACCAATCAGCCATACACAATGCGCACTTACAGTATGTTTTTTGACCTCTACAACTCTGATTAATTCAACACCTCCTGGTTGTGGATTATTTGATCGATGTCAAGCCCTGTACAGTTTCATGAAACTCAGTAAAGTTCATGAAGAGCGAGGACACACTTCAGACTGACTTAACGATCTCCAACAGAATCAGTTAAAAAGATCTTTATCGCGCTCGGTGCAAACAAGAACCACAGCCTTAAGGACCACGCACATCTTTTGTTGAGTCAAGCATCTCTCAAGAAGGACAGTGCAAATAGAGACAGGTGAAAACTAATGGAAATAAATCTAAAGCTTGGCATTTCCACATTACGGATGCTCTTCAGACAGGAACTTCGCATGATGAAGCTGCTGCTGATGGCCAAGATGCCCCAGAAGAATGCCTCTCATCATAGATAGCCCTCACTGGAGACACATTGTGTCCTGTTCCTCATTACCTTGTGATAAAAGGCCGTCTTTGTTCGCTTATCGTTGTCAGGACATCTCACTTCTGCTAAATCTGCACTCATGTGCTGCAATTACTGTTAATTACGTGAGTGGTGCAACCTACACACTTCATCTGGGAAAATGCATCATAAACAATCTGCTGGCCTTGCAGTATGTTAGTTTTGAGTTTGATATCCCAAATGGGAAAAATTACTAATGAATTACAATATATGAATTTGAAGTAAGTTAAGTAGCATAATATTAGTTGACCTGGAACTCCTTGTTGGAGGGAGGGGTCGGTACATGAGAGTGGCCCAAGCGACAGGGGCAGCCCCTTTAGTTTAGCTTAAGCAGCGACACTGTACACTCACCTACTGAGCTCATAATGTTCTGTTTCTTTTGGTATTGTCAGAAATATGTAAATTGAGCTATGTTTATTAATGAGGTCATAGTTGAAGGTGGTGTTGTACTGTACTACATCATATTGAAGTGTTTCTAACATTTTGTCCTCCCTGTTTACCAGCATGAAGGGTTCAGAAGATAAGAAACACCTCTCAATATAACATAGTCTGATGCAACACCACAGGGCTGTAAAAAATAATTTCTTTTCAATAAATACTGGATATAGATTCTGAATCTTTGTGCTCTGTTGACGAAGGCCAGCCATGGGGGTTGTTGTTGTTCTGTAACTACTCCTCCGTTCTCTGCATGTTTCATTATCTAAATATTTTCTGAGCAGGAGCCTTATATTATGTTGTATAATTTGGGGTCCAGCAGAGGCTTAGCCTTCACCTTTTGTTCTCTGCGTTTACCTTCATTTAAATATGTATGAGGCATCTGTTTTTATAGAGAACACTTGTTTCTCCCTTTGCTTCACCAAGGTACAGCGTGCAGTACTTGGAACCATTCATCAGTTGGAAAGTGTAATTTGGGCCGGCAGGCTCTGTGAGTGTGGCTCCGCGGAAGAGCGGAGGATTGGTGGTCGATCCCCGGCTCCGCTCGGCTATGCAGATTTGTCCTGCGGAAAATGGCGTAGGCTGTGCCTGCAGGGTCTGAATAGTATGACTATTAGATAGTCCTGATGAGCAGGTTGCCTCAGTGTATGAATGAATAACCATTTAGAGACACCAGCTGTAAAAAGCTGTTCAAACCTCTGGATGTTCATACGCTCTGTATCTGTAAGTGGAGTTAGTTAGCTGTGGAAGCGAATATGCCAGAGTAATACATACAACATGAATGCATTTAATGAGCAATAATTAAAAAAATGGAACAAAATAATGATTTCATCAGCGACAAAAATCTATGAATGTGGATGTACAGAATTTAAAGTGGGAACAGTGGGATACAGGAGTCGTGATAATTAAGGCTCACACGTGTACACTGACAAAGGTGTCCTTACCTTTGAGAGGCCCATGATATATGGTTTCTCCTCTCCGGGTTCCCTGAGATGGATTCATTAATAGATCCATCAGCGTCCACTGACGCTGTGTCTCTGTGGGTTTGTAACAGCCGTGCTGCTCAGCTACTTTGAGCTGCTGCCTCCAGATGTCAGATTCCAGAGGAGACCACACTCCAGTGAAGGCAAGTGACCAGAGATGAAAACATTATATTTAATGTATCATCCATCTGAAGAAGCGGGGAAACATGAAAGAACAATGAACACATTGTCATTGCTTAGGGCTGCCAGACAGACCAGTGTGTTGCTCGTTGTGACATCTGGAGCCTGCATCCATCCAGCATGGTGTCAGGCTGAATGTCAGCCGTCCACTTCTACCACCAATGTTTGAAGGATTTAGCTTGCGAACTTCACACCTGGGAAATGTTTCAGTGGTACATTGTTATACTTCTTTCACTTTCCTCTGACTTCCTGGATCCGGCCTGTGGGGATCCGGCTGCATTTACCTCAAATCATGAGGTGAATATGTCATATGTGTGGGTGGTGGCTTCAACCACACTGGATATGTTTCTGCTGCTTGTATAAAGTTATATCTTGTGTCGCTTTTAAATTATAAAATATTTCACTCATGCAATTCACATTTTAACTTTGTCTTTATTTTCCATGGTATCCATCAATTGTTTGTCATATATGTAATATTACGTTTCAATTTTATAGCAATATTATTTGTCATTAATGTATATGCAATATCACTTTCTACAACTATCTCTCTCAATATTATGCTCAGTATTACTTTATATTTCGGCACTGGTGTTAGTACCTCTTCTTATACACTATATATTTTACTCTTGTATTTAGAAATGTACTTTTTCTCTTTTAGATGACTTTTTAAGTCATTTATTTTCCTTCAGAATTAAACACATTATATTTGATCTTATCCTATCTTTTATAGAACCTTTCAAATCCGGCTGTTGTATGAAATGTGCCATCTGTGCAGTGATCTAGGTGAGAGGCTGATGATCAATCATCTAACTGAACTCTGACCATCGGCTGAACGCTGCTCCCGCTTTCACACACTGACGTATGTTTATCAAGCACATTCACACATTTATTACGTCATCACTACGTTTTTCCGACATGTATTATATTCTGTTCATGTTCTATCTGTGTATACATGCAGTATATGTTTCACTGTGTACTGCTGATGTCTTTTATATTCTTTGCTGATGCATTACTGCATACTAACTTCATTATTTTTCTATAAAATGTTTCTATTCGGTGTTGCATCTTAAGGTTGGCATTTAATAACGGCATGGGTAATATGGCCAAAATGTAAAATAAAAAAAAATTGCATACACTTCAATGTCCCTGACCAATGAGTTTTTGAATTTCATGTGCAAACATCTGAGCAGGACTAAAAAAAGACAATTCACCACCTGCAAGGGTGACATTCTCAAAGAACAATAGAGGCTGTCAGTTCCACGTGTTTCTACTAGATAGAGCGAGGTGTCGTTTCAGCACAGATAGAGCAGAAAAGTCTGCACACCAATTCATCTGCCTGGTGTCTGTGGATGTTGACGAGACATGAGATGGATGCAAACAAACGGCTAGCTAGCGTTAGCTACACAGCAAAAAAGGACGGACTAACTCATGTTCAGAGGACTCATGTGGCTTCAACTTTACAAACAGAGATACGTGATCAACAAACACAAACCAAGGCCTCAGATCAGTCTCAGTGTGCAGTCTTTTCTGTGTTTTTCTCCGCCAGGATGATCATGCGATGTTCACATGTGTATCCTCTATTTTTCTCTTTGTTTTCATATTTCTTCATGACAGCTGAAATGCTGAACGGTTTACAAAAAAGAGAAAGTTCTGTAATGGACACGATGGTGCAACCAGACTGCTCTTCCTCAGGTTTTTGACATCAGGGGGTAGTTTTTTCTTTAAGCAAAGCGAGGAACAAAGTCAAGTCCATTTTATTCATATAGCACCAAATCATAACAGAGGTTATCTCATGACACTAATAGAGCAGGTCCAGACTGGACTGTTAAAGTCACAGAGACCCAACATTACCCCACGAGCACTAGAGCGACAGAGCGCGTCATCCGCTTGGCTTGAAAGATTCTTTTGAGCAACAACAGTTCAATGTGAAAAAAAACCCATCACCTTTCGTTGGTAAAAGAAAAACCTAAATATTCTTTGTATCTATGTTGAACATCATTATTCGTCTCTGTCTACTGCACAAAGAAAAGATTCAACATATGCAGTACTCTTGTACATCCCCGACTTGAATGTGTGCGACGATTATAAGGTGCACAATGACTTCAGATGCATATATTTGTGCCTCCTGTGTGTCAGTGAGCCAGGGGCCTTGGTAGCTACTGACAATGATAATGCGTCTTTGATGGCTTCTATTCATCTGCTGTGACACCTTTTTGTTGCTGATGGAAATCTCATCATTGCCGTGGGTGTCGCGTATTGAGCTCTTGGTAAAATGGATGGCATGGCCATTCCACATTGCAGCAGCATTCCACTGGGGCCACAACTTTAATGAAAGGGAAGCTCAGCATCATGTCTGGAGACAACCCTGGGAATGATCATGGTTATTTTGTGAAGCCAAATTGAAAACTTTTGGAAATGCTCTAAATCTATATCCCTACAATTTGTGTTTGCCGAACATGTATTGTGATAATATCAGAATGCTATACGCTCACACAAACACACACATTGGGGAATTTGATTCGTCATGAGGTGTGGACGTGACACAAAGAAACCCATTCATGGATCATTATCTTTGAATGAGAGCGCCGGCTCTGACTCATTTGTTCTTCTCCCCTCGTTTGAGAAGTCATCTCAGGTGACGTGTTGAAATAGAGAGCGCTTTATTGCTCGGGATGTCTCGTGGGAGCCGCCGTTAGTTGGAGCAGGCGTTGACTAAATGAGGAATTAACTTAGTGTTATTCCGTCAGCATTATGTGTCTGTGTTCTCTTTGAAGTTATTTAGGGACTCCGCGTGTGTTTATTCACAGCTGTAAGCTGACATCAGGTTCAGGAATTCTCCTGTCATCCTATTGTCGCCTCTGGAGCATTCTTCTTGAATTACCTTAAAGATTACTCATTTTCCGAAGCTTTGTCAAGTAACCTACTTGTAAGTAACGCTGCAGCAATTATTGAAAAAGGCTATTCACAAATGTCAAGATTAAAATTAGACGTAAAGTGGTCTGATGAAAAGGATACTTCATTTATTCTTTTAAAGTGTGTACCGAAATAATGTAATTTAGCCGGAGGTAGAAGTCTTATTTTGTGTGAAACAGGGTAGATGAGAGGCACTCTGTCAAACAATTACCTTTATGAACGGTATGCAAAGGCCCCCTGTGCCTCGTTGATTAATTCCATGCTTAGTTGGTTCTTGTGGATGTGTTCTTAAGAAAGGTCTGAAGATAAGTCGAAGTCCTAAACCACAGAATTGTTTGCATCGGTGTCCTCATGAGGGGATTCATGTTGTGACATTGAGATTCAGATGGTGGGGTAGTGTGCACACACCACATGAAAAAGTTGGGAGAATAAAGTCAAGATGTCATATGTCATGCTCACAAATAACTTGCATATGGACTGCTACCTCCATCTCTGTGTCACTCTCACAGCTGCTGTGAATCAAATGTCTTGTCTAAGTGGCCTAGATATATATTCTTTTCTTATGTGAGAGGACTGCCGCCAAAGTCCTCAATTCTTTGCAAAAGAGAAAATGTGAAATAAAACACCTTTAGTATGACAATCTATTGTATTATGTAAATCCATAACACCCGCTGTCAGGCTAATATAGTGCACCTAATAGTGCACTTATTACACAAAACCATGCATTAGTCATCTTCAGAAAAACTGCAATATTGAAAGGTCCTTCCTTAGATTGCCCATTCTGATGCTCTCACCCCTGGACTACTGCAGTGCTCTTTTAATTTTACGACCTCTGGACAGACCTGGGTTAATACAAAACTCATCTTCCAAAGGTTTAACACGAGCAAATAAAAGAGCAACATCTACTTTAAAATTGACAGTAAAATGTAATCACTCATCTTTAAGGCTTTGTGGAGTTTAGCACCTCCAAACCAGGTGGACTATATGTTGTATGGAGAGGCTGCCTTCTCTTATAATGGATCAAACGTGTGGAACAGTCTGTCCATACTTATCTGCAGTGCAACTTCTGTTAATTCCTCAAAGACAATCTTCAGACTCACCAGTTTTATGTTGCTGATTGAAAGTTGAATTGTATTCTTCTCTGTTTGATGTGTTTTTATGTTTTACTGCCGACAGCCTTCAACACCCTAGCAGTTTTAAAGCACCTATCCATCAATCAATATTGAGTACATCAATTTGCCGGAGCGACTGTGGATCAGAAAGTAGAACGGGTCGTCCCTCAATCAAAAGATCGGCACTTCGATCCCCACCTGCGCTAGTCCAGGTCTATGTCCTTGGGCGAGACACTTAACCCCAAATTGCTTCCGTGGGCTGTGTCACCGCTGTGTGAATGATGGGCAGGTGGCACCTGCATAGTAGCACCTGTCATGTGCGTGTGAATGATGACACGCAGTGTTAAAGAGCTTTGAGTGCTCTGAAGACTAGAACATATCTATACAATAAATAGTGTTTTTTACAGTGCACATACTGTCTTTTTTTCCATATTAATTTATATTGGATCACGAGGGGGGTCATTTTGCAGTTTATAAAGCATGTTGCAGTGTTTTTTTTTTCTTTCACAAATTAATAAAAATAGAAAACACAGGAACACACATTAGTACAATATTGCTGTTGTTTATTACAAGTCCTCAATAACGTGTGCAGCATAATATTTGGAATATTTCTATTACAAAACTGACAAGACACATTAAGTTTGTAACAAAATCATTATTGACGGGCTTTACTGAACTTAGAATAACCTCAGACTCTGAATTGAAATAGTTTCAAGAAGAGTGTCACAGTTGGAAACAGAACATCCCGTTCAAAAAAACTATGTTAACTCTTTATTTATTAGTATGCCTGATTTCATTCACATTAACATGCATATATTTGTATTACAAAACTGACAAGGTTCTGCATTACCATGTGTAAAAGGAAAAAAAAAATTGGAGGCACTCCAGGGGATACGTAAGATTTCTTTTTTAATCTATTAAAATTAGAATTCATTCAAAAATCCTTTGAAAATAGAATGTTTTCAAATACTTTTATTGAAATAAAATAAAAGTGTAAATCCATAAACTGAATGTCCGACCCTGATGGCATAGTGTTGTCTATTACATCTTTTTTTTTAACCAAAAATGTGCTGTGGAGGAGGTACTTCGCTGAAAAAGTATTTCATCACATCTCACTCAAAAACGGTTGAGAGCCCCTGATTTAGAGAACTCAAAGTTAACTGAAGATGTGTTTCCAAACAGGCTGGCTGCATCAACATGAGCAAACACACACATCCAATCAGCGGATTTGTTCCAACTGGTATACACAGCACCTCATTACAGACACCTGATATTCACTACGAAGCTTAACTCCCAGGTAGACGGTTTATTTTGGGATATTCTTCTTTTTTTCGGGAAGCGCTGGGCTCGTAACTTAATTTGTGAGCTTCTGAAGTAATGTTCTCTTTCAGCCGATGCTTTTTCACACTCCTTGTAGAACCCAACAATGTAATAATCCTCTGTAAATTAAATTACTACAAATGTATTAATATATTTGCCCTTAACCTGATGAAACAATCGAATACAACTCAATAAACACAATAACACTTGTTAGGGAGTCGAGTTTAATGCATCCTTAACTGATACTTTATATTTCCAAAGAGGAAATGAGTGCCACATGTTATTGTTTTCAGTGGGTTAACATGATAACATCATCCATTCTGGGACCAAAGGACCCACCTAAAGGCCGTATATAGGTCAAGGTTTGAAATTATTGAGTTTTAATGTAAAACAAATACTTACATTATTTGGAGCTATTCTCCATGTTTCTTCTTCACTAGCAGTCTCAATGCAATTAAAGTGTTTTGGAGACTATTCAAGTTCTTCTAAAGTGGAGTCTGACAACAGTTCCTGTGTGCCCTTCAAGGACTCAGCCTCAGAGACAGTTTTAGAACTACATTCACCGGGTCACATGTAAGTCACGAAAGACCATTTAAGTAAATTTCTAAGCCACACAACAGCTAGAATGCATTGCTATTGATGTTGTTATCAAACTGTGGGGTCTCGTTAAATCTGAAGGACTCTTGATACACAATATTCGTAGAGCAATATAATTATTGCACATTGCTGTTCTGTCCTATCTGAATCCAGCATGTTCTGCTGTAGCAGCTGTGTAAAAGCCCAGCGGTGCATAACAGAGACGAAGCAGCCAGAGAGATAATCAAATAATTATAAATGAGAGACGTTATGCTTCGTTATGCTTCCCTTTGAAAAATGCACTGCTTCATTTTTTCCATGACAAATGTAGATTAGATTTTATCCAAGGCTACAGGTTGTTTCATGTATATTTAGCCTTGATTAACACTGTGCTGAGACCGGTACATTAATTTACAATTCAATTCCATGCGCAGACATGAGCCTTTTTTTGTGTATTCAAACTCATATTGTCCACATTAGACATTCACCCCTGAAACAGAAAAGAACAAGCAGGACAGACAAATATCTCAGAACTTTAATTTCCAACTGAGGATTCTGTGTATAATTTTAGTTTGTAATTTAAGTAGTGTTGCCTGCTCTGGAAATAATGATACTCCTTCCTGCACATTGTTGTATTAAACTTAATTACTAATGTGATTCATAGTAAGATTAGTACTATCCCTTTTCAATAAGATATTTACAAAGTGCCAAAAATAGTACAAACAAATGATAACTGTTGAGAGGTGAAACAATTATAAAAACAAAGCAGTCGAACAAATCAAATCAAAAATATGAATGAAATTAAATATCCAGAAATGTTTCTTTACCAGGGCTACGCTGAACCACCGAATACCATTTAAGGCAGGATTGTGCTTAAAATGAACTTTAAAAAACGCAATAAGAGACGTGTGTGAAATTCATCTGTCAATGCACGTTGACCAGGCTCATGCAGAGCTGCGCTGGAGGCGTGGCTGTGCGGAAGGGGCTGGTTGCCGGGCCCCTGGGAGCGGGCTGGTTGCTGGGCCCCTGGGAGCGGGCTGGTTGCTGGGAGCCGGCTGGTTGCTGGGCCCCTGGGAGCGGGCTGGTTGCCGGGCCCCTGGGAGCGGTCTGGTTGCCGGGCTCCTGGAAGCGGGCTGGTTGCTGGGCCCCTGGGAGCGGGCTGGTTGCTGGGCCCCTGGGAGCGGGCTGGTTGCTGGGCCCCTGGGAGCGGGCTGGTTGCTGGGCCCCTTGGAGCGGGCTGGTTGCTGGGAGCCGGCTGGTTGCTGGGCCCCTGGGAGCGGGCTGGTTGCCGGGCCCCTGGGAGCGGTCTGGTTGCTGGGCCCCTGGGAGCGGGCTGGTTGCTGGGCCCCTGGGAGCGGGCTGGTTGCTGGGCCCCTTGGAGCGGGCTGGTTGCTGGGAGCCGGCTGGTTGCTGGGCCCCTGGGAGCGGGCTGGTTGCCGGGCCCCTGGGAGCGGTCTGGTTGCCGGGCTCCTGGAAGCGGGCTGGTTGCTGGGCCCCTGGGAGCGGGCTGGTTGCTGGGCCCCTGGGAGCGGGCTGGTTGCTGGGCCCCTTGGAGCGGGCTGGTTGCTGGGCCCCTGGGAGCGGGCTGGTTGCTGGGCCCCTGGGAGCGGGCTGGTTGCTGGGCCCCTTGGAGCGGGCTGGTTGCTGGGCCCCTGGGAGCGGGCTGGTTGCTAGGCCCCTGGGAGATGGCTGATTGCTGGGCCCCTGGGAGCGGGCTGGTTGCTGGGCCCCTGGGAGCGGGCTGGTTGCTGGGCCCCTGGGAGCGGGCTGGTTGCTGGGCCCCTGGGAGCGGGCTGATTGCTGGGCCCCTGGGAGCGGGCTGGTTGCTGAGCCCCTGGGAGCGCTGCTTGCAGCCTTCTGGACAACCTCTCATCGCTCTTTGACTCCGGGGTTGTGGAGAAGAGCCCTTGATACGTGAACTTGAGTCAACGAGCCGTGGCCTGTAAAGGCCCGATGTGGAAGACATGCTCGACTCAGAGCCCTGAAGCCCCGCCCCTGTTGCTGCACAGAGCTATAGCTCTTGTGTAGTGTATGTATATTGAGCCATTTGCAAGCCCGAATTGCACCAACTTTGACACTCCACGTCCTTTGGTCCCGAACAATACACCTGCCCAGAGTGAAGTAGATCGGATGAACCCTTCTGGAGATAATAAGGGAAGAACCTTTTCTGGTTAGATAACAAGGCAAAAATGGCATTTTGTCACAAAATACACGTTGATCACATTATAAAATCTGGAAGCTGGAAGCCAGCTAATAGCATTGATGCTGCGCTTGATTATATATGAGACAAGTGTGTGCAGTGAGGTCACAGTGATAGAACATTTCCTGTTTTAAGGGCTTCAGGGTCACAATGGTACACTCATCAGAGCCCGACAATGATATACAAGAGGACAGTAAATGCAGATTATTACCAGTCCCGCTGTAAAAATGATTGAAGAACATTTTTTCAAATAATATGGTGGCTCACATTTCCCTCTGCCAGAGACTGTGTGCTGCTGGCGGGCTGTGCTGAAAGGCCAATCATAGGGCAGGGTTGAGCGGCTCATCCTGGTGCACCACTGTTGTAACCTTAGCCACCGTGCAAGTGACAAAAGCAGAGTGGTGAGAAGGTCACCTGGCACTCAGCTGCATGTCCGGGTCTCCATTATCATACTTTATCAGAAGTGATACCTTCCGCTCTTTCAATTATACAGGGACGAGATAAGGACTTTTTCATTAACCTTCTGTCTCTCTTACATAGAGAAGAAGTTTTGGGGCGGTCACACAGAATTACAAAAATGATCCCTGATAGCCGTCTTATTATAGTGCTGAATTGCCTCCGCCAATCATTCCCCCTGATCATACTTTCAGGATTCAGAAAACTGATTAATCCTGATTTAGAAACCACTCTCTACACAACACATGCTCACACCCATCTCATCAAATATGGCAGCTTGGGTCTGTGACACTCTAAGTACCACTAGTGTCATTACATGCTCATTACATGCATAGTGTCTTTTTAGGAAGTTAGGTTTCGGCAACAACTTCTTCTTCAGGGTTAGGGCAGCATCGTGGTTGCTGTCAACTTGACTGATAACTCATGAGACGACTCACCAAGTGCCCTACGAGTGTTGGGATTTTTTTTTTACATTTTTTATTTCACATTTTACAAAATTGGCCAAATATATTCTATTCATCTCTGTTGCTGGCTATGAAAGGGATGCAGTGCTTGATGAACGACCGATTGGGAAAGTTGGAATTAAAAGTTTTCTATACCATAGTGTCTCACTTGCTTAAAACAAAATCTATCCATCCAACAAGTACTCGCCCACCTTTTAAGGGCTTCCGTCTCACAGCTGAAAGCTACGTGGTGTGTTTAATGACATAATGTTACAGTGGACGTCTGTTGTTGAGTTATTTCTCATTCAGCTTGATTGACATCACGTTACATTTCAAGTCAACAAAAATGACGCTGTGTGACTCACGTCATTCGATGCGTTCAGTGCAGCCGCCCTCGTATCTTTTCCGTTGCTTTTCATATTTAAATTATTTTTTCTCTTTACTATTCAACTATGAATTCAAATGTTGAGCATTTGTTGCCCTAAGTAGAGCATTATGCTCTTTAAACTACGGCAGTTTGTTTGACCGTCTAATGATGATGTGGATGTGTTTACATTGGAGTTAGTTGGAAACCCGGCGGGTGTCACACAGACACTGAAGGCTGGTCTCCGAGTCTGAGGAGCACTGACCAGCATCGGCACTTGATAATTGGGAGTGAGTCTTATCTTTGCTTTTTAATGAACGCATATCACTGTGACATGCGTGAAATGCACACCCACCAATTACAAATTATGTGCCGCTTGTCCGTGTTTGTCCTTTTTGTCCCTTTGTATTATTAATGCACCCCAGCTCTCAGGGTGGAGGCCAAATCTTTACTTTACTTTCATTCAGAAATGTGAGTGGATCTAATTGGTTCAACCTCAGGTATCTTGCTGCTAAAGAACATTTAAAATAAATGTCACAACTCTAAGACATTGATTTTCTCATGCTAATATACGGTGCCTGGAATCATTGATTGAAGTAGCACTTAAGATCAAAGCTAATACACCTTTTGGTGGTGTCGATACTTTATCTTTGGAGCAGAGTAACAAGGTTTTCCTGAGCTCTTGGCACGACTCATCTTTAACATGGCAGTTGTATATCCACTGAAAATACCCTGACAACATCATCTGTTATCATCTCATTCCATGGTATGGAGGGTCATTATCACCAGTTCACTGGATGACAACATTCTGATAAGGGTCTACTTGTTTCCTGATAGCAGTGCGCTGAGCATGAAAGCTGCAGGAGTGAGAGCAACATTACGGTAATCACATTATTTTATCGCCCTTATTATAATTGGCAGCGTTCTGTGGTCAAACTAATTTTTAGCAGCAGTCTTTACCTGAATATCAACTCGGCCGCAGTAATGAATGAGAAGTACGGACAAAGTGAAACTTTAGATAAATTCTAGCACAGCACAAAAAGTCAAAATAGCCTCAGAAAACGAGGCCATCAAGTGACGATGAGCATTATCGCGTTTCGACAGAACGCACAACTCAAAAAGAAGTTATCTTGTTTTTAAAATGTCAAGCTACAGAAAATTATAAATATAATAGGAAACAAATTAGCGACATTTTAAACTAAATGATAAGACTTCCCTGCTTATGACTTTGCAAAGAATTAGTCATGTTTGGTGTGAAGTTGGACAATTAACATCCACAGTGATTACAGTGTATATTTTCCATGTTCATGTTCAGCTATCAGTTTGGGTATTCTGTATTAGTAAAAGGCCATTTAAATATAATATAACACAACACAACTGTCAAAACGGTTCCCGTTGTAGTAAAGTCCTGTAATTCACATTCCTGGATTCAGATTTAGAAATATGCTGGTGTGATTCCTTTGATCACAATGATTGACCTTTTATACATACTTCAGTGGTTAGGATGTGTACTGTTGCTCATGTGGACTTGACGAAGGCCCCGACAGCTT
The DNA here is from genome assembly GCF_023055335.1 of Clinocottus analis. Classification (NCBI taxonomy): domain Eukaryota; kingdom Metazoa; phylum Chordata; class Actinopteri; order Perciformes; family Cottidae; genus Clinocottus; species Clinocottus analis. Next base: position 5,581,177 of record NW_027176207.1, on the reverse strand, counting down.
GCAACATTGCTGTTGTTATTTGTTGAGCTTGGTTCTCAAAGCTTTGGCTGCAACTGTGGGAGACTGCTACATTTACTTAGCAGCTGAATACAAAGAAAACAAATAGACTCCATCCAACTGCTCAGCTTGGAGACTTCTCAAAGTCTAACTGTCTCCTTGTTTTCCGAGCAGAAGGATCCTCTTTGAAACTAAACAAACCCTGTACTTTCATTCAAATTGTATTACATTTTCTTTCGTTATTTAATTTTAACATATATTTGACCTAAATACCAAATCTGTATTTGTGAATATAACTAAACATTTTCTTGTAATAATCCACTTAGAGCTGAAATGCCTATACTTTCTATGACACTTATATCAATGCAAATATGCAATAATGCTTATTAAAAGTAGTAACAGCCGTCAGCTTAACTAGCGTGCCATCTTGATGTTGACCTCTCTGTTATGTTGTGTTGTCACCATCTGCTCAACGAGATTAGAGGATTTGAAATGGCTAATATTGTAATAGGAGAGTCCCACGAGGCTGCTGCATTACAGCTACATGTGAAGCGGAAGGACTTGAGAAAAGTTGGGGCTCAAACCACCACAGGATGTCCCTTTGTACCAATAAAACAAATGTTAGACCAAATGTACCTTTCATATCTTAAGAGAGCAGAACCGAGTGGCTAAAAGTCTGCTTCTCTTTGATAGACTACACTTATTAGTAGCAATTGCCAAACAATCAGGGACAGCCTTCCCTGTGTGAGGGCCCTTATCATAGACATTTACGTGACTCCTTAAGTAGGGTACAAACTGAACCGTGACCCTTAAACCAGGGTGTGAACCGAACAGTAATTGCTAAAACGGGGTAGGATGCAAATCGTGACTTCAACAACAGTGTCTCCTAAAACGGGATACGATCCAAACCGTGACTCCTTAACTGGAGTGTGACCCAAACTGTGATTCATAAACAGGGGTATGAAATGATCCGGGACTCCTAAACCAGAGTAGGAAAGGAACCGTCTCTCCTAAACTGGGCTGTGAACCAAACCTTGACTTCTATTTGTGTTATGAACTGAACCGTGCCTGTTCACAGAGCAACCCCCCGTTTGAAAAAAATGAATATGGAATAGAACATGTGGTATACTGTACGGGTGCAGATGCTGCAGCCAGAGTGAGACATTGAATCGGCATACCTCTGGTTCAGTTCTCAAACCCTTAGTCTGTGCTTTTATAGCTTCAGCTTTGAAATGGCTGTTGTTTGATGTAACCCCCTGACTCCTTTTTTTCACATTGTTGAGCCTTATCATTTCTCCTGTAAAAAGGGGCCAGCATGTGCTGCCGCTTTAATTTCAAGCTTATTAAAAAAGAGTGATGAAACTGAGGGAGAAGTATTAAAGGGTAGAATTAGCATGTGGAGACAATCCTCTGTGAAATTACTGCAGACGAGGGCAGCTGAAGTTACCTTCCACCGTGCACTCTGTCAAGCAGACTCACTGTTTACCTGATTCCTCAGAGGCTTAATTAACCCATCACTCACTTCTCAACCCCTTCCAATCATCGCAAAAATCAGACAAGCCACGAATTTGCATGTGTAATTGTGAAAAAACATTTCATTTAGGCTTGCTGATTATTCTGCAAAAAGTTCTAGTTGCAACGTGAGCGCTACATCTACCATATCGTATTTCTAAATAAAGTGATTTGTATCATTTGGAAATGAAGCGAAATCTATTCCTCTTCCAAGCTCGCACGCATCAAACCTCACGCTGCCAGCTGCGCTTGCTAATGCACTCGGCAAACTGCTCCCAGAGGAGCTGTGCTTTAGTGTACGGGCTCTACTTTCAGGATGGTGAATGGAGAGACTTAATGCCAGCCTGGGGGCATGTTGTTCACTCCCAGTTTTTATTATTCTCGTCCATGTTTGATGCTTTAATGACTCCTTAAATTTCACTTTGCTCAAGTGACTCATTCAGTTATGTGCACACAATATCGTCATATCAATTTCCAAAGTTTGGCAACCTATATTGAATGTGATATGTTGGCAATCGATTTTTGAGAAATTACAATGTTTTACACTTGTGACAGACTGGTCCAACAGAGAACCTTGAGCATGATATGAGGTGAAGTGTAACGATGGACTGGCTGCTGCATGTCCTCCTCTTCTCCTCTATGAGAAGCCTCTCCTCTGTAGTGCTTCGCGACCGGCTCTGTGCCACGACTGTCCACCGGTGTGCACTGTCCTTAGTGCTGCGTTGCATCGCCAGGGCCGGGGGTCGGCACACTTAAAGGGCGTCAGGGGCCTGCGGTGTCGGCAACCCACCCGACCCGTCTTGAAACACGGACTAAGGAGTCTAACGCACGCAAGAGTCAGAGGGTCTCTGAAACCCTGTTGCGCAATAAAGGCATTTGGTGAGGCGTGACGCACCTCGCACCTTGCTCACGGCATCTCCTTTTTTTTGTGGAGCGGCTCCGCGGGTCAGTCTCCTCGCCCCGTGTGCTCGTGGTGGAGCCGTGTGGCGGAGCGGACTGTATGAGTCGGTCTGTGATGTGGACTTTACGACACTTATTAAAGAACTTCCTCTAAAATCATGGTCTGCAACTGATGTATACTGTATATATATATATATATATATATATATATATATATATATATATATATATATATAGTTATTTGACGATCTATAATTAACACAAATTCAACATTCAAGGGATTTCCCAATGTTATGATATATATATAATATTATAAATAAAATATGAAGGTGATCAAAACACTAAGAAATCACTATGGCTACATAGTAGCTTAGCCCAACATAAAAGCTTCTTTTTTTTAGGTATAGCAACATATTTAACATGCTCCATGCTCTCCATCTGTTTCTACTGTCATTAAATCTCAAAACATTGCTTGAGTTGGAAACATCATCTTTAATTTCATCTCTATGCTAAAAGTCAGAAAGTTCTGCAATCAGCTTGTTCATTCCAAATTATAAAGCGTTGTAAAGCACTCTTTTTTCAATAATTTACTTGTATTGGCTGTCAAAAAATAACAATACCTGTGATACAACTTTGGATCTAGGTATTTTAATTACAGTACAGTGCTCTGAAATAAGAAATATCTTTTTTATTCACATGTTTAAAATACCTTGAGGCTCATCACTTACAGCACAATATACAGCAACAACAATCAAAGGTTGGGTGAAGCACAGCACTGAGTATTATAGACAAGGAACATCCTGTTAGATTCCATACTATGTCTCCATCCCTTGATTTACACGAGTGGATATCAACCAAGGTGACTTTTATGAGTTTGGACAGTGAATTATGTGCTGCTGTTCAACTGAATGACTACTTGATTGAATATGATGTTAATCTCATAAAATGCTTTGGAAAATCCCTGAGGGACGATGAGAAAAGCGCTCTGTACTTCTGTTCATGCTTTGCGCCATTAAAGGACATCAAAAGCAGAGAGCCTTGCACTCCCACTGCGACTGCCATTCCACTTTCATCATTGTTTTATAATCTCATGGAAGCAGAGAATCAAACTCCTTATAGGTAATGCACTTCCATTGTAGGTGTAAAGTGGGTTTAAGGGCTTATGTGGCCCCACTCTAAAGGGTTATTGGGCAGATTTTGGTCAGATTTGCCCCTCCACATAGTTCTGGAGTTTTCCTGATTTCAGGCTTTTCTGGACAGATTATCTGCCCAAATGATCATCTAGTTTGGCGGTTTCCAAAACATAATCTTATCGTTACCCGTTGGATTGGAGCAGGGGTCTCCAACAAGAAGCTAACTGGTGTGTGTGTTCTTACGATCACTAAATCTGTTGTTATGTTGGTGGTTTCCCACGTTTAAAATAAATTAAGGGTTCTGACAGTAATAGTCGAGTCAACAACACCAACAACAAAAATAGCCTAAGATGAAGTATACAGAAAGACTTCCCTTTAATAAGAACTTCATAAAATTGCCCTTTCCTATCTGTATGAATATGGAAATGATTTTCGTGTTCAAAGTGTTTAACAGTGTAAACATTGCTAGACACAAGATGTCTCTTACTACCCAAAAAGTCTATTGTTTTTGTGTGTGCACTCGAGGCTTCAAGTTTGCACGTCACCCTTGTGTTAGTTGCATAATTGAGAATAATTGGCTTTCAAACTGTTATGTCATATTTGTATGTCCTAAGATTTTAGGGGTGAGCTCGTAGAAACTTTCCTCCTTCAGCAGATGCACATAAAAACCTCTTTCTCATCTCCAACTCTGCACACAATTCTGCACAATAAATTATGTGACTTATTGGAAAATGTAATGTACAAGTATGGTGTGTTTGTAGTCTTTAACACTACATGTCATTATTAACTCATTCCCACCCATTCATACGTGTGAATAGGAGCTACTATGCAAGGTTCCATGAGTGCTATGGGGGTGCCATCAGGACTCTCACTACTGGGGCAAACAGACATATTTCTATCAACGTCAATGTATATGCATTTTGAAGACACATTTGAAAAGTGATATGGAAACAGCAACATCTGATAGAACATCCTCTTACTTCCACATGTTTAATTGTGCAAAAGTCTTCACGCACAAGTAGATTATAAAGTCAACGCGAAAAAGCAAATTTTCCGCCGTGCGGCGCGAATGACGCGGTTGACGTGGTGTGAAAAGTGTATTTGACATTGAAATTTCCAACTCTGGCAAAAGAATTGCGTGACGCTGAGTTGCGTAAGCCAATCAGCGTTGAGAAGCGCCGCCCGTCATCACCGCTATCCTGCCGTTGCTGAAACAAACTGATGCTGGTCCACCTGAAGTAGCGTTAGTAACGGCCGTCATTCGCTGTTGTGGGACTACGGATAATATTATGAACCAAGACACAATGTAATTTACACAACAAGTATAAAGCAGAACTAGTGGTTATTTCCATGGTGGATGGCAAAAACAGTAACTGTTTTTACAGAGATAAGCCAGAGAGATAAGCCACGCCACTTTCAGACGTGAGTAACATTCGCAACGAGAAGTGTTTATTCGCTCCAGAGCTGTTGATGGAAATGTCCCTAATTTCTTTCTTTTTTTGCGTTATTTTAAAAGATTGCTCAAAATCTAAGTGTCTAACAACTCCAAAACCAAGTGTTTTTTTTTATCATGGATCATTTATAAAACCTAATTTTAGAGCGAACACGCCACATTTTCAAAACCATACTTGAACACTGCTTGAATTGTCTATTAGTAGTTTTCTAACCACAAATCAAAAATGTGTCTGAAAAGACAATTTGTGTTCTCTCAATCAAAATGTCATTTGAAGTCTGCCACTGACATCAGTGACTAAGCTTTGGAAAGTGATGAAACTTTGTGACTGTCAGTTGAGAGTAAGTGCTCATGTGAGCTCTGTTCATCCATCAGCGAGACAGTGAGCATTGTTAAACGTTAGCGTTGGATCAGTGAACCACAACTGCTGGGACACAGGACGCTGCATGTGGAGTCGGGCAGAAGGAAGAGATACGGCAGCAACCCGTCTGCAAGGTCAGAGTGCGTATCCCTGGGGGTCACATGATCCCAACAGGGTGAACGTAAAAATGTTCAGATCATTTTTCAGCATGAATTCAACTTGAAGGTGAGACTTAAAACTGTCGAATTATTTTTGAAAAAAATCATTTTACCAATGTGTTAAAATCCTTCCACGGTGCTTCGTTCCTGTGTGTCTGTGAGAGAGCGTTTTGCCGAGGTTCCGGACACCGGCAAGCGCGGCTTAATTATGTCTTAATTTAACCCCACAATGAGGCAATGACAAGTGGGATGTAGCAAAATGGATGCCAGAGCTGTGTTTGCCCACCTGCAAATAAACAATGCACATGACTAAATGGTAGAGATTTAATTATGACCGTGGTGGGTGAGCTTCTGAATGGTAAAAGCCGTTCAAGCCGCTCATAAACGCAACAATTTACAAGCATCAGTTCCATCTTCCTTAATCTTCAACAATTGCCAGGGAAACAGAAAACTCCCCAGCTCACACGTCTGTTGATCGCCATTTGCCAAGGAAGAGGAGCTGATGGTATTTAGTAACGGAGTGTGGTGATGGTGCAGGGAGATAGATATGAGGCTCGGTAGTTAGACTCTGTGCTGTAACAGTACACAGCATCAACACTCCTCCAACGTACCAGGCTCAGCATTGCACATCAATAAGAGCATCAGAAATGCAATAGTTTAAGTGCAGGTTGTAAAATATCTTTCTCCGACTGTCTCTGCCCTCAAGTTCTCCTCTCTCTCTCTCTTCATCTTACTTTACAGCGGCTGTCAGCTGTCATCACACAACCTCCTCATACGCAATAAAGCAGGCTCTTCTCATATAACCACACTAGCACAGGAATATCAGTGACGTTGGCATCCAAGCTGCACACTACAGTAAGACACTGCAGTTTACCTGACATCTTACTAAATCAGATGGAAATCATGTTGTATTGAGCTTCATGCAGCGCATCACAGCTCATGAGAACATTCTATATCAAAGTCACAATTTCCCAGCAGCGTATGTTTACTGTAACACTACCGTATTGGACATTAGAAGCTATGATAAAGAAGATGGTTTTGAATTTAAATATGGTGCTGGATGATGATGGAATCAGGCTATATATAAGAATATGAGTTATAGAATGGAAAAACGTTGCTGTCAAGGGTAAATGTTCCTTTCCGCATTCCACTTTCAAACATGTCCACATTCATGAGGAGTTAATGTGGTTTGTCCTTTATGATACGTACAATATATTCAGGTAATCACAAGCAGCAGACGGACATATTTCAAATGTTTTCCTACAATTAACATTTCCGCAATTCAATATCACAATATCTGCTTGTACAAACTAAATCATCCATGAGCGTCTTTCATGGTTGTGATCATGCCAGGGAACAACCTCTGTTTCTAAAAAGGAAAACCAATGCTGAAGTGTCTTAATGCTATATTCTCTCTAATGTCCACAAGAGGACGACTCCTCTGGTTGTATGGAAGTCTATGCTTCATGTGTTAAAGCTGCATTCTCTCTCCTGTCCACCAGAGGAGACTCTTCTGGTTGTATAGAAGTCTCTATAAATGACTCTACTTCTCTCCTGATGTATTCCCTCAGTAAACATTGTAAACATGACTTTAGGTCTCAATCACTAAATTTCAGTGTTCTTCAATACAGCATGGTGTTCATTTAGTAAATAATGGTTATTTAGAGTCAAACAGGCCTTACGGCAGGGGATGCTTTAGGGCAGGGCTACAAGGTGATTGACAGGTTACTACCACGGTGTTGTCCTGTCTGGGAGTTGTCCGTGTTTTCTTCTAAGAACTTTAACCTGTTGGGTTATCTAACCCAACAGCGCGGCTCAAACACGGAGACTAAATGACTAGCTAGCGAGCTATCGACAACGGTTAGGCTAGCTGTTAAGTTATTGTACACGCAACGCGACTATGCAGTGACATACGAGAGGATACAGGGCTGCACCAGAACCTTCTGGACCTGCGCGCTCCGCTCCACTCAACTGTTTTGTTCAATACTCAAACATCTCCGCGACTTATTGAGTGGCGTATTAATCGCGCGACACAAGGAATCGATAATGAAATTCGTCGCCAACTTTTTTAATAATCGATTTTTATTGATTCTTTGTTGCAGCCCTATGCTCCACCCTCTGTCACTTTTGGTTCCAGAAACCCAAGATGGACGACGACCAAAATGCCAAACTCAAGCCATTAAAACTGTACTCCACAAACCAATAGGGGAGATGGTGACTACGTCCACTACAGTCTATGGTTTAGGCATGCGCGGCACTTGTTAATTTAGATATGCACTTTGTCATGATTAGGCAATTGGGAAGAATTCCAAACTCTGGAGCTCTGCAACTTTCCCCAGCATCGTCAAATATTTCTTCTAAGTCCTCACGGTGTTTGTAATGCACCAAAAGCACACGGCACAGTTTCAGAACTCTTTATTTTTGCTGCTGTGGAAGATATCGTGACTCCGTGATAACAGGCTCTCTGTGGGTTCAGGAAGTCCTCCGACCCCCTGGGTTGATAAAAACAAACAAACCGTGGATTCACTGAAACATGAATAGTTGTGAAGTTGTCAAAGCTGCTTATTGCTTATTCTTGAAGACATGCCATCTGTGGAGATACGAGGATTCCCTCCTGCAGCAGTGAATGTAGATTCACCCTTGCCGGAAAGGATTTACTAACATAGTTTCATTGACAGGGGCAGTTGTTTATTATGTTGACATTCAGGATTTTTTAAAGAGCCTCCTCTCGACAGCATAAATACTTTGATCAGTGTGATGTAGATTGATATCAAATCATAAAAATAAAAAACACATCACCCCGTGTGTTTCGACCTTCATTTTAATTTGTTGTTGTTGTGAACAGCCATATATTCGGATGGATCCAGCTGCTCCAACACATTGCCACAGGAGTCCTGGGGAAGTTATCAAATTTGACATCTTTATCTTTATATCTGTTGATGCTGAAGATAGTTCTAATACCGTCAGCTGTCCATTTCTCTGATCAACATAAATCAATGTAAATCTCCTTCCGGGTCTAAGCCAACATATCCTCAATACATAGTGATACAGAAGGATTTGTAATGAATAATTTATCTGCACTAAATGGATGAATCATGAATCACAATAATCTTCTTTTTTTTTTTACAATGTGGAGACATTTCCTTTTCTCTCTCGCTGTCACTTCGTTAAATAAGTAGTAGGAGGGAGACAACAGCTGAACGTAGCAGCTGAAACAAAACTAATAATATCCCAGTGGAATATTGGCAGTGACTTACTTGCTAGTAATGACTGGTTTAGTCATGGAGAGTGATGGTTTTACCTGAGAGTGAGCCACTCTGAAGTGTTTCTGAAAGTGATTGACTGCAATGTGTCAAAATGCACAGCGTCCTCCTCCACTGTAACAAATGCTTTGTCATTTCTGAGGCGTCGTCTGCCTTTCTGGGAGTCATTTCTCCACATGCTTTGCATTTAGCAAAGTTAGCTGTCACATGAAGCCAAACTTGAATGCGCTTCCTGTCAGCTGCTCCGCGGTCCGCCGTCACTCTGTTTGGATGGAGCGAGTGAAGTGAGAGCTGCATCACTTGCTGCAGGATGTACAAAGCAGAGCTTCTCGACGCTGATTGGCCGACGCAACCCTTTTTTCATCAGAGTTGGAAAATTTTGAATTTGCGCCGCCTCAAACGCTCCGTTCGCCTCGCGTCAAACACGCTATTCGATCTCTTCAGAATCTGTTCATGGCCAAGTCTGTCACACGGACAAGGAATTTGACTGAGTGAACGGTGCATACCAACAAACAAACACACAAAAAACAGAATGCAATAACATGAGACATAATTTAAAAATAGAAAAAATAGAACATTTACAATCAAAATGGTCTAAACAAACGGACAACTATACTTAGGGATACCCCGCCAGCTGACTGCTTCCTGATTGAATTTAGTTGGTAAGAGGATATCAGAATCAGTATAGTATCCACACAATACCTCCTTATCAGTGTGTAAAATACCCACTTGCAGTCGGGCGGTCACGTCCAGCACCTCCAAATCATGACATCCCTTCAGGAAACAGTGCAATCAAACTACTGTTGTCACTGACGCTCTGGTGAAGCATTCAGGTCCCCACTCAGCCCCACCTCCAGCTGGATGAAACTAGTTGTGTTTTCCAGCAGTAGAGTGCAGTGACGGGGGTCAGCCCCAAAGTCACAGCTGCAAGCTCCTCAGTGGAGTGAGAGTCTTTAGACACAAGCAGGAGCAGTGAGCAGCTCTTTGTCGTGGCAGCAGTCCAGCTGATGGAAGGAACAGAGGCCATGCACTGTTGTTCAAGTCTATTTGCTGATGACAGAGACACGCTTCACTAAAAGGCTAACCGACGGAATCTGTTATATAAATGTTACTTAGGTATAATCCCTAAAAAATGATCATAAGGTTCACTGTAAGGAAAGACAATCTTGTGTTGGGGTGTATTCAATAACATAGTGTCATTATTTTGTTATCGAGGTAAATGTGACAATAAATAGTGCTGATTATGGGATTTATCGCCCAGCCATAGGACAAACCCTCTTTCATTATACAATTCTGTTATATTATCTTACTTCAGTTTGAATACTCCTTCAATAAGCAGGGGAAGAGAACACAGACAGCATGCGCTGTGAGAAGGTTACACCGAGTAATAAATCATTGTCACATTTTGAGATAGGACTGTAATTACCATAAACAAATAGGGCCATCTCTCAGACGAGTGGCAGGCTTCATGTGTATTTTATATTGTGTTCCACAAAGTCAGATATGGCTGCTCCAGGATCAGCTGGATCGCTTACAGCACATACACAATAGCAGGGAACTAGTTCTTCACAAACAGAGATAAAGACGGCAGAGCTTCATCTAACAGTGGATGTTTGTGATGGGAATCACCGAGGTTTACGGGAAATGTAGTTCTCTTTTGAGACATATTATTTATAACACTTTGCAATAACAATTTTCGGCTCTATCATTTGATTAGAATGTGGATACTGTATTTTGTATCAAAAATCTCTATTTGGTAAATATAATAAAAACACTTTGCAGACGATTTTGTCCAGTTATGACATCATTTTGTCTTCCGTCTCCTCTCTGGTGCACACTATCATCCGTTAACACACGTTGGCCCTCTGGACCAGCCCTGTCTCAATCTCAGTGGCCAGAACAACAGCTTTCTCTTCCCGGGTGGATCCAATGACCCTGAGGCGCTGAGTGTAACCTACCTCCATATCATAATCAATCCTTCACGGGAGAGCAGTGCCCCGGGACACGTGGGATATGGAGTTCAGATAAATGTTGGCTTTTACTTAGCGGGGGACAAAAAACACAATAACAAATTGTTCACCTCTCAAAGGGCAAAGCTTTGGCATATTGAAAACAGATCAAGAAATTAGTCATGTTTACAATATAAATGGTACTGCCAATTGTCGAGCTTCTGCTTGCCAAAGTGATTCATGGAAGAACAGCTGCTCCTCTGTTGCACTGGTTAAATGAGTAACAGCAGCAGCACCAATCAAACCACTCTGGTTGTTTTAATCAATGTCATCAAGAGGTTCAGATAAACTACCCACAGTTTAGGCCTCAGTTTCCCTCTGACCCGAGTCAAGTCAAACTTCCTGAGAATGACCACCCATTTATGAAAAAACAGTTAACACGTGAGCAGAGAAGTCAAAACGCACGTCTCAAAGCCATTGGTAAATGATCCAAAGCCCGAATGAGCATCTGGAGTGGCAGATGTGGCCTTAGAATGATGCTTACTTGACAAATTTACCGATACAAATGAGAGAGACCAAGCCTAAAGAATAGCTGTGTCTTTTTGTACACTTGTGCTTGTCCCACATCAACGTCCGTAGTGTTCTGTGATGACATGTAGCGCCCATATATGGAAGGGGGACAATGCAGGGACACCTGAGCCTGCTGATGGACAGTGTGGGTGTGTTTTGCAGATTCTCTAGGGATTTTCAGCCATTTAGATATTTGAGATGCCTGCCATAAAAATGGATGTATGCTTTAGTGACAGCATTGAAAGAAGACATTTTGGAAATTCAACGGCAACGGCGTTCCTGTTTTTCTGGGCGATCACAGAATACACTGTAGGGACAATTTAAATAACATTGTGCAATGCTCTGAGCACCCCCTCCTTTGTATTGGTGTGGAGGCAGAACTATCATATAAAATGGCTTGATAGCGGAACATACTTCTTTGGGGTGATTTGGGCGAACCAATCTTTAATTAAAAAGGCCCAGATTGTTGGTAGTATCAGCCGGCTCCTCCTCGTCATTACTGTGGAATGTGCAGAGAGCATCGGCCCTCGGCTCTGTGCTGTGGCATCTACAGATTGAAGATTTACTCACGGCATTACTTACGCCTATTGTGTGCCACACGTTTCATTCTGGGTCGCCACAGCGACACATTTGTATCAATATTTTCCAGATAAAGTAACCAATAAAGTGAAGTTCTTAACCCACTCGACAGAGCCTCCCACTTCTTTGTGTGCCTGCTTAAAATGCTCCCTGCTGTCGGCCCTGCAGCTGTCGGCTTTCTTTTGATTATCCTAATAATGGAACACGCTGGTGAAAGGCAGATAAATACACACACTCTTCCACAAGCTGACATGTTTATTCTTTGGGAGTTTTGTTTACCTGCCCCAGATACCACTGCTCCTCTCCCTCAGCTTTTAGGTCCACTTAACTCTGAATCGATGTTCATCAGCTCGGGCCATGGGTGACTGTAAAGGCCTGACAATTGTGCTTTATTGATCAGCACCCACCCATACTCATTTAAACTGCACATGGCATTATCAATAGCTGGTACTGACCCAGATTGTGTATTGCTATTCAGAGAGTGTTCGTCAGGGGAAGTGGATAGGTGGAGCTGTGTGTGAGACAGCTGAATGCTGGATAATTACAGCGGAGAGTTTTGGAGTCCCTGACGATACCGTTTGCCAACAGCCCTTTTGTTTGTGTGTTTGTGCTTGTTTGTTTGAACTCTCCCTCCATGGTGGACTTCTGGGTAATGAGGTTGTGATGTAAAACACCAGGATAAATGTGGATCAACCCAAATGTATTCTTCTTCATGTGTTTATTATTAAGTCACCCGCAGGCTTCTTATGATAGTGAGGTGGTCGATACATGACAAATAATATGTGTTGGTTCGGAAAACAATACTAGCAATAGGCAGAGCTATTGCTAGTTTGCTGTTGTGTCATATATAGTTCATTTAATTGTTGGGAAGGTTGTTTTATTGAGATAGTAAAACACCCGCCCATGTGTAGGTAGGAAGGTAGGTCGATAGATGGAGAAATGGGGATTTTTATTACCCTGAAGGACAATCCGTTCTGCTCTGGTGAGTAGCATGCTAAAAGACAATACATTGATCACATGGAAATACACGCAGTAAAAAAAACATGGTTTTTAAAATAAAAGCAATGCTTTCTGTACTATGTGAATCTGTGTGTGTGTGTGTGTGTGTGTGTGTGTGTGTGTGTGTGTGTGTGTGTGTGCGTGTGTGTGTGTGTGTGTGTGTGTGTGTGTGTGTGCACAAGCCTGCATGGGGTATGTAAGCACAGCATGTGTACTTCTTCCAGGCAGCAGGGTTCCAGGGGGTTGTGTGTGAAGTAACCTGTTAGCAGAAAGGATGAGCTGTACCTTCCCCTGTCTGTGTTAAGTACAGTATCTCTGAAAGCAGGTCCTAAAGGTCCCTGAGTTGAGTTCTCCTCACACCATGGGCACAGCGTCTCTTCTTTCTTCTTAAAATGGGCGGGGCTGCTGGAGGAAAAAACAACGTAGTGTCATCTACTGCTCGGTGAATTTTACCGACTCCTCCGTCAAACAGTTACCGTTTCCGCCATCCACAATGGGAATAATCACTACGTAGTTCTGCTTTAAACTTCTTGACCTATGTGTAATTTCCACCAACGTCGGAACATCAAACTCCACCATGTCTGAGTCCATAATATTGTCCGTAGTCCCACAACAGCGTCTGAATGACGAGCGCTATTGGGGCTACTACAGCAGCAGATCGGCAGCAGTTAGATTTAACAACTGCAGGACGGCGGTGATGACGGGTGGAGCTTCTCAACGCTCAACTCAACTCAGCGGCACACGATTTTATTGCCAGACTTGGGAAATTTCAACTCGCTTGAATTCGCGCTGCCTCAAACGCTCGGTTCTCCCCGTGTCAAACGCGTCATTTGCGCCGCCTGGCACAAAAAAAAAACGCTTTTTCGCAACCTATGACATTTGTGCATTGACCTCGGATGTCATCTGGTCGCCAAATGTGGCGTCAAACTCACGCCACATTTGGTGTGAACACCGCATTATGTGTTAGTACTTTTGCACTGTATCATACTCTGAGGGTGGGATGTTGGACTTCAGGGGTGGGCACCTGTTTCAGCTCCTTTGCAGAGGTTTTCTGGCTGCACACTTCAACATGGTATTTTGTTAGGCTCGGTCTCTGACTTGCACTCTGGCACCACCAGCAGTCGCTGAGGTACTAACCATTGATCTGTTGGTTGGCTACCAGCAGTCTTTGAGAATATAAGAATGCTCTCACACTATTGGCTGTATGAATGAGTGTTTGAGGACAGCTCCTGTTTGAACACATTCCAGTCTGTGCAGAACCAGCACTGCAGGCTCTGGAAGGCCTCAGTGGACCACACGTGAACTGTCTGTGTTGTTTCAGGTGTTGTCGGTACGTTGGCAGCAGCTGAGCTGCAAACTGGTCTGAGGGTCCTACAGGTGGTTTCTGTATGGATATCAATGTGAAGTGTTAGTTAGAGCAGAATGCTAGATGGCAATTATCAGAGGGAATCATTAGATCCAAAAGCTCGAAAATAGCTTATAATCCTCTTTAAACGTTCCACTTCCACTCATACGGTCCATTGTGATTGTACTGCAACGCTTTTTGAGTAATCTTTTTTCTTCTTCTCATCTATCTCAAGCCTCTCCAGCTGATTTAAAGAGAACAAGGTCACAGAAGTGATAGCTGAGTGATAAGGACTTCTCCAACCTAATAAAGCTCTAACTATATAAATTACTCCCCATAAATGATATTGTGGCATTAAGAGACGTGTGCGTGTATAAACGCTCGCTGGTGTATAATTCTTCGGCGTCTAGATAAATAGTTTGAAGGCTTCAGATCCCCGAACATTGTCGTGTGTCACTTTCTCTTTACACTGCTCAGTTTGCAGATAATCTAAGCACACATACCTAAAGAATCGCACATTGCAAAAGACCTTTATATTGTTTTGTAGTCCAACACAGTCACACATTGTTCTTGATCATTCCAAGAGAGGACAGAAGATCTGAATGTGGATGGAATGTTATTCATTGAGCTTTGGTTGCTCTATTTATTATTCATCCACCAATGTCTGGGTCTGCTGCTCCGGGTTTGTTTCCTGCTTCAACAGCCGGAGGTGAAAAGCCTTAAGCGGTGTTTGGATGTGCTTTTAATATTTGTAAAAATAAATCACAGATGGGTAACTGAAAGTTCATTTTCCAGAGTTAATGAACTCTTGTCAGATGATATCTCTCCTGTCGTTTACAGATTAACCCTTTAACATTACGGTTTCCGCCTTTGATTTCTCCTTCCGTTGATAAATTCATCTTAATTTGCTTCATCTGACAGCATCACATGCAATGAGTTTCTGGTATCAGATTACTCCAGCTCTTTATTAAAGATATATGATGTGTGCACGAAGCAGAACTTTCAAACCAAATAATTAATTTTATTATAGAAACACTCATCAATATTGTATATACACTATATATATATGTGTGTGTATTGTAATGTATCGTAATGTAGTGTATATCTCACAAAAAGCAATCCATGTCATAATGAACCAGTATGTATTAATAGCTTCAATGTTATAAGAGGTTGGGCTGGATTGAATGGACAACAGTGGACTTCCCCCCCACGGGACCCAGTGTGGCCTGAACCCAACCGAGCTGCTTCCTGTGAGGACAGAAGTTTGCTTTGAAAAGACTGTGTGCTCTGACGAGCAGAACATTGCCACGTGTTACTGGACTTGCGTTGGAGAGCGAAACATGAGGGGACATTTTTTGGAAAGATATTATACAAATCGCTGCAGAATTAGTATCCATGGAAACATTAATGATTAGAAAATGACTGGCTGAACAGTGATTTAGAAATGTTCTCCCCTCCCACAGTGCGTCAGGAGGTGCACCTTATGCCACTAGCAGGGTGTTGCATAACTTACCGAACACATGTCTGAGAGAGAGAGAGAGAGAGAGAGAGAGAGAGAGAGAGAGAGAGAGAGAGAGAGAGAGACCTTGGCAGAACCTTTACATATGAATCTGTTTATGTAACATTGAGCAGTGCGATATGCCGTACAAAGAAAGAGGATGACATGGTACTCGTCACTTTTCAACGTGTACATGCTTGGCCTCATACTCTCCTTTTGCAAAGGGTAAAAAGAAAAAGAGTGTAAAACTACACGTTGGGGCTCAGCTCCTGGCAACGCCGTGGAAACAATGCTAGAGTCTGATTGACAGTACACTATTCAATAAGTCATAGCTATTATAAAAAACCATCACTGTCACACACTGTGTTTCAATGTTAATGCGCTGCTTTAAATGTGCAAAAGTCAAAGCATTTGCTATAGCAGCCTTTTATAAAGTACATTAAAGGTGTGAGTCAGACTTTACCCTCGCCTCATTTGAAATACTTCTGGCAGTATGAAGCCACGCTGGAGCCACGGTATGAAAATAGACATCCTTCTTAATATCTTTTGATATTACGCTCACAGATGACTGCTTACAACAAATGCAGCATGTGACATTATTTAATAAGAAGAATAGTGTTTTGGCATTGGAAGCCGCTTGAAAGCAGTTATTTATCAAAACTGGCGTTCACTCTCATATATTGTATGAAAGCTGCATAATGGAGAAGCACGAGTCTCGAGAATGCCTTCTGGAGGGGAAACATCGTAACAGTGAGTTGCAAATGTGGTGGAACGTTTAATTTACAAACACATGGACTAAAGGTGAAAGCAAAGCTGCTACACATTGCTGTGGGATCAGCAGGAAACCGGCACTGTGTCTTTATCACGGACATGACTCAGTACACAACAGGCCACTTTTGTATTTACCTCTAAAGCTTCGTTTATTCTCGCGCTTGGCGCTCTAGCGGGAGCCTCTGCAGATGGCGTGCGAGCTCCGAGCAGGAACAGAGGTGTTTATACTCTGTGCGATGTGCACTGCATTAGGCCCTGAAACGCCAGAGGGCAAACACACACAATTAACTGTGAGGAATCAAAAAGACAACGAGTGTAACTCATCGATATGCCCACAGACTGTAGAAAAAAATAAGGGAAAAAAAGCCATAAACCAACCTCCACGGTGCCGAGGAGGGATTGTAATTATCTGTAAACTCGTATCTCACATTCATGGACTACTTTATTACCTTTGTACAGGCCCAGTGGAGAAAGTATTTCATGCATTATAAAGAAACAAAGGTTGAATATTCTGTAAACTATTTGATTTGGCTGTTGATTTTTAAGACCTCCTGTTTCTAAAGCATAGAAAAAAGAATTGGCCTTCTTTGTATAATTCCGACATGTATAACGTGTTTTTATCAGCTGACTATTTGTGACAGTCACACTGTCACAATAAAGTATTCTAGCGTGTGTTGCTCCCGTTCACATTCTTAGTTCTAATAATTCATATCATTTTTGTATTGCCCCCCCCCCACACCTCTGAACAGGGTTCCTGGTTCCTTCCAGCGCTACATACTAGACAAGCACAGTTACATACAGTCGGTGTACTGCAGCCAGTTCAGCATGTCAGGTGTGAAAAAGCAATTTAAAGTTTTGCCACGAAAACTGTTTATTGGACTCCATCCATCCATCCATTTTCATCCTTTTATCCGGGGCCAGGTCAAAGTACTCCAGGAGTCCCTCTCCCCAGCCAGATTTTCTACCCTATCCAAGGGAACCCTGAGGTGTTCCCAGGCCAGAAGATATACATTATAACCTCACACCTAGAGCACATTAGTGTTTATTGGACTGAATCTGGTAATTCGGAAATGACACCCCCTGCAGTTAGAGTGACCCGCGAATCTCAGTGTGGACACGGTAGTCTGGGATTACTCTCAGTGAGTTTTTCCATAAGTGGATTGCATGGTTATGATTGAGGAAGGTAGATGGCTACAGTGGAGTTAAGGAGCACAGAGGGAGAGAGAGAGAGAGAGAGAGAGAGAGAGAGAGAGAGAGAGAGAGAGAGAGAGAGAGAGAGAGATTCTTACTGAGAGGGATTTACATTGTCATGTGTTTTCAGTCTGTGATTGTGTGGTGACGTAGCCCTGCTTTATTTCTCTGTTATAAGTTTACTAATGTGTACTGGGTTGTCGTTACACCTTTAAATCATATTTGAACTAGTTTGGCTTTCATTAGCAGACTTGTAGTAACTTGTATTGTGTTTTAAATACATCATTGTTCGAGGGTTGAAGGAATCTGTCCTGCAAAGTGTTTTGTGGCAGAAGAATCTTTGATGACCAAGCGTAAAAAAAAAAAAAAAAGATATTTAATATTTATTTGAGGTTAAATATTTAATTGAAGTCATCTTTTTCATCCTCTGTGATGTCAGATAAGTAGATAAATCATATTAATATTCCAATTTCTTTCAGTGTGAAATCTTCCCCGCAGTCATGCCCCGCTGCTCTCCCACTGTGAAGGACACACACTGTGGTACTTAAGATGAGTACGCAGCCTCTGCCCTTCTGTCTCCTCAACCCTGCTGATTTTCAAATGGAAATCAGCAGACCAGGGATAGATTGCTGGAGGGCCTCTGACCCTGACAGCCGACCTGCATGACCAAATTAAGACGTCAGATCGGCAAAAACCTGTTGAATGAACCGGTTTAATGAACGTCTGCCAGAGATGGATTCATTTTGTGTATCTGAACCTGAACCTCTTACGTCAAGCGCTTTGCTAAGAAAGACGCTATATTCACACAGTTGTGAGGCCAAGAAACTTTTCAGAGATTTAGCAGTGGAGTTAGTTAACCTTGTCCAGAGTCAGTTCTTTCCCCCACTTCCATGCTCGCCTTAAGTGATGGGCCTCTCATAGCAGCCAATTAGGCTGTGTCATTCCTCGAGGTGCACAATCCCGTTTGATAGATCATGCACCACAAGCATGTAGAGGGAGAGGCAGTCAAGCATGCTCCTAGGTCAGCTCCATCCAACATACACCAGCCCCCACTATCAGTCAGCCAAGGCTGTGTGATCAATGGGGAGGAAACTGTGTAGCTATTATTTATAGGATCACCACACCATTAGACCCAACTATCCACTTAGCCTTTGCCACTGACTGTTGCTGTGTGCCAGACTAGAGAGAATTGGAGATTGAGGACGGCTAGCCAGCCCATATTGTTGGAATCGTTCTTTCCATTTATCTCCATCCACACTAAATTTACTCTGGGCTCCGGTTCCCATGATACAGCCAGCACACCTGCATTTGGAGGCAGGCAATAGCACACCAGTTATAAACCAGGCGATGTGGAACTCCGTTGTGTACCCAAAATGTTGCACAAATGTTGACTGCTTACAATTTTCTTTCTTTTTTTTAAATTCTTTGCAATAGTGTTTATAAACTGCATCATGATAAGTAAAGTTTGCAAACTTGTAAATTAAAGGAAATTAAAATGTGGATTCAAGGAAGTTAAATGATATGTATACTGATTACAGCACAGTACATTATTGTATTATACAAAATGTACCAGCATTTGTGAAATAGCAAAAGTAAAAAAGGCATGCACTCAAACTAAATGTCCTCGTGACTTTCATTAGTACGTTGCTGAAGGCCTTTATGAATGAACTTCGACTGAACTCTCCTCTCAATTAGGATTTCCACTTGGCAGTGGCAAACACACTTGGTCATTCACAAGAGAAAAGAGGTGATTTCCTTTCCCTATTTTCTACAAATATGAGCGATATATTCTTGAGGAGCAAACCTGACACCTGATAAATACAGTGTTTCAGAGGTGCAGGTACATTTCTCACCTCCCCTTATTTCCTGATTATAAATAGAGATGCAGTGTGTACTTTACCTTTCCTGGAAGGAAGGTGCAGCAAACATCTGGTAAGAGGTAAATGTGAGAGCAATCGAGTGTACATAACCTCTCATGGAGCACATCTCGGCTGGAAGCGCTTTAGCCCTTAGAAAAGTATTGTTTGTTGTTAGCAGATACATCATCTCCTTTCTTTCTATGTTTCTCACAGCCTCTTTTAATTATTTAGTATGATTGAATCCATGCTGGAGTCTCAACTAAAGCTCATATCCGGCTATTTCTCCCTCTGATCTCTGTTGCTCAGAACACCAGAGACGACCACTATGTCTTTTGAGTGCAACATGATATCTATCACACACTAGAATACAGAGTGATTAGTTTTACGTGGGGTGAGAGCTGAACAAAACTGACCAACAAAAGAGTTGTGGGCAAGTGCACGTGATTTCAAACCGTGTGCAACACAGACTCACATGTTTCATCCCAGAATGTACGCTTATCTTTTTTTAAAGTGACTTCTGTGATCCGATGCACCGGATCAGAACTCAGCTGTGTCTTCGTTTGTGCTCACACACTCGACACTTTAATGGGATCTGATCCAATATATTCTGGTGGATAAACAGATTGTACATTATCCAAGATAAAATCCCCCGTGTTCAGTATAAGCAGACTTGTACTCTTGAAGAATAGACGCTAACAAAGCTCCATCTACAAATGTTTCACCATGAATATTTCCCATTACGTTGTTATTTAAAGCTTTTATTTTGAAACAGGAAAACAAGGTAATGTATCTTCATCAGGAGTAAGGTGACAAGAGTCACAGGTGTGTGTGTGTGTGTGTGTGTGTGTGTGTGTGTGTGTGTGTGTGTGTGTGTGTGTGTGTGTGTATGTGTGTGTGTGTATGTGTGTAAGGGGACGAAGATGATAGAGACCTATGTTTGTAAAATGGTCTGGATTGAGTCCACATGCTGTCCACACCTCACTGGGATCTGAACTCAACGGGAGCAGACAACCTCAGCATGTGGTCTGGCTGATGGGATCCCAAAGCGAGCAGCATCCGACCTCAGAGTGTACACTCTTGATAGTTAGTGTGTCCCGGCATGATGGGATCAGATCTAGTGAAACCACTTTGCACCTCCTGACCATAATTATGTTGAACATATGCTGAGGGTTCAGTCCCCATGTCGCAAGGCTTCATTTCCATACCATCCATACATGTATCCCATTAATAATCTGATGGAGTTGTTGTTCTGCTCTGAGAGCAGAGAACACAAGGACAGAGGCCTCAGCAGCAGTCACAGTTGAGCTGACGAATGACCCGGGCCATGAGGAGACTTTGGAGGTCTAAAATGCCCTAGCGTGACAAGTGAGCTGCACTATGCTTCATTTCTTTCCCCGGCCATACAAGCCTCCTTGAACTGTGTGACTTAGGTTGATGAGAGGCCAGTGGGTATTACTTGCTAAAGGCACCTTCATCTGTATGTGTCTGTGCAGCTGTCCAGAGTCTGGTGATTTAGAGCTAAAGGATTCATCTGTGTGGATTCAGACCAGAGCAATTTATATATTTTTCAATTATTTACGGTTTTCAGAGTAGTTTGTTTTGAGTTCTGTCAAGGTTTTAAAGCTGAATTACATTACATATTCATGTGTGGCTGCTGTCAACGGGCCCGGTAGGAAAAGAGAGCGACAGCAGTTTATGTTGACAAGTGATTGCACAAAAGCAAGCGTTCTGCTGCCTGGGATAGCTTTGGTGGAAGGAATATTATCTCAGAGCAACAACGCTTTGCACTCTGCTTTTCCTGCTGTTGGAACACACTGTGCGTCCTCTGTGCTATTAGTTGTCAATATGGGATGCGGCTCATATGGCTTATAAGTCAAGATAAATGGATCATGACTTCAGTTGTGTGCATTTTATTCGTAGCAACCGACCAAGTTATTTTGGAAACTCAATTTTGGGTATTGGTCCAGAAACTCAATGCGTTGTATTGGTGTTCAACGGATGTTCATTTTGTTTGAACATTACATCTCCAATTGTTCTTAATTGTTCCTGTGCTGTTCCTTTCCTGAAGTCTTTATTTTCTTCACTTCCTGGTTGGTTTCAGGCTCTGTGTTTGACAACAGTTTGTCACTGTTTTGTCACACAAAAAAAGGCCTAAATATGGAAAAGTGTCTCCTGTGAAATGCGGACAGTGAGTAACCTCATTAGTGATGACAGAAGGCGACGTTCAGACTCCTGGGAAGTGTGGCACAGTGCGGGGCTGCGACGTGACAAAGACACGTTTGTGTGCGTGCAGATTTCAGCCCAAGTGATTACAAAAGAAACTGCTATCGCATTAAATGCACATTTACATGCACTTAAGTAGCTGTGTTACTGTTGTTTTCCTCCAGTTAGCTGATTCTCTGAAAAGTTATGTAAATGAGAAACCTGGTTAGCATAATCAGGGAAAGGGATTAGAGAAGCCTGATTTCCACAGGATTCTTCTGCCATGCACATAGTTTACCGGTTATCTAATCAGCTGTTTACTAGTACGCATGTGCAAGACAGAGAAAGTAGCATCAGATTTACATGAAGCGATCTCTACTGTAAGTCAGGAACCTGGTTTCTTCTGAGCGTTGGGTCATTCATTATTTTTGGATATTGGGGGAACATCTGTATAATTAAATGGCATTGTAATTGTTCCGACTATCACACATTTGCATCCGAAGGCTCTATTTTACATTCAGTACACCTTACTACATCCTCTGTCTCTGCTGCATGTATCCTAAGTCAATATCCTCACTCCAGACACAAATACTGAAGCCTGGCCTAGTGGCCCTACACTGTGGCCCTACGCATAGTGGCCCTACGCCTGCCTTACGCCTAGTGGCCATAATCTGTGGCCCTACGCCTAGTGGCCCTGTGCCTAGTGGTCCTCCACCTAGTGGCTACCCATACGCCTAGTGGCTCTACGCTTGGTAGGTTGTTTAGGAGTTATAAAATCCTAACTGCTTTTGCAGCGGAAAAATGTTTTTTTGCAGCGGAAAAATGTTTTTTTCCCGCGATGACATTGTGAGTCTTTGACTCCAGTCTCTCATTTGAAAGTTGTGTTCCCAATCACCAGACAAGGCCGAGCTATCCGAGAGATAAACATCGCGGCCTTTAATGAAATTTGGCCAGAGTGGGCTGATAAATGAACTGAGCGATTTCTGCACATGGGCCGGCTACTCGCTGAGTCTCCCGAGACTGAAAAATGTCTTTGACATTCCAGTCATTAGCACACTTAATACTTTAAATGAGCCCCTTTAATTTTCTGTAGTTTTGTTAACAGGGGGGTGGAAGCACAGGAGTCCTCTGCTCTGTGGGGTCTGATTTATTGCCTTTACTGTACGCTGTGCGAAAGCATTTATATAAGACGAGTGGAAGTGCTCCGGCAAATTTGGCCTGATGTGTAGAGCTGTGAGTGTGTTAATATTATTCACAGGGGTGCTTTTATCCCCGGCTTAGCTTTGTGTCCAGCTCAATTAAGCAAAGCTCAAACACTTTCTCAGACACTGAGCCTCGATTATGATCAGAGGAGCCGCTGGCCACATCCCACCGCTGGTATCCTCGCTCTCTTTCAGGTTTGTGGAGAGGAAGGGGGGTAACTGGCAACTAGCAACAGCCTGTGTGTGGATACCTGGATATCTTCTTGAGCGATCTTTTCTTTTATTCAAGCACCTCATTAGTTTTTATTAATTAGATTTTATTGTATTCTCTTCTATTTCTTTTCAACTCAAATGCTTTTCAACAACATCTTACACATTCACAAAAGATAAAACAAACTAAAACAAGACCATGTCCAATAATTTCCCACTTTCCTGTAACTGTGCTGCCATTTATATTATTCTGTCATCTCCCTCTCCTCTTTTTATATTTACCTTTTTTCAGCGTCCTTGTAAATAGAAATTGTTGTAAAAGAGCGTGAGCTAACTCACTCTGTATTAAAAAAAGATAAATCAATATCTGTCAAGAACATTATAAGAGACTTGCTTAGAAGCATCATCTGCAATTTAAATAGCATGTCTTTATTTGTTTAAAGGGTAAGAATCACAACACTAATATTAGAGAATGTATTTCTTCCAGCTCAACACTTACCATGTTGGTGTGCAGGTGACACTATGAAACAACACAGGTTATTTTCTCACGTGCAATAATTGAATATGCAAACACACACAGTACTGTCAGCAATATAGTGTGCCAATGAAAGTATAGGCATTTTGTATTATCGGCCATCACATAATGTCGCCACTTTATAAGAAAAAACAAGATTAATAGTTGGTGGACCACAGGAAGATGATATCCAGTTGCACTATGGGAAAAAGCTTCTGGAGCTTGACCCATAAAAGTCAGACTCTGCATATTTAATTATTTCTAAATGTCTCACAAGTCCTTCAGCTTTAACTAAGTCCAACACTTAATTGATAGAGTATTCCTTTAAGGAGTTTTGAAAAAAGCATACTTACATTATGAAATCTAAAAATGCAATCACCTGACAGTGCAGCTAGTTAGACATCAGCTGTTGCTGTGAATGATGATGTATCGCATCAGTCTGCAGATGCAGACGGACGTGTCCGCGCTTCCTCCAGTGCTCGTATCTTTACTTGCAAGCTTTTCCAGCAGTATTTAGAGGATTACTCATTAGCATTATCTCACTCTTGCTAAGAGCACACCGGCTCATCCTAGCGTGAACAGGAAGGTTCGAACCAGAAGCCATGACAATCCAGCAGAAAGTCGGCTCACAAATGAGTCTCGAAAGGCTTCACTCAACCAGAGACTGGGAGGATCCTCCTGGTTCCATTGCTAAAACTGGATGAAAACAAGGAAACAGAAGAAGGCGGCCATCCATATCGGGGGGATAACACACAGCAGACTTGTGCTTGTCAACAGTCTAAGCAGAAACAAATGCACAGAACTGTTGTGGCTTTCATAACAGTGATCATGTATTTCTTGCATCACTTTCATGGAGCCCAGTTCTTCCGCTCCTCATCTGTAATGCACGTGAGTTGATGCTCGTCTGTCTGCTGAGAGGAAGCTCCACTGTGTTCACTTGTTTTTCCTGCTGACTCAGGTTTTCTGTAAGGGGACTTTAATTCCCTGACTGGCCGGTCCCTTTAAGAAGAAATGGTGTACTTCCCCTTTAAAATGTCTCTGTGGGTGTTTGTTCCTGTTGTATTGATGTGAGTCAGGCCCAAAGAAGAGAGCAGTTTCTCTACCTCACTAACAATCTATTGTTAGTGGTTGTTTGTTTATGCAATACATTTTTTCTTTAGTGCATTTGACTACAAATTGGCTCCAGAGGAGGAGAGATTGATGCCATCTGGTTAAATTGGCACTAATTCCAGATCTCCTCCCTGATTGGCTACAGAGAGCAGGAGACAGGTTATAAAAGGTCATACAGACAACAAACTGGTCTTTTTCTCTCCAGGAAAAGGGAGGAAGACAGTCACATGTGAACCAGAAGGGTTTTCCACATTACAAGTCTGCAGAGGACCTTTAGTGATAAACCTAAGGAAATAGTTTATGTTTCCTGTTTGTTGCCTGTCTGGAAGTTTACCGTGAGGCGTTGCAAACGCATGTTTAAGAACACTAGACCTTAATGCATCCTCTCTGACACACTGATGCCTGCATGCTGTAAAGATCACATCGGTGGCTCCAATAAACCAGTCCGGCATGAGGTAATTTAACTCGTAGCCGCTTTAATCACAGTAGTCTCTTCTACATTGACGGTTTGAAAGAGAGACGTTCCCTGGAAGATTTCCAAGCTTATATATTACAACTATTTATTACTCTCAAGTGTTGCAGCCCTTAATTACGCCTGCCAAGACTATATATATATATAAAATAGTAGACCGGCTGCTTGATAGGCAATCACTGCTGCTTTTAAAGTGGAATTACCACTTATTTAAGATCCCATCATGTAAGTGCAATGTCTGAAGCTGCAGTTGGATATGAGGAGGAGGATGTTGGCTTTGAACCTGAAAAAAACACAGCCCAGTAAAGTATTCATAAAACGTATATGTACACAGTTATAATATCCAGTATCCAGCGCTGCGTCTAAGTCAGACTCCTTCTATTGGAAGGCCTTTACACACTGGGGGCATTTCTGTTTTTGTCATGAACATTTTTCCCAGATAACTTGAGTATTAGGCAACGAAAAGGGAGCAGCGAGGACGATCTTCTGAGCTTATAAGAGATAATAGAGACCGCGTAACTCTTTAGAGGAACTCAAAGTCACACAGATCCTTTCACTGACAGGAAACTCATCAAATTATCTTACAGTAGCTTCGACACACAACCGTTTACCACAGGCGACTTCCAGGCGCTGCTTCAACAGGACCACGCTAGTTGGTACTGCGCTAATCAATCGGAGAACTTTTCTTAAAATGTGTTAGCAATTTGAATAGTTTTGTTGAGAAATAATCACAGCCGAGTATGTTGGCATTTATTTTATTATTTGTTTATTTGTCACACTGACTGTTTGTGAAGGCTTTAAGACCCTCACAAAGGTTTCTCAGACCCAAACTGCTGCCAGACAAAAACATTTCATCAGAAAATAAAATTACGAAGTTTTTTTCTTTATGACCTTGCAGCAGTTTTAACTGTGTTAATCAACCAGCAGCAAAGATAAGCAATACAGGAAATAAAGTTTGTGAAAATGCCAATCTTAATGACTGAAGGAGAAATAATGCAGCGTTTTTAAGGTGCTGAAGGAAGCTAAGAAATAATTAAAGCAAAGTCCATGACAATAAAAGGGCAGGGGGGGGTGGGGGGTAAACACATGAATTCAATAACAGTTTGTTTTACTTTGTTCACATATTTTAATAATGTTGCATTGTGAGAAGGGTAAGCCTCCATGTGTTCGGCCATTGCTATAATCTCTTCTGGCACTGATCTATTCTCTTCCTGTTTTTGCACTTTGTGTCGTTGTTTGTTTGTTTCTTAATTTATCTAAATAAACTCCCAGACTGAGATCAAGAAGACAGAGAAAAGGTTAACCTGATTGTCATTCGTCATTCCCTCCATCTGTCTTTTCTTTTTGGAAGGTGGCCCAATGCCCTCAGTCTAAAACAAAGTCGTCCTCATTCATCCGCTGAGCTAAAGAGACGGGCGATCAGCCAGGGAGAGCTAAGGCAATCACTTTAATGTATCTCACACTGTGTGTCCTTCACACAGCGTTATGACATGATTCACTTTAGCTTTGCTGCTTCATACTTGGTGGAAGAAAACATTATTTACTCTTAACCAGTTACTGTTTCACTGTTAAATTCAGACTTCTCATCTTACTGTCTCTGTTTAATCTTACACACAAACTCAGCTTGTCTTCTGATAGCAATGAGACTGGGGAATCGGTATGTTTCTCTCTGAAAGAACGTGCAGTTCCTTTCTTATCATATGAGCATTTCTTGCAAACCGCTCGATAGGACGGGGGGAAAGGTTCACGGTTAGGCCGAAGACGTCATGAGGGTTTCTGTTAGTGGGTCATGATGAGTATTTAAGAGGTGGTTCTTTAAGAGATCTTTGAGCAGTCTTGGATATACAATTTGTCTATCACGTTGTACTTCTGACTCTCCTTCCTTGCAGCAAATAAATGTTCCTGTTTGAATGACTTTACTCCAAGGGGTCGAGCGAATTTTTCTAACAATACTGTACAGTATATTGGACGTTAGGTTGTAACAAAGATTCAAGGATCATGTATTGCTGTACAGGGATGCACATATGCATGCAGCTGTAACCCATCTGCAATACAATAAATACAAAAGTAAAAGCCAGCAAAAACTCACTGATACAAGATGGAAAGCTACAGATATATGAGCTCTATTCAATACATATTAAATATTGATTTTAAAATGTTAATATGGTCACATTGGGGTAACTCAGTAAATAATCACGAGCAAAGCCAAGGAGAAATAAAACTGTATATTTCATAATGTAAAACAGAAAATGTAGGGTTTTGAATGAGCCTGATTGATAAAATTAATAATTAAATTGCTATCTATAATTTACAGGTGCTCTGCAGCCATAGCTGTAGACTTATGTTTACATTATATAGCCAGAGGCTCATGTAGGACATTGTCAGGACTAATTACCGGACAGCAGAGCTTTGTGTTGTATTTGATTAGTTTCTACAATTTCTAATTAAATGTTAATATTCATTTATCTCAAGATTATATAGCAAATGCTCCACTCAATACATATTTGGACCTCATTCTTCTCCGCATAAGTCCATTTGTTCTTAAACTGACAGATGCAGCAAACTGGTTTCAAGGAGGAGGATTGTAGTGCGAGCACTGGGGGTGTCAGATATGACTGTGACAATAGTAATGGTTTACATGGCTACGTGGTCAGGACCAGTCTCTCTCCGTCTACGTGTGTTCGGTAGGAGAAAGAGCAAAGAACATGTGCATGTGTTCAGGAGTTAGACGGAGAGCATGTGTTCAGTAGGAGAAAGAGAACATGTGCATGTGTTCAGTAGGAGAAAGAGAACATGTGTTCAGTAGGAGAAAGAGAGCATGTGCATGTGTTCAGTAGGAGAAAGAGAACATGTGTTTAGTAAGAGAAAGAGAGCATGTGCATGTGTTCAGTAGGAGAAAGAGAGCATGTGTTCAGTAGGAGAAAGAGAGCATGTGTTCAGTAAGAGGAAGAGAGCATGTGCATGTGTTGATATGAGTGACACATATTTGGGGAGGACCCATTCCTCTTTCCAGGGCTCAGTCCTTCCTTTGAGTTGGCCTCCTGTACCTCCATCTGCATGAAGGCTGCAGGCCATCATTGGACAGTCTTTCGTGTGATATGTGGCGTTAAATTTGGCACCGTGACTTTAGCCTTTGAGGCACTGCCTCCTTCCAGGACACAAGTACCTCTTCACATGGCAGCAGGCCTGGAGAGGACTGCTGCTCTAGCGGGGAGAGCCTCCAGAACATACGCTTTCCAGGTATCATTAGTCCAAAGTCACGTCAGCTGAATACCATGGAGTCAGGTTCAGTGATTACTCTTCCCTCAAACTGGTTTCACTAACGACATTTCCATTCAGCATCTCACACCCCATGATGCATGTCACGGCTCTGTCATAATGTGACGAGCACGTCGCGGTGCAAACACCGCCGCGGTGCTCCAAGATGCAGCGAGCAGATTAATTCCTCCCACATGTTACAAGGAGACAAGTATGTTGACACAGAAATGTTTCTCTAATGAATGCATGGATTGGGTTAATTAATGGCCCCATCAGTGTAACTGGTGAGGCCTAATACATCACTGTGATTATGGGGAGACATTAGGCAGCTCAAGTGGCTCTTTTTCCATCAGGTCATGACACGCTTGTTTATCCGCTTTGCTCGACACAGAGATGGGAACATGAATAACTCGTAGCTTATTAATCTCTGGTGCGAACATTCATCTGCCGTGTGCCAATTTCTTCCTTCAGATTATCATGAAAGGAGTGGATTGGAGCAAGGACTAACTGCCGCTTATGAGCTATGGAATAAAATTGGAATAGTTCACAGTCTTGTGGCCTTTTTAGACATCATTCCTGCAAAGTGCTGGTTGTTCCTTGATGGGATTCGATGTAAGTTTCTGCTCCACAAACCTGCTGTGGCATGAACAGAACATGTAGTCATTATCTTGAGGTGTATAGCAGTCAGATTTAATTGCTCTTCTATTTTTACTGAGCTCCTCCCTTTAAATACGAGCATGAGACTCTGCATCACACGTAATAAGAGGTTTGTTTTAGAGGTAATGTTGCTGTTATTTAGGATTTATAGCGCACTGGTTGGTAACCTTTCTCAATTTATGAAGCTTGACTCAAGGCTTTTATGGATGCATGAATCACGTGTACTTGTCACGGCGGAACATCAGTCATGTCGAGGTATATGGATTCATAAACATTGTTCAACTCAGATGCTCATTAGTGATATGTAATGTTTGAATTCATGTGTATTTTCGGCCCAGTCTGGAATATTCAAAGGATTTTACTGGAGGCTACTTAATACTTCATCTTTTCATTCAATTCAGGGCAGCATACAGGTAAAAGTTGCACCTTCCACATTTATAAAATATTCAGAGTCTTGCAATAGCAGTGGTGTAACATCATCAATTACTGTCATTTTTTTCTCCTTTTTTTTCTTTTGGTTTACACGCTCTAAAATAAATGGCTGCCAGAAAGTTACCCTGACAAGCTGTGTAAAATATGGCCAAACTGCAGCACAGCAACATTTAATACACCACAAAGCAACTCGCATAAAATGGAGTTCAATCCTTTCTGGCTGCTGCAACAATCATTCAGAGACTATTGTCTGTATTCAAATCTGTATTCTATCTTTACATTACATCTTGGGTAACGTTTAATCATAAAACAGTCCATGAACGAAACCACATCTCCCCTCCCTTCACATGCCATTCTCCGGTGCAATAAAAGTTCAGGACTTCACATCCAAAAGCCCAAACGGTGTGATGTGCTTTGGCAGGTCATTGAAATGGAAACAGACTGTGAGACATCTGACATGTTTTTGGCATCGAGCATCAAAGTCTGGGCTTGAGTTGGAGCAGAACCCGTCACTAGATCTCAGTCCAGGTCCTCATGACCCAGAGTGGCCTGTAACAACACACACATATATATTTCCAATATGTTATATATCCAACATGGGCAATGTTGGCTCAGTGTTAGAGCAGGGTCGTCCTTCAATCACATGATCGTCAGTACGATCCCCGGCTTTGCGAGTCCATGTTGATATAACCTCAAATGTCATCCATCCATCTCTCCATCCATCCATCTATCTCTCTATCCATCAACATCACATTTTGGTGGTGTCAGTTAAAGCACTAAAACATGCACGGTTAATGCATCTGGGTCCTTGCTTATGATAAAGGATTGAGACATTAAAGCGGTGAAGTCATTTCTCACCAATTGGAGCTTACGTTCTCACAATTTGATCTCAAATATAATTTGAAAAAGTCAGTTTCTTTCAAAGGGCTTACAGCTTCCTTAGCATGTGAATCCCCACTCACTTGAAGCCTGTTTGACAGCATGTGTCTATGACAGCGGGCTCTATGCATCATCAGATGATACCATGTGGTCAGTGGGTGTTAAAAGGATGGAGTGTCCCTGCCGGCAACAATCAGGTGAGAGAAGTGACGCAGAAATCAAGTGTCAAGACATGACTGGTTGTTGACAGCTTCGCTCCTTAGATCTTGGTGCAGACCAAAAGACAGCAGAACAACATCACGCAAGACAGGTGGGATGAAAGGTCCCCCTTCTGTCTGAGGGACATTTTATCAGCTCCAAAAAAAAACACACACAGAGTGCCATATAAAAAAATACAAAGCATTTGTGTCTTTGTGATCGTCTAGACCAGGAATACATGCGCGGTGACATTATTTTTATCTGAAATTCTGAAAACAGTTCCGATTTCCATCACCCTCTTTGTATTTTGTCAACCGAGCCCATTGAGGTATGCATTGCGTGGGGAACATGTGTTTTAGTGCGGTGTTCAGAAGGCACCCTTTGATAAGCATCTTCAGCTCAAGAGCACGCGAGTCATTAGCGGTGATGTTGATGTATCCAGAGTGCTGCAAGAGATGAGGGTTGTACTCCTGGAAGCAAAGCTACCGATGACACGGCATTAGACATTAACCCAATTGATCCACAGTGTAAACAAAGTCTACTGCCGACGTCTAATTGTGGAGCAACACGTGTCATGTATTTTTAATGATCCACACACACTGTCAGGAGAGCGGAGGAGCCGTTTGCTCACGGTTACAGTTCCACCTCCCAATCTCGCATCTCCCTCCCTTCCTCCTTTCATGCTTCTGAGAGGGATGACAATTTTATTTTGGATTAAATTTTGTTTGCCATCTGTGCAGAAGCGATAAGGAGAGAAAATATGGTATGTAAAATATTTATCCCTTCCTTTTTCTTCTTGCTGCTCTCGAGGGGGATTTAGCTGCTGAGGCATATAGTTATAACAATAAGAGCCGACGTCACACCAGATATTCTTTTTAGTTAAGTTCTTCAAATATATATTCAAGAGGATCATTCCAAATAGACTTCTAGAGATGTAACGCCAATTGATTTAAAGGACCAGTGTGTATGATTCGGAGGATTATTTGGAAGAAGTGGAATATAATTCCCATCACTATATTTTAATTAGTGTACAATCACCTTGAAGAATAATAGTTTGTTATTTTTCAATTTAGTGTGGGCGCTTCACAGCTACAGTGCAGTTGTAGTGTTTATTTTCCGTGGTATTTTTTTGTCATATACAGATATGCAATGATGATTGCTGCATGGGTAATATGTATGTTGAGGTGGTCCAATGGCAAGTCTCTATTTGATCACGTGATTAGACAAACAGCCTACGGTAGGTAGCTAGTTTAGGTGCAAAATCTGTCAGGACTGACTGAAGCTAACATAAAGTGAGTGATGGTTTCTGCACATGGAGACTGAGAAACATTGCTATTCTAGTTTGCGCTGCTGAAGTTAACACAAAAGGCACCGAAGCTGCTTTTACTCTCTTAATTCCTCCTCGTTCCTCTTCATTTGATGACTATCAAACTAAGGATAAGCAATTTTAATCTCATAGCAGGTGTCACACTCTCTCAGTGATCTTAACATGGCAGCACTCACACTCACACCATGACTCAGTGTAAAAACGCTGCCAGGAAAGCGTCAGCTGTGTCACTGACCCTCTTAAGTTGAACACAAACTAAAGGAGACTGTTTCCAGAGGAGACACTGAGCATAGCCTCGACCTTGAAGACCGATAAGTCAGCAAGAGGGATACTGAGTTCTCTAAAAGCGACAGATTAGGACTTTGTGATATATATTGTTCCCTAAGTCATTAATAGTTTCTGTTACACTTAAGCATGAGCCAGAAGTCCACCTCTCTCAGCGCTGAAATAAGGCTTCCCGAAACATTTCACCCCTTTTGGTTTCTCCCTTTTTTTGGAAAATATCTTCAAAAACATGTTTGTTTTTTTGAAGGAATAATAATGATGTGCCATACTTACTGTTGCCATGGAAAACAAAAATATCTAAAACAAACATGAGTAGTAGCTAAGTGGAGAATAGGCGGATTTGATACTTAACCTTTTTTTGGGTGGGGGGGACCCTGCTCAACAGTAAACATGAAGTTTTCTATTTTTGCCTTCTTTTTTTTCTTTTTTCAATAAATAATTTCCGGTTTCTTTATGAAAACGATGGCATATGAATTAGCTGTGCACTTAGCACTTAGCTTGGAAGCACTTGGTAACTGAAAATATAGTTCATTAGTATCATTACATATAAATTTGTTGCAACTTACAGTATCATAGTGTGTCTCTTAAAGCTGCTGCTGTGATGATAAAAGTGTTTCTTGTTAAAAAGAAAAAAGTCAATGACTCAAGACCGACATACACTTTTGCAGCTACAACTGCTCCTGGCCACGCAGTTGCATCAACGGCCTCGTTTTGGTTTATGGTTCCCGTTCCTTTTCCATACGCGAGGACAGTAGGTGGCGCAACAGCCGTAGAGTCGACCTGCACATTTCACCGATATCTCCCTCCAGGAATTTACCGCCATCTGCGTGTCCTTATACTCCGTCAAAGACGGGTTTTTATAAATGCTCATATTTGCAGGACCTCTTCAGCCAAACGTTCTTCAACGGGATCCATTGTTTGTGTTTCTGCTACGGCCGTTAAAAATAGCAGTTTTATGCTATGAAACCGGAAATGTGAACGGCTTGCGTAGCTTTGTCGGATAGTCAGACATTTTGGGCGATGCACGCAAGAGGACAAACTGGACTACGCAAGGGGCCCTTGCGGATCTTGCATCCTTGCGTCTCTGCTTAAAACCAGAGTATAAATGACCCTTCATCTTCTGTCTCACAAATTGGCTGACGCAAACTTTACGTCCATTCTTAAAATGTTCTTGTATGTCTGCAGCTCTCCTTAAAGAGTGACAACAGAGAGGGAAACAGTGTTCTCCTTTCCTCTTTGGCTCTATTGAACCTGTTACCACATCCAACAGTGTGAAGAAGACCTTTAGGGGTTAAGTCACTCTTTAAAGTTCTGTATCCTGATGCTATCAGGAAAACCAGAGTGTTACAAGGCTGGTGTTATTTATAAAGGTTACCATTCAACAGTGGGAAATGCATTTGAAGCTCAAAGAAATTAATTTTCTGTGGCCATTAGAAATGAGAACCCTACTTTGAATCCACTTTGTCATATTAAATTGATCCTTCGCCATCTCACACATACACTGTGATCCATTATTTTTGAAAACCTTATTGATTACACACAAACGAACGCCATTTTTCCCCTTCTTTTCTCCATCATGGCACCACAAATGCCCCAAGGATGCCACTGACCCTACTGCCTCCACTGAAGTGGAAGTGACTGATGCTGCAACAAAAGCTGTGACAGCATTAATGGAGCCCAGAGTCTCTCAGCTGCAAAGTGTTTTGCTCCCCTAACATTGCCGCCATTTTGAACCGTTTCTTGTTGAACGCCCTGCCCTTCTGTAGGTCGGAAAATTAGGCCACAGAAATGTAAATGAACCCAGATGCTGAATGGGCATTTGGCAGCCAAAAAGCTCAGGTTGTACAAAGTATGAATTTCTACTTCCTTTGGCACGCTCCCTGGTGAGTGAGACTTTTAGTTTGTCTGGCGGTGCTTTCTCAGCGGGATCCGGAGATTTGTCATGAAAATGCAGCAGATGTGTTGCTCTGTGGAAACAGTCAAAGATCAGTGACCCAGCTCCTGTATCAAAGCAGCACTTTGTGACTGCTGAAACCAATCTGTTGTGGCGGTGCAGCGTTCCGCTCATTGTCTCAATCACTTGTGACTGTCACAAAGCAATTGTGTGGGCAGATTAACAACAGACACCTGGAGACTGCTCCAGAGCTGCCTTTTGCATCATACAATGGGTTGTTACAAAGCTTTTAAAAACAATGTCACCATTCCAAGCAGGCTGTTAAGATAGTGACTCTGCTATTCATATTTCCATTTTTATGCATATCAATATTTAATACATCCCCTCCTTTTTATAACTGAATTGGGAACTGTACTTATAGTACCTATGTTGTATAATGACCCATGTCATTTATTCACGAAATGCACACAATCCTTATGAAGGGGATTTGGTTGTGAAGTAAAAGACAAAACGTGGTTTGGCTCCCCCACGTATTAGAAGGGGATATGAAAATGGATTATTTGGAATATATTTTTAATTTCAACCAACACAATATTTACTTATTTCACCTGTTTTATGCAGAAGATCCCGGAAATACGTAATACTCGACTGTTAATATTATATGTCAAAGGCTTTTATTGTGACAGGTCAAAACAGAGTGGATCTGGTCTACTCAATATATATTCACATTCTGTGTGAAGTAATTGCACACAAAAAAAGATCCTTGTGTGTGAAGGTCTTAAGACTGTCCAGATTGAGCTGATCCATGCCTTACTCACAAAGCAGTTTCAGCCTCCAAGGTTTAAGATTTGATTATCATTGGGATGATTGTCCACCTCAGCGAGAAGGAAAAGAAAGGAAATCAGACATTTGCAATGAATAATACAGAAGATACCAATGATTGTGTCGCATATCTGATGAGCAGACGAGCCGACAGTGGCAGGCGTGATACATTTTAACTATTGGCTCTGCCACACGCCTCAACAACCAGCCTCTGGCCTCTGGTGCTCGATCAACCCGAGCACCAGAGGCTTCTCTTAAAGAGCTTGGTGTGGTGGGAGGCGTTGCTGATGCCATCGAAGGAAAGTTGAGAGTTTCAGGTGGCGAACATCTTACCTCATGAATAGCACACATCCTGAGGCTGTACGATACCTGAACTCTGACGCACAGGCGCTTGGTCATATAGCCTAGTATTTTTTAAAAAAGGGGGTGGTTCACGTCACCAAGAAACATGCAGATGAAAACTATATAATGTGGCCGCAGAAAGGACTTATTGTGTTTATTTGCTGAATAAATGTGATGCTCTTATTTTACATAGCCTATTAAGAGCTGCCCTGAGGCAAATTTCCATCAACTGTGTTGACATGGCGATCAAGTATTGAATTTAATTGAGCCCTTGTAATTGATGTCTTTTAGATTTTTTACTTGGCTTGTTCACCAAGTTGGAAGACTGGATGTACATTTCACATGTTGCTGGATTTATCGAACCGCAGTGTTGAAACCCTTATTTTAAGTGCTGTGTTTCTTACATATTTTTTCCATCTCTTCCCAGGTGTGCACAGGGGGACGTGGTCACACACACAGCATGGCTAAACCGCTCAAGTATCCTGTATGCCGGAGAAGACAAATGGTCGGTGGATCCCAGAGTGAGTCTGGTGACCCTTAATCAAGAGGAGTTTACCATCAAGATTGAAAACGTGGACATGACAGATGAGGGCCAGTATGTGTGCGCAGTCCAGACGAGCAGTCGACCGAGAACCACCTCAGTGCACATCCTCGTCCAAGGTAACACATACACACTATTATACTACCAAATGAGCGTAACATCAGTAATTAATCAGTGTAACTGAACAGACAGCTACAAAACTATTAAAACATTAATTTTCTAAAAATGTCTTCTCAAGCCTCTATCAGGAATGAATCTATCGTGTTTCAGTTTGCCAGATGTCTCATGTACCCCTGTAAAAACACTCCACACCCTCTAATAAGCATGTACTTTTACACAGGTTGTTTGTTTTTATTTTTCTAGTTTTTATGATTGATGCTCGTGTTATTCCTGAGCATCAGCACATGAGGGCATAAGTGAACAAACCACAGAGTGAAAGCAGACGTGTGCTCTCTCTTCTCTTTTTTTTTTGAATCTCGCTTCCTCATTCATTGCTTCGCTGGAGCGATTAGGGGCTAAATGCCTTGCTCGAGGAGCGGGAGGCAAGTGTGTTCCTCTTTCACGACGCAAGGTGAGGTTAATGGGGAAGTACCAGATGCTAAGATCCTTCGGCTAAAATGATGTGTGGAGTTGCGGTGAGTGTCCTCACAGAGCATCGATACACAGTGAGGTGCACACCGAGCATCCTGGCGCAGTGCAATGCAGTTGTTATGCAGACGACCATGTGGTGGGGCATGCTGCACATACAATGCTGTACTCAACTGTAGAAGAGATAACACTGAGCTGAACAAAAGAAATGCAACAATAACACCACCTGCATTTCTACCACATTGATATCAGTTGACTTCAGCTGTCTTTATTGCCTATGGGAGGCAGAAAGTAGACTAAGTTTTCTTCAAAGTCTTTTTTCCCATTTAATTTAATCAAATTGGACTCTGTTAAAGCATGCTCCCTTGCAGTGTCACCTGTCAGCATCCTGAAGGCTCTTTGTCTCCCTATGGCAACCTTGAAGACAGACAGCAGGTCTAATCTGCAGGCAACATCTATGATTTGAGACAACAGTTGTGGTCATGGCTATAAAAGTGCTAAACTACTCCATGTTTGTTGAAGAAACTGATGACACACTGTTATATTTCATAGCTCCTTACACACAAAATCAAAGGTCGTAATTACAACTGCTGACAGGAACATGCGCTTCTCACATTCTGTTGCACTGTGCATGATTCACCACATGTGAAAATGACTCATCTGAGTTGTCATTGTGACATAATGCAAAACAAAGAGAATGACAAACTATGAATGTCCTTTAAAAAGCTTTAGCAATATGTGCCTGTGGTAGACAGAGGCCCTCTTAGTGTGCTTGACAGTCATGACATGAAGCTCGGCGGTCCCAGAGGAGGCGGACATGTCCAGTTAAAGGACAAGACACTTTTTTAACTGGTGGGTGAAACGCAACGACCAAACACCCACTGCAATCCAGGTCATTAGAAAAAGGAGGCATGCCTCTCTTTTTCATCTACTTTTAATGTTCTTATTCCTCAAAATGCTGTGCCATCGCTGTACGGATGTGTGACTTAGTTTAGGTTCCTGATGGTCAGGCGGCCTCTCGCATGTTAGCCCCCGCCTTTGTTACGCCCCTGAAAAAGAATCACCAGAGTGGTGTGACTCTGTTTCCTCAG
The DNA here is from genome assembly GCF_023055335.1 of Clinocottus analis. Lineage (NCBI taxonomy): Eukaryota > Metazoa > Chordata > Actinopteri > Perciformes > Cottidae > Clinocottus > Clinocottus analis. Next base: position 5,543,615 of record NW_027176207.1, on the reverse strand, counting down.
CAAGAACTTGAATGTATACAAAACACAATAATTGGAATGAGGAGAGATCCACAGGAGAGTAGAGAGTGCATACTTTATTTATGTTAACACAGTATTCAGAGAGATATTTCTCACTTTCTCTCATTATACTATGAAGCACAAAATAACCTCCATTCTCTTGAAACTTATCACATGACCAAAAGCAATTAATTTCAGACTCACGATCAAGACCACAATTTACTTTACAATATCAAGAACAAAGTCAACAATCTAAGAACAACACCATTTTTAACTACTTGGTTTCAGTAAATCCTCATTGTTATTTATGGTTAATCTGTTTTAAACACATAACATAACAGAGCATGCATTTACCATTTTCTTTGACTTGTAAAAGTGCACATTTTCCAACTTGTCACACCACCAGTGCATGAATGGGTGTAAATGGGTGAATGACGACATGCTGTTAAAGTCCATTTCCCATGTGTGTGTTCGCTTGAACAAGTTGAACCAGAGGATAGTGTCACATGCCACGGGCAACAGCTTGAAATGAAGCAGTAATCACTTCTAAGCACTAACATGACCCTTACCCCACATCAGAGCTTTTCAGAGCTGTGTAGTTCTGTTGCAAAGCAGGGGGTCTAGAGCCTCTGCCTAAAGGAGAGCAGCTGGTACTTAGGGCTCAACACACAGTTACCCGCTTCTCATTTGATTACTGATAGTATTTGAACTACCTGCCCTGTCTCTCATTTTTTCAATCGGATGTAAATTAGATGTTGAAGATGCTGTATCTTCAACATCACTGAACATACTGACAAGAGCCATTCTTAATTCTACTGAAGTTTCTAATCAGTTTCAATGTTTACTCCTTGAAGATTTTCAAATGCAAAAATGTTTTACCGTTACCAATTCTGATACATTAATAATTGAATTTGCTTGAATGCAACCTTCCTGACAGTTGTGAGCTCTGTAAGCAAAGCAGGACTGTACTGTCCACCGGCTGCTCACAGATAATAGCTAACAGCTAACATTAAACTTGCTCTCTTGCTGCCCATTTCAACACGGATTGGTTGTTCCCAATGTATCATTTAGGGGAAAATATAGTGTGGTCTCGGAGGCGGGTGTGAGCCGATCCCTGCAGACTTTTTGTTTGAGCATGTTGACTGGTGCATACGCAGGGGTCACGAGTTCAAACTGAAGTATCTTTAACAGCTCAACCTTTAGCATGGTGACTTGCGTTGTGTTAGGGTTGAGCACAGTCTCGTCTTTTATTTCTTCTTCTGAAAAAACTTTTCCCGTTAAACATATAAGAAAATCTAACCCGGAAACTGAGGAACCGAAATCTCTATCACAATTGGCACACTCAGCCATCTCGAAGCCTCTGCTAATTATGAATGGAACACTATAAAAGAAATTTGTCAATGAGTTGCTATGAATCTCAATGATCCATCTCAGCTTGTGCTCAGACATTGTTTGTCTGACATTAATTCATCTTTATGGGGTTATTTTTATGTGCACCTGAATCATGCCATGATAATGCCACTGTTCTGTCAATTATCACATGGCAGTCAAATTTTAAAAAAATCACAAGAACAAAACAGTAAAGGTCATTTGTATTATTTTTTTAAAAATGTAGGACAATTTGAAATTAGATTTAATTGTGTTTAAACTAACTAGATCCCCGTACGCATGTGTGTGTTTAAAGCCGTGAGCTCACTGTGCCGTCAGGCTCCATGCAAAGTCCTTATGTTGCTGGGACACAATGCAAACTACACAGTCCCTCTAATGGCATGATCAGTGGAACCGGCTCCATAAGCACAGTGGTGTCAAGTTTTGTGGAAGAGATAAGCTCTTGTTTTTAGTGGTTTTAAAAGAGAGCTCATTATATAGAACTGGCTCTCCCCCTCCTGGCGTATTTGATCAGAGGGCCTCGATGGCTCTCCAGCATGAGCTGTCAGTCCCTGGAACCGAGCCCCGTCACAACACCTCGTCTGATGTCAAGCGGCTGTGTCGGATTCAGATGGCTTCATCGATTATTTACAACACGTAAGATCTCAGCAGAGACTTTACCCAGTAGTTTACAGAACCTTCAGCTGGAGAGTTTAAAGCCGGATGACAGATTAGACCTCAACCCTAGAACAGTAAAGATGCATCAGTGTATTCTAGGACAGTTCTTCAGATTTGCTCTGTAATGGGCCTCATTATTTCCGCTGGGAGCATCGTGCAATCGGCCGTGTGTGTGTGTGTGTGAGTGCATGAAAGAGTGGGTGAGTGTGCGCCTCTCTGTCTGTCCACAGTTAATCACACATTTCGCAGAAGAGAACTGCATAATATTTGCCCAGCGTGAAGAGGATAACAGTTTGTGATGGACGTTGTGTTTGGCTAACAGCTAACAGAACTACAAGTACTCACACAGCGGCATCCCTCGCTAAAGTTGTTTCTATGTTTGGCTGCATTACCTCGCCTCAGCTCAGCCGCTGCTTCGCAGGCACACAACATGTTGGCTTCAATTTAATATTTGCCAGTATTGTATGAAGTGTTTTGTATAACGACTTCCAGCTGATTATGTGCATACGTCTCTTGTTTTAGAGTTTGAATGATATGTTTCACAACACTTTTAGCCCGTTATTTGCATACATCCCTGGTTGTTAGTTGGCTCACTTGTATTGGTCTTTACAGTTGGTAGGACTAAATGCTAACAGCTAATGGAACCACAAGTACCCACAATGCTGTAAATCTCCGCATCTCAGCCGTTTCTGCCGTGGCAATATTTTATGACACTTTACTTCTTATTGGCGCCATGACATTCAGTGAGTCAATTGTTATTGGTTATATTCAATCACACGATACAGCGGTGGTCGTTGTAGACTGACCTGGTGGAGATGTTCATTTTTCATTTTTTTATTAAAACGGAAAAAACAAGATAACAAACGAATTTGTTCATTCCCATGTGCAAACCTGTCAGTATTGTCCTTATGTCAGTCAGAAATACACAATAAGTAAGTAAAGTGTTCTTCTATATATCCCACAACATGCTTCACAATGAAAGACAAACTGAATAGAATACACAAAATAGGGGCACAATATCAAAGTCATCTATGAATCAGAGTAAAAATAAAATAAACGAATACATTACATGTAATACAGGCATGTTTTAGCTGCTCTCTAAAGGTCGCCATGAAGCAACTACAGTGGACCCGGTAGCTCAGCAAAAGCATTATGAATCTCTTGTAAGTGATGAAAACAGTCAGCACGGATTTACAAAAGTATTGATGGAATGAAATAAAAGCATGAATAGTCATTACATAAAATGTGTGTTTTAAAAAAACAACAAAAGCAGTTTTTAAAGCATTCTCCACACACACATACAAACGAGAATTCTCCTTGGCATCACTTTTTAACACACAGGTACCCCTTTGGTTTTCATTTTGGGTAAATAAAACAGGTCTATTGTTGTGAGTTTGATAGGCAACATTTCATAAGGTCATATTTGACATGACACAATGGTCTCCTTGGTCAAAGTCTGTTTGTTTGGCCCAGTCATCCACCCCATCCTCCTTCCTCTATGCACATTGGTCCCATTTAATTCAATGTCACCTGACTTCCCGCCATGGCAAATACTACGGCCGCTGAAGGCAGCCATTATGACGCTCCTCTAAACTTGGAGACCATCAGAGTTTGACGTACAGGACCACTGCAGCCTTTGACAAGCTAGGAGTGAGAACGGGTTGAACAAACACTTTGATGTCAAACTGTGTGTCATCAAGTTGTGTTCTCATTAGAGGAACAACCCATTTGGTTGGTCTCAGTCTCACTTTGATTTTGACTTATTTTCTGTTTCCCGGCCTAGACATTGCATGAATAAAAGAATCTTACCTTCAAACGTTCTGGAAACAAGAAACACATTGATTCCAGAATAAAATAAGTGGCTGAAGAGAGGTAGCAAGGGATTGGATTTTGACATTTTCTGACCATCACACAGCACTCTGGCGGTTTGGTATGTTGTTGGATTTAAAGTTATTTCTGCCTGTCCATGTGTTGTTTAGTGATCAGTGCACAGCTGCTTGTTACTGCAAGACAAGCTTCTTCTTTATTTCATTGTGTCCACTGTGTTTACCTCAATTAAATCACTGAAAATAAGCCCACACTACTTTACAGCCCTCAGACTGCTAACTCTGAGACGCCCACAGTCTGTGCTTTAGCATTGTTGTGCCATATTTTCAAATTACATCAAAATGCAGCACTTTTTGGAAATGCACAACAGCACATGCATTGTGGTATTGGGTACATTATCCACCAGAACTATGTGAAAAGGGTCAAAGCTGTTTTTCTGCTCACATGTATCAGAGTTACAGAGACGGCTTGTTTGGTTGAACGCTCGGAGTAGCTTCATGCCAGAAGTTAGAGACCCTGAGTAAACATTTTGCTGCTATGAAGCTTAAACTTTGGGTGCAAACCAAAACTTCAATACTGTATAATTGTCGTCCGTTGTCTTAGTGACAGCAAAAGCCAGATACAAGTGGGTTCAGTGAGGTAGCCAAGAAATACTCGTACAGTCAAGGTCAGGTTATAATGTGTGGGGTTACTGTATATGTTGATGCTGCTGCTGCCACTCCAGCAAACAACACAGGGAATGAAAGTATGTGCCAACTGACTGAAGCCTATCTTTCACTTCTCCAGTATTGTAGAGGTGGCATAGGGAGAAAACCCTCCAGGAATAGTCTATTACAAGTTTCCTTCTTTTCTTTTTTTTAGAAGCCCACACAGGAGGCTTGTCCATCAAAACACTCAGTGTATTGTTAGAGTATGGTCTTCAAATAGAGTTTGCCAAGAAAAAGTTATTGTGGCAGAGCTTGAGAATAATGATGTCGGTCTGTTGGTTTAGTTGTTGACAACAAACAAAACAGGTTGCCACGTTGCACAGTCGGTCTATTGGTGTGGTCCTCACTGAACTATCAAATACAATATCCCCCACAATTTCATACAGATAGCCATGGGGTGCAAATAAACAAAGGCTTTTTGGTTACTTTAGCAATACCCTGATGTTTCCATGTAACACCACCAGCTGGTCAAAGTTTATCCTTAAATATGTCAATATCTACTCAATAGATTGGCATTAAAAGGTTCAAAGGTGTAAGGCTCAGTGGATGGGCGGTTTGATCATTGGCTGCTCTGGCCCACGCTTGTGTTTCCTCGGGTTAAAGACACTTAACCCCAAATTGCTTCTGCAGTGCCTATGGTGTGTGGAGATAAATGTTAGTTAGTCCTGTATGGCAGGTAGCACTTGCATGCTGGCCCCTCCCATCAGTGTGTGAATGGGTGAATGATGACATGTAGTGTTAAAGAGCTTGGCCGGAAGACTAAAGATCTATATAAGTACAGTCCATTTACCATTTAATGACTTTGGTGATCTCTTGACTTTACCTCTTGTGCCACCATCTTATGTTTTTCGCTTTTTTTTTGTGAAATGTATTAAAAATTGTCTAGTATGGGATACAAATTCTCCACACCAGACTCTCCCCATCTAGACATTCAGAGAAACTGAGGTGGTATGAATATAGAGTCAGAAGCAGGGCGGGCAAGAGGGGAGGATAGACGAATCAAATAGACACAGGACTTTTACATACTAAACCACTGTTTTAAACCTTGACTTGTTTTACATTATTTTCAAGGAACTTTTGACTGAACACACCTTCTTATTTTACCCTAAACCACAATCTTCTCTGAAGCCTGTTCCAATGGTTTCGAAGCCTCAACATTTCTGCACAGTTTTATTGCATAAGTAAACCAAACATATTATTTGGAAGAGATTGTATGAAGGTAAGGAGCAGCATATTTTTTCCATGAACACAGAAGTTTATTTTAAAAAGACACTGATAGGTCAAGTCCAACACTGACCCTAAAGGTAGCTAGAGCATTATAGTGTGAAGCTTAAGGCCGCTTAGCTGAGGAAGTTGGGAAGGGAAATTGGTTAATTCTAAGACCATAATTATGGCAAACATATCCAATATTTTTGGTTTATGACTAAATTCCACTCCACGTTTGTTTTTAGTTCAGGTAGTACAGGTTAATGTGGTAACACATTAAACTATTATAATGAACATGCAAATCATAGCATATATATATATATATATATATATATATATATATATATATATATATATATATATATATATATATACTTCCAGATGTTTGGTCACATAGTTTGTCCTCATATGTATTCATCGATAATAGGTAATATGTCATTATTCTCTATAATATAGAATAGAATAGAATTGCATATTGAATTTATATATATATATATATATATATATATATATATATATATATATATATATATATATATATATATATATATATTCTTGCTTTGTTCCTGACATTCAAGATAATCTATACTACTGCCTTTAGGTTTTATATCTTCAAAAGCAAATATGTGTGGATGTATCCAGACTCTCGTGTAATCTCACTTTATTTATTGCGAAGCAACCAAGCTTGATATTACTGGACACATATTTGTAAAAATGTATATATGTTTTCAGTGAAACACAGATGTGACGACAGCAAGCTGTATAAAAAGCCTAAAAGAGGAAACCTTGAATCACATTAAAGTCAGCCTTTTAATGTCCAACAAGTTTAAACACGGTTAAAGGCCAAGTGTGTTTCATCCGGCAGCATCTAGTGGCGGCCGATGCAGAAACACAAATGAGCTTTAGTCAATGTTTAAAATGTCCGTTCTGGGCTACTGTAGAAACATGTTGACCGGCTCTGTGAGAAGGACCTGCTGTGTATGTTGGTGATTATTTTCAGGTGATTATACAATTAAAAAAAAAGCTTTTTGCCAATAGATCCCCACATGTTCGCTCAGTACAACTGTATTTAAATTAAATCATTGTTTGCATGTTTTCCTGAAGGACGGGTTTTCTAACCTTTGACATGTTGGCGAGTCTCAAAAATCATGTGTAGAAATGAATTATTCACCATTCTAGTAATAAATGTTACAGTAAATGAAGTCACCAACCTCCACATTTATAAGATCTGCTCAAAGTTAACTTAAGCAAAACCCACAGTATTGTTTACTTTTACTGAAATTCCAATATTATTGCAGCTTCTAATATATACGCTTGACTGCTTCATTAAAATGAAATGTGACATGACTGTCATTACGGTTTGATTTTGATGAGCCAGTCTTTGTTGATGGTGACACAACAAAAAAAAATAGTTTCCCTGTCTCTCTTTAGAAAATTCTGCATTGGTTGCACTGTGAGATAATGAGAGATATTTGTCCAGTGCATTGATAGATTCTCCTTTCATCCCAGCTACTGTATCCTCATTACTCCTGATGCCACACATTTTACAGCAGGGTACCACCGGGCTGTTTGGAGAAACTCTGATCCATGTGTACAGTAGCCATCATTCCCTTATTTTGTGAGGCTTAATCAATCCGTGTGAACATTTTACCTCACCCCCGCTGTATGCGAGGTCGAAAGTCAGAGTCATCTACAGAGCAGCAGCCAATAGAGATTTAGTTCTGACTTCAGCAAAGCAGGGTTGGTTTACCAGGATTTGAACTCCCCTGGTTTTCCAGCTTAAAGATGAGCGAATACCACACAAGAGATACAACTCTGATCCCTCTGTTCACCTCATTGCTCCTATCAGAGACGTCAGAGAGTTGCTCTTTATCTGGAGGTTTTGTCTCACAGGGTAATGAAAATGTGTCCCTGTATCCAATGGATATACTTTACTGTCTGATGCACGGAGTGACACGTGTTCAGACTGGGTGGGCGAAGCTCTTCGTCTGCTTTCTCTTCTTCAGTCTTTACATTCACACAAAGCTCTTCGGGGTTTTGAGTAAGCTGTATCCTCTGCGGGCAGCGTGGTGCTGCAGTGGTTAGCACCACCTCCCACGGTCCAAAGACATGCGCGGCAGGTTAATTGGAGACTCTAAATTGCCCGTAGGTGGTAATGTGAGGGAGAATGGTCAGACAAGTTGAAGGTGTCAGCTGGGATCAAATTTAAATGTGGAATGTACTCAGAGGGAAAAGCTCCCACGGCCATGAGGTGAAAGGAGCAGGTGCATGCTGGGAAGTTCGTTATTGTAGTTAAGTCAGCTAATGTGGCCCACTCACCAACGTGGCCATCAGCCGCTGCAGCAGCAGACCGCTCATGGAGGCTACTGAGGTACTTTAACACCATTAGAGCCTGATTGCTGTGATATGTGTCACAGTTCATATTGATAACTCAGTCAAATCTGAACACTTGGACACATATTATTTTATTCAGTGTGAGACACACGTCATTATCTTCTATCAGAAATAATCAGGTTTTTGTTTTTTTTATCTTAAGGGTGTTAATTAAAGATACCTGCACCAAAACATAGAAAACAAGATATTACAGGTTGTGCTGTCATGTGTTTATTTCTGTAATTTTTGGGAGTTAAACGACCTAAAAGGAAGATGACATATTGACTGACGGGTGAAAAACAAAATAGCAACAAAGAAAACAGCCTCTAATCACTGGAAAAATGTGTTAATCAGAGGCGCTTTCCAGCAATTCTGCATGTATTTGTTTTCATCACACAAACTGATTGCATTACTGCATTATTATTCCAAATTTGCTTCTGACAATTCTGTCCACCATGGATGAAATATGATAACATAATAACAATAACCTGTTGGTTGACTTGAAGCTCTGCAATGCTCTCTATGCGATGATGTGAGATCACACCATCTATTACAATCTTACATATTTTATACGAAGGGCCAGAGAGGGGCTCAACACACACAGACATTTTATTGGCAGGTAAAAACGCCTGACGAATTAAATGTAGTCTGGGATTAAGTTGAAAAGTTCCGTTGTTGTTGTAGCTGTGTTGACTCGCCGCTGTAGCTAATGAAGCACTCCCGTGTTATGATGCTTGGCACACTTGTCTTGGTTTTTCAATAGCGTCGTTTGACTTAAAACCATCACGCTGTCAGAGCAAACAAGGATAACACCTCATTCAGAGTGTGTTATTATTATTATGAGCAACTTCAGCCCAAAAAAGCTGAAGCATGTCACAACCTGACAGCTCGTATTGAATACATCTGAAACTCAACCTTTTGTTTTGATTCCACAAACAGTTGTTCAGCTTCGGCCTCTCGCTCCACAGCTCAGCAGAAGCAACGTTGACACGCTCGCTGTATGCTTTTGTCATTCATGAAGGGTAAATGGGGATTAAGCTGACATCCAATAAATTATTCATCGAGATTTGGTCTCACAAACAAGTCTGATGTGACTGAAACAAGTTAAAGCACTAGTGAGGCTTTATTCAAGGGATTGTAGCTGATGATCCTCAGATGTCAAAACGGAGATGTGTCCTTGTTGCTTTGAAATGGAAATGACACAAAGAGCGCTGGACTGATTAAACAACATTTATTCAGGAAAACCTAATAAGTGTGAGGCATCCAGAAAAAAAATCATCACAGTCATAAGCAGTCAAACACATCTTCAGATGTCCTGAGACGTGTTATTTATGTCTTGAGACATCAGAGGCCTGTTCAGATGTGTTTTTATGATAAGAAGTGTCAGGCCACACAAAAACAGCTCTCGCCACATAAGAGTGCTACTGGATATGGAAAATGTATTGTAATGGAACATAAAAAAATAGGTATTTTTACAGGGTTGGATTAATGGACAGGTTTATCAAGCAATTAATAAAATGCACAAATGTTGAGGATGCAACTCTTCTTTTCCAAAATATGCATTCCATCAGTGACATACGGTGAGGTTGGTGGGTGGTGAGGCACTGACTCTTTCACAGTCACATTTACAAATATATGAACCCAAAAGAGGAGCTTAAGTCACCGTTCAATTGGCAGCTCACACATTAAATACTGGTTGTTTTTCATATTTCATATCAGCATTCTTTACCCACACATAGTTAAGGTACATATTTTATTCCACCGATTTATACCGGCTCAGAGAAAGAGTGCATTTCCTCTGCACCCGCCGTGTGCCTTTAATTTGCCATCGCAATTCCACAATTCATACTCATTCAATAGAGATAGAAATAGACTCTCTAGCTCACTGCAGTGTATGCATGGTCTACCTTCACTTGTACATAAAGTCCATTCGTCATCCATCTGGTCAAAAAACTCTGTGACTTTGTTGTAAAAGTTCTCCTTATCTTCTTTTATTTTAAAAGTGTAACTAAACAAGCGTAAACCCGTGGGCTCTCGCACGCCCCCTTTCTTGAGGTAGAGGAACTGTTTGCCTCTCCTCTGCCTTTCCACTGCGCTTTTATGTCAGATTAAATATGTTTTATCACAACATGACCAATTATATGGAAAGAAAGGACGTATAATAAAAGTCTCTGCACATATTTGGTGACCAACAATGAGAAAGGCATGATTCAACCCAGTTTGTGAGGGATTGAGCAATCTGAGATGAAGCACTGTTTGAACAGGACATGCAGAAATTCAGCGAAATGAAGGAAATTGTGTATGAATTACATTTATATCACAGATCAGTAGAGTAATATTTATTTTATTTTGGCTCAGCCTCAGCTGCCTCCCCTAACCGCATGTTACTCAAGGCCATATGTACTGTGCATTGAATTATTGAGCTTTTGGTACATACTTTGTTCATTCTCATGAAAGACTTCCTTTCTAAAGCTGCTCAGTAACTCAGTTATTAGTTCTCAGTAACTGCCCAAGGTTGAAAATGTGGAAACATTTTTCCTGATCCCACAATTTTATGAATCTGCTTCAAAAGCATAGAGAGAAAAGAGGGAAACAGGTGAGAAACTAAAGCAACTGAGAGGGAAGAGCTGGAGAGTCTGCTGAGTACTGAGATCAGTCAGCTGAGCTGAACACAGACACACACACATTAGAGACCAACACAGTCTCCGACAAAGTTATGTTCACAAGTACATTCTCCTTTTTTGAGGGAAACATTTTCTCTCGTCTTAGTTTTACAAACGTAGTCAACATTGAAACAAAACAAAAATGAACCAAAACTACTTTGCAGGGTTAAGTAAAACCTCATAGGTCGGCTTTAAATAATTTAGTTTTGTTGTATGGAAACAATATTTTTCAGAGATCAAGCTGGAATGACACAGGGCAATATGTTTGTAACAATTGGAGAATTCTCCACCTCGTGCAGTGCTAACATTTAGAGCCAGTGAACATCCTTTGGCCCAAACCAAACATGATTTTTTATGTAATGTTGCCTAACTTTAAAATAGCGTGATTGTCATATATGTTAACCTTTACCACACTCTAGTTGCCATGCAGTGACTGAAACTCTTAAAATCATGTCATTGAATGTTGAATGTTTGCCAAATGTGGACCCACATGAGCAGGTGGACCGGGGGAGGTCCAGGGACTGAGATCAGAGGGTCAGGGAGGCTGGGTGTGAGAGTGATGTGACGGGCACAGGAGAACAGTCAGAGGACATGGTGGACAGGTAGGGGATGGTCCTCAACGGTGTGGGAAAGTGGATGGAGGCAGAATCATCCATCATCATCATTAATGCATCATTAATATCTTCAATGTGGACATTTTGTCATTCACGTAGTGTAGGGCATCTGAAAAATGTCTCAGTGATAAATCAACAACAATCCAAATTAAATCAACAGTCTAAATATATGTATGAAAACAATGTTTAATATACCACTGGCAGCACAAACACACTGTGATTGAACCACTTATGTTGTTACCCTGAGGACCTCCGGGGGTACTAAGCAGCTCATTGGTGGGAGGTTTTGTTTTTTTCACATTCTATTATGTTAAGTGTATTCTGAGCTATGCACAAGAGGACCTTGTTTGCTGCTCTGTAATGTCTCCTAACAGCAGAAATCACAACAACTGTTGTATCAGTGGGGACATCATATTCAAATACAACTCTGCTGCGTTACAAAATAATTCATTCTTTCTGCAAAACGGTGTTATTGTGGTGTTGTCTAATTCAGGAGCGCTGTCGGCTACTGTGTATCCTGCTTCACCATGCGGCAACACTGTCTAGTAGGGGTTTAAAGGAGCATTTTAACATTGCAACTCACGATTGTTGTGCCTGACGTCCTCAGACTTCCATCCTCTGCGTGGATATTTTTGACTTGAGCAGAGTCGCTTCCCCTCTCTTTATGAGAGCATTTCAGTGGTTCTTTTGAATGATCTTATAAAAAACAGAAAGGTCATAAGGAAGGCTGCTCTCCGCACATGCATGTTTACCTTCCTGGTGGTATAAAAACATCTGTCTTCACCTTGAACAGCACTCTAACTGGAGTTGGTAATGTCTTTTCTGAGCACAGTGCTGTGTATTATAGACGTATCCTTTGCTTGTCATGGGGCAATTTGCCCTGTGCTCCTTCTAAAATCAGCATTTGAAGTTTAGCATGGAGCACTATTCTTTTGACATCATCTACAGTAGCTACTGGAAATCACTGGAGTTCTGAAATGCTTTTAAAAAATGTCTACCCGTTCGCTTGCGTGGGGCTGCAGGTCACCATTATACACCTTGAAATTAAACTCTTTTTCAAACTCGCTTCAGAGATATGTCTTGCAGATTGGTGAAAGACATCTGCTGTACAGTTGGGCAGTAGCTCTCTCAAGTGTTCTGTGGATAGTTGAGGCGGAGCCGGAGAGGATATCTGTCCAATAGCTCATTCCGAAGACAGCTTGATTAAGCACCCTGCGGTGGGAAAAAGACTAGTTGACATCAAATGATCTATCTGCTGAGAAATCAATACATTTCAGCAGCAGGTTAAATTACATCAGCCCAATTGTTTGAAGAAAAAAAACATCGCTGTTGTATTTTTGTTGTTGCTTTTTTTGTGTGGTTCTGGAAGATAGTTCTCAGAGCCTAGTTTTAGGCCTGTGCAGGGTGACAACATGAGCAGAGAACAGCACTGCCGCCCATCATGCTCATTCAAGCTAATGAGATATCATACCCATAAACAAAAGATTTATAAAAAGAAACTTTATCACCACGACCCCTGTTCTAGAATCCCCATTTTTCATACCTGCTGAGGCAGAATGAGTAATAGCAAGTCAAAAAGGTGCAAGCCCTCAGCAGTGCTCAGAAACCAGCTCCTAACTTGAATCTTCCATCTTGCCCGTTCACACCCAATTTATTTATCTAACAGCCAAACCTCTCGTTGTCTCGTCCAGAGACCATTCAAAGTTTGGATTAGATGGTTTGGTTTGAAAGGAATACAACTCGACAGCAGGGCTTGAAATATTAACCATAAGCCAAAATCATTCTTAAACTCTAATGAGCTATAAAAGTAGAGAGGCTCATGAATGAATTACAATGAACCCATGTGTCATGAAGGTGAATAGTTGCCACATTCACATTCAAAGAGGTTAAAAACACCAAAGAGGAGGGAAAAGTAAGTCATGCATGTGTGTTGTCGTCTGGTTGCATTTATATTTTGTGTTTCCCACTTCATCTGTATTTGTACTGAACTTATACATTTAGCTCAGCCTCTCCGAACCTCTCGTTGGGTTGGAGCTCCACAGACATGAAGCAGCCTCTGACTGTGTCTCTCTCTGCTGTGAGGAGCTGAGCTGGCAGCGGAGTCATTCACCCACCAAGATAATAACTGTGCAATATGTTTACTACCTAGCAAAGCTTGGTCGGTGGTCTGTGCTCTGCTCCATGGAGCTTGACCCTCATCATTCTACATGTTGTGAAGGTGCCCCTTATTTCTTGTGTGTTGTTCACATGAGGTGCTTGCAATGTGCTTATCATGTTGTATTCATGCCGATGATTTAGTCATTCATACAAGTCTTGTGATTGATGTAACAAAATGATTCTTGGATGCAAGGGCTATGTTGAGAAGGGCAACTTTGGGCCATTCCTAACATTCACACACACACACACACACACACACACACACACACACACACACACACACACACACACACACACACCTCCTTCCTTTTGATGTACCCTATGAAGTTTTTTTTTTTTTTTTTTTGTATTATATCGTCTTATCTGAGTCTTGCTGAAAAAGCCAATTGCCCTTTGGGGACAAATAAAAGTTGAAAGTTAAAGAAAGTCTGTGCTTTAAGCCCCTGAGCATCCAGTAGGCAGTCGGGAATGACGAACCGCGAACTAGTTTCACAGACTTCCAGTGGAGTAGAGCAGGAAGGAACATATCTCACTCTCTGCTTGTTTCAAGCTCAGAAACAAAAAGCTGTGCTTGTCCATGGGGAATAAAAAGTGTCTGAGACAAAGCAGAGGGATTAAACGTGACAATGATTCCATTTGCACATAAACATAATTTTCTTTTATTGATTTGTGTGCCACAAAAGCGGATATTGACTTCAAATAAATCTGTTTTGTCGCAGGGTATAATTCATATCTTTATGTTCAAAAACAACTGCTCTGGTGAAGCGCTTGCATTATTCATTAGAAGCTGTTTTATCAGTCGGAAAAGGAATGGGAAATGTCTCGTAAATGAATGTGACTGACGCTTCTTCCTCCTTGTACAAAACGTTAACCGCACAACTAAAATGTGAATCATTCAGTCTCAACGCATCACATGCTCTCATCAATGATTCTTCGTATTTAAACAGGCGGAGGCTTTTAGCATATGCAGCAGAACGCTGATGTGAGCTTGTGCTGCTTATCCTTTGACTTAGAAGCTCCTGCATCCTTCAAACCATGCGTCCCTCACCTCTAGAGCATGGTCTAGACCAGCTCTCCATCTTCTCTACCGCTGGTAGACTACTAGATGCATAGGCAGTGTTTACATCTGAAAAGTTACCAGAAGAAAATATCGACAAATGGGATCTATATTGAATGCTTAAACGAAAAATGCTTTTACAACAATCAAAAAATAATGTAATTCATCATCTGGTATTGAAATAGAGTTATCGGTGGTTTTTTTTTGTATATATGCTTAAATATAGCTTGACATAGTCAGACCATATGCAAATGTGAATTAATGTGGAATCTTCATTTGCGTTCCCGTGGAGCTCTATCAACAGGTTTGGACAAATTGCCTCTGGATGCAATAAATTGGTTGGCAACGTGCAACGAAACATGTGACGTAGTGCTGAGCGACGGAAACATGTATCCAGCTGAGATGAGCTGTCATGCAGTAGAATCAATATGTCTGTGAAGGAGTTTTACCACCAAAAGGTAGCTTCACTATCTTCCAGGAGCTACTAAGCTAGGCCGCTGGTTTATGACACGTTAGCCAACGTGTCACACACTCCACTCGCTGTTCAGCATGAGGCGTGCCATCCTGCGGCACGGTTTATACAAATACACCCTTTCTTCTGACTGGATGAGCAAATAATTCAACCTTCAAACAACCTTTTTTTTTTATGTGTTGATATAAATCGTCCCGCACTAAAATTCTTTCAGTGCGTTAAAACAAGGTGTATGAAATATGTCACAATGAAAAACAGTGATAGTGCACTTAAAGTATTTAAACGTAATATTCGTGAACAGCTCTTACTTGCAAGGAGCATTACAGTCATGCTTGCCAACTTTAAAAGGTTAGTGCGGCAACTAATATACAGGGGCCTGCAAGAGACAAATACAATAATATTACATTTTTAAAAAAGAACAAAAAAACCTGTAAAATGTGTAAAATGTTCTCATTTATTCTCTTCAAACCTTGAACATGTGTTATTTCCTTCACAGTACCACCAAAAATCATCAACCTGTCAGGAGATATTGTGGTAAACGAAGGCTCCAACGTCACCCTGATGTGCCAGGCCAGCGGTAAACCGGAACCTTCCGTCAGCTGGAAACTCATCTACTCATCAGGTATGTGTTTGTCCTGTAAGTCGGTACATTAGCTACACGGTGGAGTTCTGCTTTAGTCAAACCTTCCTCTCACATGTATCACATTCTCTGTGCTTTCCTACTATATTTCCCCCTCGGTCCTCCTCTCTTCCCCTTCATCCCTCTCTGTTTATCGCCCAATCTTTGACTTTGTTTGACCCCTGGTGGATTTCTCGCCTCACTTATTACCCATCATTACCTGTTTCCAGATCATCATTACAACTTAATTGTTCGCGGGAAAGTAAACTGACCCTGTTGTTATTGGACTAATTAATTAGGATAATGGGATGGATGTAAATGTTCTGGAGGCACTTTGAATGACATTATTAATGTGGAGAACACTCCACTGTGTGGGGCATTATTCATTCACAAGCATGCCACGGCAAGTATGTCCAGAACCGTGATAGCTGCATTGTGCATGCTCAACGGCATTTATGCCATTATGCCTCACTGAAGAATGAAGGAAACCGCCTGTTATTTCTGTATCGCAGTGGGTCCACGCTTCACTTAATCAGGCAAGATGTTTGCATTCATAATGAGTTACTTTTGTGCTTTTGTCTGTGCGGCCCTTTGTGTTGATGCTGGGATCTGGGAATTGAAATGTAAATATGACTCAAGTGTGACTGACCTGTCTGTAAGTAGATAAGCAGGGAGAGGGAACACTGATTGGCTCCTATTTGTGAAACACTACATGCTTGTGCATACATTATTGTGCCGGCTGTGGAAAACAGACTGCTGCTGGGCTCCTTTGTTTTCATGCTTTGTTTTGTAAGGAGAGAAAGCAGATGCCTGCTAGCCATAGCACTGTTCGGGTCAAATGGTGAAAGCTCTGGAGACTTTGACGTCGACAACAACTGGGACACCTTTGAGCGAGATGTTGCACGGATTGGAGTATCTTCTTGTTGACTCATGTTGACATTCTGTGATTAGAGTCCCATGAGCTCCTCCGTAATCTGTCCAGCAGTTATCAGCAACCGAGTCAGTCTCCCATCCACCACATGAGCATCGTATTTCTATCACACATGTTGTTGTTTATTGTAAATTCTTGTTGTTCAAGAATATAATGACTTTGGTTTGAGTGACATGGATTGACTAGCTACCAACACACCTGTATGTTTAATGAGTGAGTGTTGGAGCACATGGCTCAGCTCTGTCTCTGGCTTTTAGACTGCTGCTGAATGCCGAGCATACTGAGAGACCACAGTACACTTCCTCTGGTGTATTACCATAGGGTGGAGGAAAACCTGCCGGACCTGGTGGGAAGATTTAACAGTGAGTTCTCGCAGGCCCAAAAATATAGCAACAGAATACATAACACAACTGCTGAAACATGCACAAGGAATGGTATACTTGTACAAGTATTGCAGTGTAAGCGCCACCACTGTTAAATACATTTGGTCCTCCATTATATGGAAATCAATCAAGCTTGTTAAATATATGTAATATATGGCTTTGTGCAAATATATTTATATATATATAATACAAATACATCTTGCTGTTCTTCTCTTTGAGGCAAGTGAACAATAGAGATCTCATTCAGGCAGTTCTTGAAGACTTCACGCCTTTTCTGTGCATTCAGCAGAGCAAAAATCACAACTCCCACTGGGAGTGTGGCAGCTTAATGGTTGCGGTGGCCATGCCAACCGGACCTTCTTGTGTGAGTCAATATGTGTGCGTGTGTGAGTGTGTGTGTTTGTATGTTAGCCTGGAAAGTTGAGTCCAGACTCAGTTCAATTTAACTGGTTATGACATTCTGTCATAGCTGTAAGAATGTCTTGATGAAGAGATGTTTGTGATGTTTGATGAGTGTTTTCCCAGCGGAGAAGAGAGGACCAATGACTCATTAAAAGACGATGATGCGTTAAGTCTCTGGAGAAATCTGGTTTGCTGCTTTTAGTAGATAAACACAACATTAGCTTGTGCATTAGACACCATCATCTCTCTTTGGAGTTGAGGTGTGGTGTGGTTGGTGTTGTACATTCCAGATGTTAGTTTCCTGACATTTTGAAGACTTTTCATAGATTTGGTTTAAAAAAAAACTTAATCAAGTCGCTGTCGACCACACAGTGCCACTGTGCGCCAGGTCGACCAAGGATCTCTGTGTCATGCAGTTTTGGTGTTGGGACCTAATCATGGTGTTTGGTATTGTTCAAAGCCCACTGAACAAACAGCTTCACCAAGTCCCCATCCTTTTGTGCAGGAGGCGGCAATCTGTGGTGTCCCAGCTGGTCCTATGTAATTTTGGATAAGCCTGGCTGTCATCTCTAGGGAGTGCTGCAAGGCCCTAAAGGCATCATTACACTCCAACAGAGGTGCTTGTCGGATGGTCGAATAGCATTTGAACCCCCTTTACTCCCACACCTTTACAGCGTTGAAATTGAGGGGACTGCGAATGTCAATTTCTCTAACTTTCCAAAACCCACAATCAGACATTCACACCCACTTTCATGCAGCAGCCGGGCCAGGTGTGCGTCGCTGTGAAATGAGCCAGGATTTCAACTCTATTTTTATTGCTGTCACTTTCTGTATGTACGAAAGAGTGCAACACTGTGAATGCCTTCCAGCAAACACTGGGAATATGCACTGTTCTCCCCGTTTTTAACTCATTATCACATTCGGCTGATGGCATCATTTTACCCTACCTTGATTGCCAATCTTGTTTCTCTTATCCATTATATTTACCCCAGGATCACAAATAAATGTGTCTCCATGGGGATTTTAATACGCAACCCTCCTCTGTCCTGATTCCCTCTATTTGAATAAGAAAACATATGGGGATAAATGGAAGAAACGTCAGGATGAGAGAAATATGGATTTATTGTAAACATACGAAGCGTACCATAGTCTGGATATTACCTCATGATAAAGCTGGTTTTGCACCCATGTATGGTCCAATCCATATGTCCATCCATCTACAATACCTGCCAGTTCTAACACACAGCTTATCACAATATTATCTCCTGTGTGTTATTAAAATTGACTGAACTTTTTTCTGAAGGTCCAAATCAATGATCTGAGCGATGGTTCTCCCATTTCAGTCACTTGCTGGTTGACTGTATCTACTTCCTGTTTCACTCCTGTCAAGAGGATTTGGACAGTTTTACAAATGAACATGCATTACTCAGAAATGTACTGGCTGTGTCAAACAGTGGGAGCCAAGTGGGAGTAGTCCATACCATTGCCAAGAGAAATATCAGACAAATTTAATACAACAGAACAACCAATCTACATCTATTTGTATCTATTTGATGGCATGATGTCAAATGGAAATGACACTAAATGGTTTGAATGACGTTAAATCGCAGTGCTCAGGGGTTCGAGTATAAGAAGGTAAAAAAAGTGCCTTAATGAGGAAAAGCTGCTTACTTGCTTTTTTATTTACTCTCAAGCAGCCAATTGGTAACCTTATTTCAATATGATCATGAACCAAACTGTAGGAGCGCACCAGAAGAGAGCGCAGTCTCCTCACCCTTTTGTAGTTTTCCCTCTTAATTAGGGCAATAGTGAATTAGTGAGTAAACCAGAGGGGAGAGCGGTTTGACAGGGTGAGACGGGGCCACACGTGTTGCCGAGGTGTGGGACTGAACCACTCAGCTATCTCTGGGAAATATTGCTGTAAAATCTCATTAACTGGATCCAACAGCTGGTTTCATTGCTGCCTTAACTTCTTGGCTCGGATGTGAACAACAGAGCTGTTTTCTCTTTAGACCTCCTCAAGGTGCAATCTATTATAATTGGCTATAAATACATTTTCATGTGGGAGGAGATTGCGGAAGCTGAGTCATCCGTTGGCCAAATTAGTTTGAATTCACCATGCTGGGCTGGAAACTTTTTCTATATATATATCTTTATGTTGCGCGTGGAGTTTTCTCCAGGTGCTCCGGTTCTCTCCCACAGTCTGAAGTCATGCCGTTTTGCTTAACTAACACTGACTCCACACGTAGGTGTGCATGTGAGCATGAATGGTTGTCCAGGGTGCACATATCGAAGAAGAGAAAACAGAACAACATCCCTCTGTTGTTAGAATATGTTTCATAAATGTGGACTACAAGCTGTAATAATAGGGTGCCTGGGCAGCCTACCACCTTGGGGTGCCCACCATTTATTTATGACATTAATGGTTTGAAATAAGGTTTCTTTGCATCTCTCTTATATCTTTCATGTTTGTTTTTTCATGTTGTGTTTTAGAATACAGCAAAGGCCTCTAATCTTATCTTTGACAGACATTGTTCAGATCTCATACTCTGATCTCTGCTGTGCATATACTACAAGACAGCTATGTGTGTGTGTGTGTGTGTGTGTGTGTGTGTGTGTGTGTGTGTGTGTGTGTGTGTGTGTGTGTGTGTGTCCAGTGTGTGGCTGCACCAAGTCTGACTTTTGTCAGAATCTGTATGTAAAACAAGTCATTTTTTAGAGCAGCAGGCCCACTAAAGGCATCCTTTATTCTCTGCTCATCTCAGCACTCTTCATGATCAAATGTATTCAGGGACTGGTTGCTTATGTTTATTTATCTGTTTAAAGTCCATATCTGAGATAGAACATTGATATTCAGATTGAAGAAATCTTCTTTTTTTTTTTTTTATTTCGCAGGCACCAACAAAACTACAATTCTGGGCTGTCTATTGGCTTTTAGTTTAGTGTGGGATGAAAATGTAAATAGACTAGCGTTAGCTGGAGAAGCTGTCGTTTTGATTCTCCCCATGCAAGATAAAAGAAAACAGCGATTCAGTCTTTCTTTCATTTTGTGTTTTTTTTTTGGGGGGGGGAAGGTTGTTTTTCTCTCAGATTGTTCACTTCCAATGTGCTATTCTTTTTCACTCGCCTTTTTTTTTTTTATCAATTTCATCTCCAGTATTCGACTGAGGGCCGGATAAGCAAGCGTGGCAAAAATACACAACGTCACGCTGCACAGTCGTCCCCTGCCTCAGACAGAGAGCAGCAGAGCAGAGCAGAAAAAATGTCCCGGAACTTGCTAAAGTCCAAACTTGTGTTCCAGTATCTCCGAGCTGCAGAGCAACTCTCCTCCTGCCCCGGGCCATTCAGTGTGAGCCCAGCTATTGCAAGCACTCCGGGGTGTTAAAACGAGTAAATTAAATAAATAAAGATCCTGTCTGTCTGTCTGTGTGTGTGTGTGTGTGTGTGTGTGCGTGCGTGTGTGTGTGTGTGCGTGTGTGTGTGTGTGTGTGTGCATAAAGATTGATGATTTCAGGCTGGGGCCGGGGCTCTAACATAGCCGTGACCCAGCTCCCCCTCACCTTTGATAGATAGATGGCTTTAGGGGCTTGTGGCGGATCAGAAGTGATCCTCGATATCTCCCACAGACCACACAACCTGACTGCAAAGTTTGTCAGCCCAGGCGGCCAGCCGACACCCCGGTGCATTAAGCGACCGGAATGAACATGCTCACTGAATTTAAATTTGGCCTAGGAGCAATAAAGGTTTTCTAGATTTGCACAGGCCTGGATGCTTGGAAAGATTCATTTGAAGTGGATGGAGTTGGGAGTCATAGTAGATTGGTCCCTTTTGACCCCTTTGAAGGTGAAGGAAAAACGTAATGCTGTACATTTTACATGTGCATGGCAGCGTTAGTTCTAGCACCAGCTTTAGTCCTACGTTTTAGATGCAAATGCATTTTTTTGTCATTTGATATTTGTTAGGTTCTTTAGTATAGTCTTCCCTGAGGAATTTCACTTGTATTTAACTTCAGGATTTTGAGGCTACAAGTAACAGGTAATGCAGCAAAGCATTTTTAGCTGTTTGTGTAAGCTGTAATGACTCTCATAGTGTAACAATAATCAGGGTATTAGCACATTGTCAGACATTTAGAATTCTAGAAAAGTCATTCCAGTCGTCAATACAATTCAATTACATTTAATTCTGTTTATTTTGTATAGTCCAAAATTACTAATTTGCCTCAGAGAGCTTTACAATCTGTACACATACGACATCCCTGACCCAGGACCTCACATCGAATCAGGAAAAACTGAAAAAAACTTTTCATGGGGAAAAAAAGGAAGACATCTTTAGGAGAGCCACAGAGGAGGATCCTTCTCTCCGGATGGAGAGGGATGGTATTGAGCATTTTCCAACAAGCTACATTTTCCGACAAGCTACATGCTATCAACTTGTACATCTGAACTTCTCCTTTACATCCAGGGTTGCCAGGTGTGTGCCTAACCCTAACCCTAAAGCTAACCCCATGGCCAAATCAAAACCAAGGTAGAACCAGCCCAATAGCCAATGAAAACTAAAACAAATCCAGCCCAAAGGCCACTCAAAAGCAGCCCCGAAAAAGCCCAACAGCAATACAATATATACAAGATTTATATATATATATATATGTGTGTATATATATATATATATGTATATGTGTATATATATATATATATATATATATATATATATATATATATATATATATATATATATATATATATATATATATATACACATATATAGATATAGATATATAGCTCCATGAACGTGCAGATTAATTCACCAATTCATAAATTAACCTTTTGCTTGTCATTTCCCTTTTCTCTCTTTCTCTGTCACCATGCATGCCATGTTTTAGCATCATATGTATTTACTGTTGTTGTTTTACTATATTTGAATCATATACCTTTAATACATAAATATAAATAGGTTATTCATTTACTGTTAGTATTTTTGGTCACTGTATTTCAACTAATACAATTTGTGGTTTTAATTCCCTAAATTGTAATAATAACATTTAATCCTATTAAATACATATATTGCTGACAGAATTGAGATTGAGCGGCGGGAACTGAGAGCGGTGTGTGTGTGTGTGTGTGTGTGTGTGTGTGTGTGTGTGTGTGTGTGTGCATACGAGTGTGTGTGTGTGTGTGTGCGGGTGTGTGTTTGACGTGGCCCATCATGTCCATGTGTATATGTGCTGATATGGAGTCAGTTTGGAAGCATCGGGGTATAAATACATAATTTCATTTAAAAAGTTGATTATTATTTTATAGATAGTATTCATGTCATTTACATGCAAAATAGGTCGACTCTACCAGCGGACAAAAATTTCAACCCCCGGCAACACTTCAAAAGTAGCCACATACTGCCGACATCTATCGCACGCTTTTATACAGATTTAATGGGGAAAATCATAATGTATAATTTCTTATAGAACATGCTGTAGGATGGAAAGACTACTAATATTAAGGATAACTCCACCATTAAGATGGATAATCGTATGTAACCTGGTAAATTGTTTGGGGAATAGTTTGGAACATATATATATATATATATATATATATATATATATATATATATATATATATATATATATATATATATATATATATACACACATAGTGTATATATATATGTATATGTATATACATATATATATATACATATATATATATATGTATATATATATATATGTGTGTGTGTGTGTGTGTGTGTGTGTGTGTGTGTGTGAGTGTGAGTGTGTGTGTGTGTGTTCAAATTCTAATTCAAAATCCTGTGACCCTTTAGATGTAGGTTTTTAGGATTTAGAAAGGTACTTTCCATCTGCTGCCCTCCGGCAGACATACACTACCACTTAAAAACACAATTAATGCAGATACACGTTTCAATGTAATAAAATATGTATATTGTTACTCTCGAAATCAACTAATTGTCACAGTTCTTTGTATTGAACTTATTTAAATAAGTTATATTGAATTTACTGCTCAGTGGGTGGTTGTTTTTCCCTTTAATTTAGTGTGTGGAAGCAGAAACAGAAGTGTGATTCATCTTTTCACGTTCACTTACATATTTGTCATATCTTTACCTCGCATGCTGTATCCTTCCCTTACACAGCTGCTTCTCCTATAGACAAACTGAGATACAAAAGGACTTGTGGCCTGAGAGATTAGTAGCAGCTACGGTTTTCATTTTTCTTTGTATACTAAAAAGTATGTATGCTATTGACGGGTCAAATCTAAACCGTACTGTCACAACAGATTATCTCCGCTGGCAAACCTCTTCAATAGAAGTAAAGCTGCCTTACTGCATCTCGGGAATACATGGAACCCAGAGCTATACTATATTTCTATAATTATTTGTTTTTGCTCACCCCTTTTATGTTTGTTTCCTTCAAAGGGGATGATGCATCAAAGGCACATTAAGAAATTCCTTATGCCAAAGGCTGATAATCAGTGACAAAATAACTATATATTCACCTCGCTCCATGGCAGCACAGCTTAAGACCGGAGCTGCAGCAGCAGTCGCTCGCTTTCATTGTCTTCTCGGACATCTTTTAAATGAACGTTCTTTCTCACTGTTTGTCTGAGTAACAAAAGCTTTTTGTTCCTTCTCCGTCAACACATTTCACTCTGACTTCCTTTCCCTCAAGACAACACTGATAACACATCCCCACTCCCACTCTCTCTTTGGTTCATGTGTGCTCTTCTGCTTCTATTTCTTTTCCTCGCATTGCTCGGATTCATCAATTTAAATCCTGCCTCTCCATGTCCCCTTGTTCCCTCTCCTTAAATGCCTATATCCCCCAAGCATCTGCTCTCCTGCTCTGGCCCCCTCCCTTCCAAGTTGTTCCCCTTGCCCTGCACACAAATCTCTCTCTCTCTCTCTCTCTCTCTCTCTCTCTCTCTCTCTCTCTCTCTCTCTCTCTCTCTCTCTCTTTCCATTTTCTTCTTTGCCCTTGAGTTTGAGGTTGGCATTTCAGGGACACAGAAAGGGTACATTATCTCCTGCGGGCCTCTCCAGAGACTTCCCGGCTCTTTTTGTTTTGCTTTCTTCTCCCCAACACCTTCTCCTGCCGGACTCCCTGATGTCCTGCCATGTCACCTTGATGGCAGTGCTATCTCACTAATGACTTGGTGCCCACCCAGCAGTCCTTTTTGACACAGCTCACGTGTGGAGTTCAGGTGGACACTTGAAGAAGCGGTCAAACACCAGGAGTCATGCTGTTTGGAAACACATACCCAATGAAATGATATATAATGAAGGTCTCTATATGTATTTTCAGAGCTTAGGTAGTGCTGTGTAGTGAGGACTCGTTTGTTCTGTCTGGTACACTGAAACGTCATCCTTTGGCGCATGGCGCCGCTTGTTTTCATTGGCTTCCACCACACAGTCTGGTGACTGGCGGTCAGACTGCAGAGGCTCAGCAGGGCCACGGGGTCGTCATGCTCATCTTAACTGTTTATAACGCAGGATCATTTGGCAAACACATAATATTTAAATGAGCGATGATGCAGGTGTGTTCATGTGAATGAGATGACAGATTTTATAAGGTCGCAACCTCCAATGCTTAGCCAGCCGCGACCCTGGAGGCCGGTGGAGGTGGAGGAACAGTGTGTGGAAGGAAAGACAACAATATGATATGATAATGAAGGGGAAGAGGGGGGGGGGGGGGGGGTCCTGATTTACTACAGATTGGCCTCAGGGAAGGCACTGCTTACATGATTTGGGAGTACTGATGAAGCAAAAACAAATAGATTTACCGGTTTATAGATATATGTAAGATGATTGAGTATCCTGAGTGGACAATGAAAAGGCAATGTATAATGCTCAATTGTTCTTTATATACTTTCTTGCAATTATTTTGTTCAAAGGTTGATTTCAAATGTGAATGTTTGGTTGTAGAGTAGGACAGTGAAGCATCACATCTTCCTCCTGATTCCCTTATTGGGGCGACTGTGGCTCAGTGGTTAGCAATCAGTGGATCAGTGGTTGAGCCACGGCTCTGCTAGTCATTGTCGTTGTGCCCTTGAGCAAGACACTTAACCCTGAATTGCTCCCCGTTGCTGTGTCTATGGTGTCTACGGTATGTCAAGCAAACATGTAAGTCGCTCTGGAGGAAAGCGTCAGCTAAATGTAACGTAGTTTCATGTAGTTTCATTGAATCAAGTTGGGTAACGCTTTCTATATGTGTAACATCCACCGTTACGCGTGACTCAATGCTTCAAAGGTTCAAGGTGTGTGATCGCTGTTTGTGGGCTGATCGGGCTCAACTCTCTCGCTGCAGGAGGTTTGAACAGTTAATTCAAGGAACCACATTGCTATGATGTGAAGATGTTCAACTGGAATCCTTGTGACATGATTAGCTCGCTTGTTTCATGAGAGGAAACGCACCACTCTCGAGTCCTACAGCAAGTAAGCAGTGTTTATTTCTTTAACAAACATCTTTGGCTGTTTTGTGGTGTTTAATTTAGGCCTTCTGGGAAGTTCCTCACCGAGTCAGCGTTAATTAACCATATCTAATCGCTATCGTTTCTCCTGGTAAAACCAACACACTGTTCCAGATAAAATGAAATGCCTTCTATCTGAATGTTTTCCACATTGTTTGTTGCCAATAAAATGGATTAAGAATAGATATAAATATTAGGTATTTGTAAAATGTGTTTGCCTCAGATCCCAGCTTGTATAAGCAGGTATTTTTATTCCAGAATGAGCAATGCATCCCACCTGAATATGATTGATTAGCTGTGTGTCTTCTTTTTGTAGCTTTTACAAACTCAAAGCATTTTTTCTGTTTTGCCCAACTGTGTCACATGCTGTTTGTATTAGTTACTGCGAAGCTAATGCGCTAAATTATTGCTTGGCAATGAAATTCTGACACATCGTGTCTCTCTATTAACTCAGTTAGTAGATGACAGTTTAGATTAGCAGCTCGCTCACTGGAACTCTTAAAGGAGGAACTTTAAAGGTGTTCAGTAATATATTATTTAGTTCAAGGACACACGTGGTGTTCCATGAGAGGAGCTGCGCTTCCATTACAATAAATGGTATAAAACAAGGTTTTACATAAGCAATTGTTATTGAAAAGCAGCCACACATAACAGGCACAACATTACAATTAATAGTAGTATTTATATTAAGTCATTCCACACAATACAATAGATGTAGTCTGTGTACAATCTAGTACACAATACTGAAAGGATCCAGGCAGAAGCATGATGCTTGACTATGCCTATCCTACGATCTTATCAATTTAATTCACAATTGTAACACCCAAAATAGCTTCATAAACAGTTATTTTGAAAACACATTATTCTATTTGTGTAAACCTAGACAAACATCGCTCCATTTATATTAAAAAAATCCTTCTTAAATAATTTGGCACATTGTTTGCATTATTGTATAATCAGTATCAATTAGTGACATTTCAAACGATGATATTTTATAAAGAATGGATTTGGGTGATTATATGAATTAGCCTCATTCATTAAAAAATAGAGCTTTTTTTAATAAATATCTTTTAAATAATTGTTTCCTATGTTGAACTCCAAACAATAAGATATGTAAGAAATAATACTTGAGGAATACATTATATGCAAGGCCTAGATTGACTTTTACACTTTGAATCAATATCCACATCTATTTCATTTCTATTCCCAAAACACATGATTTTAGTTTTCTTTTATATTAAGAGACCATTTGGTAAACCCAAACTAACAGGAGGCATGTGGGAAGAACTGCTGAGCATCGCTGCGGCTGTGATTTTCCGTTGTTTTTGTGAAACGGTGATTTCATGTTCCAGTCAGGAAGACAACTGCTGATGTGAAACCACCTGCCGTAAACAGTGCCGCGAGATGTGTGGACTTTGAGAGCTCATCAGCTGGCAGCCTGGTCTTGATTAACTCTCTTCAGAGGGTTCCACAATGTGGCTTTAAGTGACACTGGGTCTCTGGTGGCACATTGGAGAACCCTCTTCTGAGGGACAGCAGGAAAGGAACCGAGTGGAGTGAACATGAGTCCTCCCGGTCCTCCTCGTCAGGTGATCAGCGTGCCGGTGAGAACTTCTCTCATAACAACCTTCCCAGGTGCAATTCAGTAATGGGCCTCAACCCAGCAAAGTGAATCCATGTGCAATTTATTCCTGTCACCTGCCTCCGTCCTGGGAGGAGGCTTGAAGACCAGTACATCTTTTGTTCTTCGCGTTGAGCGCTGTATTAAGTGTCTCTGTCAAGCGTGTCAAATTGATACAGGAAAGATTCCCCCTCCCCGTTCAGAATGTCACATCTCATAAGCATATCGTGGTGTGCTTGCAGGCATGAGAGACACACAAAAAGGAGCCGAGTATGAAAGTTCTGACAGACAATTGATAATGAGTTGGGGCTAAACAAAGCACTAATCAGCCAGTGCTGTAGCGTCCTCAGAAACACGTCAGTGAGGCTCAAGATGTGCTGTTGAAAGAAACAGTGGAGAAGTGGCAGAGATAGAATTGGGCACGTCATGATGTCTACTGGTGTAGGCTTGACACACATGTAGCTGTGTGAATTCTGCTGTCATGTTAGATCAGGGAGCTACAAGAATTAACAGGACCTGTCGACACGCTGCTGCCGCCTCTGCACTGAGATCTGTGATTTCTGCGTTGGAGTTACAACTGAACTGCTCTCTTTGTCTTCTAAATACCAAAATAGATTCTCGCTTTTTTTTTTTTTTTTTCAAAATCCAGAATAATTCTTAATGCACTGCATCTCAGTATGAATCCTTGACTTAAAACTGTGACAAAAATCACCAGCTTCCTCCTTTCCTGTGTGGAAATCGAGGTCACAGCTGTTGACTTGTCACTTGAACCCTGAATCTCATCTCCACTTCCTTCCTCCTTCACAGGAGACCTGGCATCAGAGGACGAGTACCTGGAAATCCCATCTATCTCCAGACAGAGGGCGGGGACGTATGAGTGCACAGCCGTCAACGATATCGACTCAGACGTCCAGACCGTCGACATCACCGTCAACTGTGAGTCCGCTGCTTTGGCCGAGGAACTTCAACATGTTGTGTTTAACAGCTCTGAAACAATTATTCAATGTATCAGTGAGTCTTTTTGCAGAACATATAGTTCAATCATACAATCAATTGGATAAGTTGTGAAGAAAAAACATGATTTTCAGGTTGCAGCTTCTCAAGTATGAGCCTTTGCGGCTTTTCGCTGTTTCATAGCATTGGTGTTATTATACTCTGATGATTTAGGCTTCAGAATTGTAATATAACAGCTTTTGAACTAAAGGTCTTTTCATTGATTCAATGTATTTCTTTATTTATGACCCTGTGCTGAACCATTTTTAAAATGGTATGAAACCAAGAGAAGCCTTAATTAGATGGATGCCAACTGCCGTTAAACTACAAGTGTGGCTTTATATGTTTTACCATTTGTGTTGGAAGTATTGTTTTACAAAATCAAATGTTCTTTTTGGATTCAAGGAGAAATATTTGAGTCGCTTTGATGTCAGGTGCTGCTGATTTTACGAACTATATTAATTACAATTAAAACATTATAATAATGTGCTACTTTTTTTGGCTAATTTGATGGGAAACTAATTGGTCCCAAGCAAAGTATCAATTTAATTGTAACTATTTTCTGACATTTTATCGTTGAAGCCTTTAATCATTAAATCAAGAAAACAATGAGAAGAATAATTGACAGTCAAGACATGACTGCATAGTGTTTTGGCTCATAGAGCATTTACCAAGGCACACAGGCCCAGAACAAACGGGGAGTATTTGGGCTCCATTAACTGTAACTGGACCACATTTTGCTCAAACTAATAACATCTTTTTTTAATAACTGCTGCAGATTAAACCCTGACCAGTTCATTCCATCTCATCATACTTGACACCATGAGGTTTCCCCAGGGTTAGAAATCCTGTCCACGATTTGAACTCCTACTTCCTGTGCACTTGCGGTCATGCTGTGCAGACCACCACGGCTCAGAGGAGACGAGGCCATGCGCCCGTCTCCTGGTGCCCTTGACTCGTCCTGACCGCGGTGCACCCGTGTCGTTGCTTGCAGATGCTCCAGCTGTGTCGGAGGGCAGAGATGTCGGAGTGACTCTGGGCCAGCGAGGAGAGCTGGAGTGTGAGGCTGATGCCGTGCCCGAGGCCGACTTTGAGTGGTACAAGGATGACAGAAGGTGATTAGATGTACATTTGAATTTTATGTGAGGCAAATGGAAGAAGCGTGTGTGTTTTCAGTTTTCACAGTTATTGATAGTCATTGATCATCTGTCAGTCTTACAGCTATTAAGAATACTATAAATTGGTCATGAATTAAATTAGTGTTATTAGTGCATTCGGGCCCATTGGTAATTGGCCAAGTGACTGAAAAATTAAAATAAACAACATCATTGCCCATCTTTAGTTGCACTCACCGTGTTCTTTCCCACATTTAGGATCCTCAGTGGCATCGATGGCATAGAGATTGTGAACTCTGGATCTCTGTCCAAGCTGACGTTTTTTAATGTGACCGACGGAGATTACGGGAACTACACTTGTGTCGCACTCAACAAACTTGGGACCTCGAACACAAGCTTCCTTATGTATGGTGAGTACAGTAATGTGCTACATGTAGTACTACTGAGAGGGACGTGTGACTCAAATGCTGTAGTGTATGTTTCAATTAAAGTAATATTAATAATCGTAATTATTTTCTTGTTTGCCCTTTTAGCGTCTATCAGTTTGATTCAACATTTATCCATGAATGAAAAGCTGTTACATTTACTGTTATATGAACATTTAGGTGATGTAATCATGTGCAACCCCATATTGTTTAGAGTGAATATACTATAATGAACCGTGAAATATAAGATGTCACAGTCTACTTCATTTGTTTCAGCCCCCTAATGTATTAAGATAACTTGATACTGTTCCTGTTAATCCTGCTTCACCTACAAAGCTAGTTGGGCCTGAGGAGCATAGAGTCCGTCTCAGCTCAGCCAGCTGACTTCCTGCTCCCACTAACCAATGAAGAGAGCCACAGCCTAAAGCTGCTGATTCAGTAACAATAAAGATCTCTCTCTCTCGTTCCAACTACCAAAGGTCCTGCACATATAGTGTGGAACATTAAAGTACAACACATCTCCGTCAGAAAAGGGCGATGTGTGTGTACATCAGCAAACGTGTCACTACTTTCTTAACACTGAGTGATGGTCAACGTTAAAATACTGTCATGTTTCAGCCTTGAAATTGAATTCCCCGGCCACGTGAACTGGGGAGCCCTCCGTCTGCCACTGTGCAGCCTCCATGCTAGAAATCTACTCAGCAGCCTACTTTTCATGCTTTTCACAAGTGCTGTCAATGATTTGTTGCTGCTCTGTTTCCAATATGTTGCTCTGTTCCATTTGTTTCCCTGGTGTAGTCGTAATTGAACCCACTAGCTCAACGCTATTGCAAGGTTAGTATTCTGCACCCGCATGCACGGCAACTGTTGTGGATGGAAAGTATTAACCGCATGCTGGCACATGTCCAACCGCCATTTTCACAAACAGGAAGTCAGGCCGCACTGTGACTGGAGTTATACACAAACGTCTGACATAAAGAGACAGATGGGTTCTTGCTCTGTGATCAGGGAACTGTTCTCTTCATGACTGACATGTTAAAGTAGATGTGTGGCAGGCAGCAGGAATGGCAAAGCAAACCAGACCAATGCCACATGAATCTTTGTGAAAATGGCATCGCGGCTTGTGTTGCTAACCATGTTTCATCTTCTCCTTTGCAACCCTAACCGCCTCACTGTGTGACACGGCTTCATTTTGATTTTTGCATGCTCTTCTTTCCAATGTAAGTATTCGTCATTTTTCATTATCGTCATTTGTGCTTGTGCGATTGTTTTCGCCTCCAGTGATTGCATTTCCCCTGTACGTCCCACACAGAAAGCTGTGAAAAAGCACACACAGAAAGCTGCAGAACGTCACTGAGCTGACATGTGTCTTGTATCTGCCGAGCAGTGACTGCAGATTAAAGATATCTGGTGGAGATGAACCCACAAGCTTGTGGAGCCTCACCCATCATGTCATGTAATGTGTCCTTGTGACTGCTGGTTGCAGCATCTTGTAGGCAGACCCACTCCATTAACACAACATAATTGTATTAATGGCTTTGAGTTTGGCTAGAAGTGAACGTCATTATTGTAATTAGCCATATGCAGGATTACAGATAATCCACTGTGGCAGGGTAATTGGATAGATGCCCCAAAGGAAGCTGTGGTGAACTCGTGGAAATCCAAGGGAAATGAGTAGTCATTGTGTTCCAAGCTTCAAAGTAAAAAGTTCAAATGTGTCCTCAATCCTCATACAATGCATCCATTTAGATGGAACTTGCATCATCCCTGAAAACAGTGTGATGAAAGTACTGTGTTTCAGTTTTTCATTGAGAAATTGTGTTGTTTTTTCTAACTGTAACACTAGAATAAAAGGTGCATTAAATAGTGAAGAATACAAGTTCACATCTCATCATAAGTTACTCAAAAGATTACCTTTTCATTCAATATGAGGCCAATAAGAAAAAGAATGTGTCTCCATTCTATGTGTCATCTTGTAGTCTGGTGAATAAGAATCAGATGGAGCAGCTTTATTAGAAATAAAGATCTTCTGGTCTTTCTAGTTCCATTTATCTTTCTAAATGAAAAAGTGTGCTGTCACATTTTATGTTCTCCACATAGTGTACACTATATGTAATATATTTAATATAGTGTACCATAGTCAGATTTCACGCTAATCTCAACTAACTCATGTCGAGATTAGCATTCAATCTGTTGACAGATTTAACTGAATCCTGTGTTTTTAGGAGCCGCTCTCAGAACACAGAATGCCCTTGACAAAGATAGAATGACCTTCTTTAAGCAATAGATGCTGAGCAATGATCAGTGTTAATCCTCAGTGCTGCACTGGATGAAGCACACCAGCATTGATCATCCCACTCAAAACAGGTGCTACCAGCATTACTGACTGAAGCTCCACTCTGCCTCACTAATGGAAGCTTTACTCTGTCGTTTATTCATGCTTCTGAACAATGACTGATTCCTCTCTCTGGTTTCCTGCTTCCATCCTCCATTGTCATCCAAACAATTACACATCCACATTCAGACATTTCTGTACTAACAACATAATGTTGGTTGGTTATATACTGACTGTTTCACACACGTCTTTACTTCAGCAAGAGAAAACAGACAAATACAAGACTATGTGGTTGATATGCTGGTTTGATATCAGAATGAGACTCAGATGTCTTCAAATTTGGCACAAACGTGACTGAAAGATGAACTGATTAGAATTTGATGGTGAAAGGTCAAAGATCACTATGACCTCTCGAAACACATTCATGGCCATGACTCTAGATTTGCTCATTATTACATAAAACATTCAGGTTTATTCAATGGATAAATACAATTACAAAGTGAGGACATTTTGGAAACATTTTGGATTCAAACCGCTTAGCGGCGGTGACGTGAAGTCATGTGACCGTGAGGTAGTTTGACAAACAGGCAAGTTTCATACATTTTGAGCAATAACTTAAAAACCTCATTGTTTTCTGTCGAGGGAATCAGTGTGATGCTAACTTCTGGGTTTGCCTTGAAAAAAAGTACAGTAGATGTTATCTCTGCACTTTGCCTTTGGTTAAAAGTTAATAACGTTAGGTTAGTCTGTCCTCATGGTTCACCAGTATTTAACAAACCAATAGTCTCCTCACCTCACAGCTGGGCCTGCAGTGAGTGTCAGTTGCAACATTCATTTTATAATTTGCAGGCATCATAAATAAGAACGTGTTATGTGTACTGTTATATTGAGACCTGGATTATTCTTATATTTCCTCTATTTGTGCTGTGGCTTATTGTATGTGAATACACTGTCTAAGATAACACTTCATCCAGAGATTCAGTGAGTGTTGCATTCGTTCTTCTAGATTCTCTTAAAGTCTCCAAATCAGGAACTTCACATTAATATGTCATGTGACTAATCCAACCTTGTAATCCATTCCTCCAATTCCCAAGTAATTGTAGACAATACGCATGCATCACTTATCACTAATTATGGACACTGGTTTGCATAATAACAGGCAAACTACCCAAAAGACAGTGTTTTCACAGACAGAACCGCAGATTTGCACGGCAGAAGTCACAGTCCTCACTTGAGAATCCTGCTGGAGGAAAGCCAGTTTATTTAGAGGCGTACCTCCAGTAGTGATAACACAAAGAGGAAGACAGAAATCCTTCAATGGTGAAACTTACCCGAGTGTTTTGTTTCCCCCGTCAGGACCGAGAGCAGTTCAGGATGGCAGCGGCGGCGCGATGGGAGTGCACTCACACACCTGCCTCCTCTTCTTAGTGCTTCTGCCGTTCCTGCTCAGAATTTGAAGAGTGGATTTGAACACAAGTATTGTGTGTATGTGTGAGTGCGAGTGTGTATGTGTGTGTGTTTTTTTTTCTCAACCGGAACCATAAACTGGTGCACCGTGAGTGCATGAAGTATCCTGCTACATAATGATGTTGACCCACTAAATAAGTACTTAACAAAACGTTTCTGTTGTTTTTAGATTTCACGGATGTAACAAATGCTTCACATTACATGGAATTATGTTGGAAATGTTCTCTCTAAATTATATTAGTCTGGATTATCTCTTTTTTACTTATATTATGTCTCAGAGAAAAAAAAGATTTTTTAATTGTAGCGTCTCTTATTCAAATGGATTTGTCTTCATTTTTAACTGCATTGCATATTCATCTCAACTCCAGGAAAAGGCAAATTCTCAGCAAGTATGAGAGGTGAATGTTAAATACCTCAAAGTCAAACCGAGACGTGAAGCAGGAGGAGTTTAGGTTACCCGGAGGGTGAAAGTCTGCTATTGTCATATTTTAATGTGTAATGATTATCATTCCGTCTGGTTGTTGAAACAGAATCGTTTTTGACCTTCACGTATTCTCAGCATTATATAGTGATATACTTTGAGTTGTGTTATGCTAATCTTTAATTCTATTTTTTCAGTTATGTTTAGTTTTAAATATTTTTGAGAAGGGAAAATATGAAGTTGTAATTATTTAGGAGAAATATCCTTGTTTTCTGTCTTTTTTTTCTTTCTTTGTACACAAAAATGGTGTCAAGAATACTTGTGTTATAACTATGTACTTACAAATGGAAGGGAGCGTTTGCTCCACTTGTGTGGAGTCGATGTCTGATTAAGTAATGCAAATGTATTAACGCTGTTGCTACTTGTTTGAGCATCGTGCCATTTCTACACGACCCAGAACATGTTCCTGTTCATGTGGCAAAGCAGCACGGGCGGGTCAGAGGCCACTCAGTTCATCGTGTTCATAGGAAATAAACACTGTTTGCATGTATTTAGACACCAATAACCCAAAGAGTAGCAGCTCACAGCACCGTGCTTCATTGGATTTCTGTTTTCTAATCTCAACAGCAAACAAAACACAGTGTCTTTCACAAAGAGGAAAGGTGAACTTTTTAATAAGAGTTTAACGGGGCTATTGGGAAATCTAAAAGGACACACTCATTTGAACCAAAATGTACAGTTTGTGGTATATAACTGTGGAATGCTCTTTGTGAACATGACATTCCCAGCTCTTCTGAAAAGAAAAAAAAAGATTGCAGGCTTACTGTACAGAATGTGAGCCGATTGCATTAATAACCGACAGCGGGGGGAAATAATACTGCAACTGCTCTTATCGCATCATATGTGGCTGGCGTTGTCAGATGGGAGAGGATGTGTTGTAAAAACAGAGAAATCATATCAGTGTGTTATCATCGAGGAGGATCAGCTCACACAGAGCATCAGTGGCAGCAAACAGGAAGAACCTCCTTCACCGTATCTCATTGTGAGAGTCAGGATTTTATGCAACAATCAGAAAAAGCTCACAATCGGTCAGAATGAAAAAGCCGGTGAGTTATCTTTTTCATGTCTCTTGTGTTGGCAAACTGTTTACACCGACTGCCACACAGGTTTAAAAAAAAAAAAAGAACTGTGTAAAAACAACGAAGACACGAGATTTTGGTGTAAAAGGTTACTGTTTTTTAGACGTCACGCCTCTCATGCGCAACGCATCGCCGCTTGTGGACGTTCAAACTCACCCGTCTACCGAATATACGCCGTTGCACCGTGTGCAGCACTAGAAAGGTTTGCAGGATCCCATTAACACAACATCAAACAGGAACAGTGAATTACATCAAATTAGTGTGTGTGTCTGTTTAGTGGCGGGCAATGATGCGCTTCTTATTATCCCTCGGCTCGATTGAGTGTTTTCACATGTGGTTATTTTTAAATGAGCGCGCAGTAGAACCAACCATCTCTGCTCTGCTCACACTCCCCTTTCCCTCCCTTTCCCTCCTTTTCGCCTCATCGCTGGTGGGATTGTAGTCCTTCATACATGTGCACACACTTCAATTTGTCTTTTTGACTCATTTCGCCTCACTGTGGCTCTTCGCGGCTCTTGGGGACATCAAGGTTTGTGCTCCTCAATGTGAAAATAGAGCCAAATCCAAACGGCATGAAACAGATAGGAGCATTATTGAAATTGATCAGGGTAATCATCAGCTGAATCTGACGGGCTAATCACGCTTTGTTTTCACACACAAGACAAAGAGAGGCAGAGAGAGAGGGAGAGAGAGTATTATTCATCTCCAGCACAGTGATGTTTGGAAATGACATGGTAATTATTCCTCCCGGCTGGAAGGATGGCGCCACTGATCCCACGTCTGTATTGCCACAAGATTAACCACATTTAAGACCAACTGGAGTCACATCACCTCCCAAGGAGGTCCGCATCGGGGTCCCTCAGAGGAGTTTGCATGAAGTGGTTGCGTCAATATGCACAAACAATCCCAGCCTGGCTGCTCTCGCTTCCCTTGAATGGTTGGAGAGGGAGCCAATGTGCTGAACACCTCACTTAATAGTCTGCCTGGAAATATCACCCAACACAAACACACACACACACACACACACCGCACCTCTTCCCCCTCACACACACACATGCAACAGATTGTACTGAAGTAAGACAGCCTACGTTTCTTTTGTAGAACAGCCAAGCACACGTTGTACAAACTGCTCATTGATTTTGATCGTTTTACTACCTCTGAGCAGTTGCTCAGCAAGTTGCCCAACTATTTAACAACGCAGCAATCACCACCTTCAAGTAATATTTACACGCGGTCCCGGGTGTGTATCTGCGTGGGCGGCCGTGCTCACGCCGCGCTGACCCCACAGCGCTGCGCCGTCAGTGTTGTTTCTCCGGAGCGTCACAGCCCTCACAGGCCTCGGCCAGGACCGCGCAGACAGCTGCGTTCCATTGCTTGTCCTTTATACCTGTCATATTGTTTTTTGATGTCATATCAAATACAGTATTATTTCTGGAGCCAAGCACACTATCACAATAGGCGTGTACCTTTGTAAAAACCAGCAGGGCTGCTGTCAAAATATATCTCGAGATGAAATGAAAAGGAAGGTCGTAGTTTTTTCTTCACAAGTAACCAGCAGCAAGGAGGTGGCTGTCATCGAATAATCCAGCTAATAATAGCAAAGCCATATGGTTACTATGGCAGCGATTCAGAGTCGGGGCTGCACTGAGAATCACAGAACCCAAACTGTGCATGTTAATATTCTGATTTAAGATGATCATTAGGAGGAATCCCACCAGTTTTCAATGTCAAACGAGCATATTGTTTATGAGCTCTGATGAGATATGCGCTCACAGTAAAGCCCTCAGCCGAGAAAGCCACATCGAGCCGCAGAGCGGTGTGATCTCTGATGGAGGGGACGAGGTATTCTGCCTTTTCAGAGGAGATGATAGATCACGGTTGGAGATCCTGGCAGATTTTTTTCCTAAAGTTTTGGCCTTGACCACATGCGGCTTACAGAAAAGAACCCTCTTCATTTCCTTGTTCTCAAATCCCTGCTGTTCCGAACGTGTACCAACAGAAAGCGTGTGGTGAAAACCTTCTTTAAAGGCTTCATTTGGATTGTTTTCTGACCTGAGGCCTTTTGCATTACTTTCCACCCGTGTGCTCTCTGCATTACGGGCACTGGCAGCCTCAAGGTTACAAAAGAAGCCGTTAAACAAACACAATCACATTTCAGTTAGCGAGACAGTGGGAAGTTTTGTGTTGCGTAACGCAGCTATTTGCCATGTTATGGCTCATATAGTTGAGAAAACTCTAATAAGCTCCCAGTTGGCCTTCATGTTGTCCTGTTAACTGGACTTGTGCTCCATTCTATAAGTCCCACCCTGTGTGATGCTTGTAACACCCTGTTTATGCCAGAAAACAGTTAAACACAGTTAGAACTGCATTGCGTGTTGCTCCCCGTGCTGTATGCTTCACATGCGTCACGCTCAGGCAGACCCAACACAGCAGGTGTCCACATACTGGTTTCAATGGGAAATGAGCAACTGTCATAATTGGAAATAATTAACCATCTCTCTCTTTGTCAGCAGTCCTTCTGCAGTTTCTTTCTGCATGGCATTCAAACAAAGTCTCTTTTCCTATTAGAGCGACCGCTTCAAACTCCCACCGAGCATGACTCTAAAAAAAATGATAAGTCCCGTTTAAGCCAAACTTATAATGATAAAATCGAGCAAAGGAAGAGGATCTTGGACATATTTCTGATCCAATCCCAAAGTGCAGCTCTGAAACTGCACTAAAAGGCCTGAATACACTTAACTTCTCCTGTTCTGACTCCAGTCAGCCAACACTGAATCACAGCCCATGAAGGCTTATATTTTGGCAGTAGCGCTGCATACTAATGGTGATATGACCAATTCCATTGTCTGTTTGAAGACTGCAGGATTGTAGGCCTCATTCCTTTCCTCCCTTGCTCCAACCTGGCCCATGTTTGCTTGGGCTCAGATGGGGAGGGAGGAGGGCGGAGGGCGGGCGGGTATTGTATGAGCTATGAGTGTAGATCTTTTCTTTGTATCCATATGTGCAAGGCAAGAGCGCAGTCTCTGAAGAATATTTGATACCAGTTAAGATAAATGACTTGTATTGCACCTATCAGATAGTACTATTCATTTTAGGTGTTTTGTGACATTTGTGTGGTTTGCATTGGAGTCTGAAAGAGATCACTTTTGGATGTGAACTTTGGTTGGACATGAGAAATCCAACCTTCGCTTCAGCTGCCAGGCGGTGATCATAGCAGACGCATGAAGTAGTCTCATGATCTGTTGGGTTTATTTTGAATGATTCACATAGAAGATTCTGCCCTTTGCCTGGTTACAAGTTCACAGGGCTCTCTTCAGATTGGATTGTTTCCAAGTGGAGGGGGACCTCATGCTATTTGACTCCCTGCATTGTAAAGGATTGTTGGTTCATATGTATTTTCTTGATGAAAAGTGTGTGCTCATATTTAAGACTGACAATAATAAAATGTTGTATCTTAAGATTAAGTGTGTTTTGCATATATTATTCTTGTTTATTCAGATTATAAGACAAACCTATTGATTTTTTTGATCCCTCTAAAGTCCTAACCTTGGACTGAGCTCATTATGGTCTGTCCGCTACATTACCAACAACTGTTAACTGCAGTTCTCCAAATGACACCAGCGTGTCTTTGAGCCTGAACACAGTGTATTTTTTAAGGGTTCCAGTACATTAATTATGAACACCCGCAGCAGGAGGTCTGCCATAATTCTGTGATGGTCTTACTCTTCCTCCACTCTAGCTGCACGCAGAAGCCATTTCCTATTCTAATTCATTTGCTGTACAGATGATACATGCAACAATAATCTGGAGGTTTCCACTCTTAATTTTTAATTCTTGCGAGACATAATACGAACCTATAATATATCTATGATAGGTAGTATTTCAGGTTTTGGGCTTTTTATTGCACTTTTTTTCAAAGTAGTGACAAAAACACGTCTTTGCAGTTAGTACCACACTGTTGTACTTCAGCTTCGACAAATATTTAATTCATGCAAACATCTGCTCTCTGCAGCTGAGAATTGCTTCATACACCAGAGACTGAATACAGTGTTAGAAAGATAAAAGAATGCCTTATGTTAAAAGCCAGTGTCCCTCAAATCAAAGTTAACACTGAAATGCACAATGTCAGGCCATTCCATGTTGATGAACTGCATTTTTGAGCTGGTATTGCTTTGTATTACTACTAATGCTACTAAACAGGTTTTGACTTTTTGTTACAAAAGAACAATAAAACATGAGCATACAAGGGAGACAACGCTGAGAGAAAACACTGAAACCAACACCATCTGGTAAGAATGGCAGAAAAGAAATGGAGTGTAATATCTCAAATACTTGGATGCTACAAACTAAGTATGGACTGTACTTGTATATATATCTTTTCTAGTCTTCCGACCACTTTAACACTACATGTCATCATTCACACCCATTCATACCCTGATGGGAGGGGCTAAGGTTCCACCTGCTAATCAGGATTAGCTAACATTCATACACATGTTCACGCACCGTTGACACAGCTACAGGAGAAATTTGTGTTAAATATAAATTTGTGTTAAATTGTGTCTTGCACATCGTCATGGGCTAGCAGAGCCGGGGATCCAACCGCCGATCCTCTGACTGATCGATGACCCTGCTCACCTCTGAGCTCGTACTTGCTCAAACCAGAAAGAGGCACATCCAGTCTGCTCTGCAAACAAAAGTGCCGCTTCAAGCTTGGGGACATATTGCCTCTTGAAGAGGCTTCCACTGATTGGTGCTAGTTTAGCTCAGTCAGGCTACATTAAATGGGATGCTGCAACGCAGCTGTGATAGCTTCCCCCGCATGTTACACCACTGTCAGGTTTTGTAACCCGTCAACAGCTCAACAAAATGTAACTTTGTGAAAGCACTATAAATGTTCTGAGCAAATACACTGATTGGGCAATTGCTTGGAAATCTATTGTCGGCGTTCCACAATGTGATCGGACAGAGCATGACCTGAGCCCGGTTTACAGGTGACAGGTGACGTTGATGATGCTGGGCATGATGGTACCTTACGGTAACACAGTGCTGCAGATGCTGCTTTACACCTGGTGGCGATGAAGAAACAGAACATGTATTTGAAGTAAGAAACAAATAAAGTGGTGCATGGAGCTGACAGACTGACATTGCAATCCTAAGAGATGTGCCGCTAGCATTCAAAACTGACCACTATAGATATGTATTATCTGTTCAAAACTTTTATTAAAACAGAAAAGCGTGCATCAACATCCGTCATGCTGAAGTGAAGTGAAAGAAAGTGATTCAACTTTTGACTCTTTTGTCAAAACTCTGTTCATCAAGTGAGCTTGAGAGTTCAGACAAGTAAACTTTTTGAACCATAGTTGGGATCAAAGTCGACAGTCCTGTAGGCTACTCCAACAGCGCCCTGTATATCCTCAGTTAACAATGCAGGGTCAGCAGTGTGTGAAAGGACGCGTGCCAGCCAGAGGTTGTCCTGATGAGGTTGCCCATCTCGAGTTTAATAAAACATTTTTTCCTATATTTTTCCTCCCAT
The DNA here is from genome assembly GCF_023055335.1 of Clinocottus analis. Taxonomy (NCBI): domain Eukaryota; kingdom Metazoa; phylum Chordata; class Actinopteri; order Perciformes; family Cottidae; genus Clinocottus; species Clinocottus analis. Next base: position 5,502,641 of record NW_027176207.1, on the reverse strand, counting down.
GTTTCTGTTGTTAAAGTTTCTCACGGCTCGTTCGTTTCACAGTTCTAAATATTTGATCATGCTTTATCCTCCTGAGGCCCAATACAGAGCACATCTCTTTTACATGAGGTCTTTTGGGAAAATAATACACCAAGCATCAATAGTTGTGTTGCTTGTACTCCATGGCCATTGGGAACTTTTTTTTTTTATAAGTCAGAAATGTTGCCAGTCCAGCCGGTTCACTCATAAGTATTTCATTACTTTCATTCAAGTCTAAGGGCCGACAGTTGCAGAATAATTGACCGAATAGATTGGTCTCCTCACAGCTGGTGGTGGTCTGGACCAAACCCTGAGGCTGTGGGTCGGTTGTTGAGAAGTGTGAGTCTCAGCCCCCTCTGTCAAGAATCAAGATTTTGGCCTCCAACAATTGAACTATATGAGTCCAATATGACTCTTTAAAATGTGTGTTCGGCTAACATAAACTCTGCTGCATATCAAATGAAGCACTTCCTAAACAGACGGGGGCTGCCATGCTTCCCTCCACTCAACAGTGACAGAGCATGAAAAAACATCCTGAATGTTGAAGCTGCAGTCCAGAATTGAAGAATAATACACTGTAAATTCCTTGTTTTGCCCGTCTGCTTGTACACAACACAGAGCAAGCGAACATGCAGAGAGTTCAGGTGAAGAAGAACCTTATTCAAGCCGTGTGTGTATGACCTGGAGCACAATGCGCTATTGACTTAAATGTGAAAGTGCAGTGAAAATATGTTGTCTCTAAAAGTAATAACTAATCATGAGAACTATTTGTGATGTTGATATTGATAATAATTGTGATCATTATATGTTGCTTGGCATTGCTGCTGCTGTCAACATCTTGATGCGGTGCCACCAGGGTTCTTCCACTGCAGAGGAAAACAAGAATGTGTAACAAATTGTTATTCTTTAACCAGGAGTGGACTTACAAAGGCAGCTATAACAGTCATCAAAATGCAGAATACATCACCATATTTTAGTTTATGGCCTCCATCCAGCTGTTGTTAAGACATGCATGATATTCAAATGTAATAGCATAAATATGCTCGTAGCAAAAGTCAAGCCTGACTACAATGTGTGTTTCTCAATCCTGCAAAAGTCCACTGCCGATATATTTTACTGTATTTGTTTGAGTAACCGCTCCAACCAAAGCTCTTGGTTAATGTAAGTAAAGATCATAGCTCATTTATTAGAAGGTCTCGCTGACTTGAAGAAGAAAACAGATCATTTGACTTGATCAGTATTTGACCAAAACCACCATCTCCAAAACCACAAGCAGGATGCAGCACATCTGGTGTCAATGTCTCTTCCTGTGTCGACGCCATCATCCGTCTTCCATAACTCGTCCAAGTGTTTTAAAAATAATTTACAAATGAATCTGCCTGTAATCCAGGCAGCAGCTCTGTGTTTGTAGATTGACAATATACCAATGTATTGAGTTGGATTCATCATGTGCGTTGTAGATAAGCCACGGTGTTAGAACAAGCAGGCTCGTCCTGCTCATGCTACTGTCAGACAGTTGCTACAGTATCGGTGTCTCCAGCAACCACTTAAAGGCCCATGATGGACATTTAAACACTGGAGAAAAGTCTCGCCGTCTACCTTCTAGCTCCCAGTTGGAGCCATATCTTCCCTCTCACGCCCCCCCCCCCCCCACCTGCCCTCCCACACACACACGTTATATATAAACCTAATTAATGTCGAAATGTGGGGGGAAAAAAAACAATTAAAGATCTGTCTCCAAAAGTTGTTGATTTCTCTCTCCACTCCGCTCTCATTGAGACAAGCACACACTCTTAATGGCTGGTAAACATCTTGTGATTGGCCTGATTGTCTCACAGGACCGAGCGTACGCTGGCGGAACGGAGAAGAACTGAGGAGGAAGAGCGCCGCTTATCAAAACCAAAGACAATAACATCTGTGCAGAAAGGAAACCAGACTGCAGCTTCCTCCACACAAATGCAGATGAAACGTCATTTTCCAGATACACAATTAGATGCTTTCACATTTCCACATGTCACTCACTGAGAGAGTGAGCCGTGCTGTCGAGCAGCAACAATGTCAATGCGGGGGTTAAGCCTGCAACCCCCTGGAGCTGAAACATAAAATGATGTCCAGGATTGAATGAACATGTAGGTGTAATTACTTTAGAGAAGGTATTTACGATTTCTACTGTACAGATCAGTTTGGTTCACTTTCAGAGATGCTTTTTAAAATCATGCTTTATCTCATTCCTCTTTTTTAATTAAAGGAGTATTTAGCCTGTGATTAACACAGTATCACTTACTTTCTCAAGAGGAGGTTCTTGTTTCATATATATATATATATATATATATATATATATATATATATTACTATTACTATTTCCAAGAGAAATCATGGGTGTCTAATTAGGAAGACATAATTAATGTCATTGATTAAAAATGTTATGACACCTTGCCCATAAATTGAAGGTGCAACAAAGTGAGAGTCGTAGCCGCCTGAAACAAGTTTTTAAGTGGGAGTTACAACTCATAAAGAGATAACGGTTGTAGGAGAGTAATTGCTGCTGGAGAGCTTTTAGCAATTTCATGATTTATTGAAGGAAGAAACATGTCGGCTGCAGGCCGTATGGAACTCTCGTTGATACATATGCATCAGTGTTATTGTTCTCTGCATGCTGCATCACCACATCATTGCTGCTGTTGGAGTCAGGGAACAGAAGAAACACTGCATTGGGGATAAATAGTTGTATAGATGTATAGTACGGTTACACATTTTAGGTCTTCACACACACACACACAGTTCAAATAGCTTTTTACTCTATTATTCATTGATTTTTACATGACCTTGGTTAGAATAACCATGTGTATCTGTATTGCTGAATACCAGTTAGTAGAACACACATGTTGACATATGTTAAACAATTTGAAATGACAAGATAACATTTTGTACTTTAATCATTTTGTGAATTTCTGACACAAAAATGATTCATAAAATTGGGGGAAATACTTGCAAACAGTAAATGACTGAATCTTTAAAAAACTCAAATGAGAACAGAATAAAAGCAAAACTACCTAAATCTATACTCAAACCATGTAGTGCTTAATTTCATGTTATTGTTTTTATTCACAGTTACAACCATCACAGGTGAATAATTTGTCATCATTTTAAGACACATGGGACGGGTAGATAGCTCACACTGTTGACTATTATCATATTTTATCATATTTATAATAGCTATACTATTATCATATTGTTGTGCAATACTATTATATCTTTATATTTTGTGCCTTTTTAATTTTTTTTTTTACTTTTTTCCCTTAAAGTTATTGTAATTCTGTATTAGGAGGACCGGGCAAAACAAGCTTTTCATTGTATAGAATAACAATCTGTTATCTGTGCATATGACAGTAAAAACATCTTGAATCTTGAATTAACGTGTTTTAAACCATAAACTTTAGTATTTCCACAAACACAACATTTATTAACGTCATTTAAATTAACAAAGTCGGATTGTGAAGCAGAAGTAAAAAGGTGCTGTAAGCGCTGTAATTTAAGGTAAAAGTTATATTAAAGTACTGTAACCCTTGTGAGAATATGCATATGATTAAAACAAATTAAAGTAACTGGTAAATTGAAGTACTTCCGTAACTCCATAAACTTGCTGTAGCGACCGTAACGTTTCACTAAACTCGTGATGAGTAACAATTAACAAAGTCGGATTGTGAAGCAGAAGCAGGAGCTCCTGTTTTCCCATAGAATAAATAACATTTCTATTTTTGAACTAAACGACACGTTTTTTTTTTTTTTTACTTCAACACCTTCCCAATATGTTAAAGCTTTGTTTTGCAGTGATTTTTGTTCCCTGTTTTCAGAGAATCTGATTCCTCAGGTCTTAACCTTTCCATAAATCTGTGTTATTAGTATGAGGGATGTTTTAAGGCCCCGAACCATGGAGTTGGAAAGACCGCTCGAGGAGGGATTTTTGGCAAATCTTGCTCAGAATAATGCTGGATGTTATAAAATAAACAAACAATAATTAAAATATACATTTAAAAAAAAAAATGATAAGAAATAACAGTTTTAGAACTAATTTGGGGTTTATACGACCACTTAAACACGGGGAACAAGAGGTACAGTACATGTAATATATATATATATATATATATATATATATATATATATATATATATATATATATATTTATATATATATATATGTATATATAATATTTATATAGATGCACATATTGCAAACAATTCGGTCAAAAGTAAAAAGGTGCAGTAAGCGCTGTAATTTAAGGTAAAAGTTATATTAAAACATTGAGTTATGTATCTTAACCTTTCCCGCAGGACTTCAACTGGTCGGCTGATCCTTGACTAACCGACCACAGATCTGATGCTTAAACAACAAACGTCTTGCCTGAAAACATCCTAAAATTACAACAATTAAATTAAACAGCAGCACTATTCAGAGAACGTAAACTTTCACTTGTGAGTTTTCTCATCAAGTACAGAGAAGATGAATAGAAGCAGCCGCTGTGGACATCTTAACGCTGGCCAAGTGCAACTCCATAAAGGAGGACAAATACGCGTCTGCATGATGCTGTGCTGGACGCCGGACAGGGCATTGATAATAAGGACTATCCGGCCTAAATCCGGACGTCTGGTGACCCTAGCCTCAAGCCTTTCTTCTTCCATAGAGACATCGAGGTGAAATCTGATTGGATAAAAGCTCTCCTTAAAACAAGCTGCACTGGAAGCAGCGCTGCAGGCTGGAAGCAGAGCAACAGAGGAAGACGGGAGCTGTGCAATGAGAAAATAAGCTAATCGGGAAAAATAATTACATTTTAAAATAGCTATAACTTTGTAATTCTGTTTAGGCCAGCTGAGTTGATTCAGCTTACCTGGCGGCCCACTATTGATAACTCCATTAATGTAGCCTTCTGAGTTGAAGCCCTTTGTCACACAACAGAGAGAAGCAACTCGATGGCCAAAAGCAAAGCTGCAGGCAGCAGGTTCAGGTTTCATAAAGCCCAGCAGAGTCCCTACAGCTGGTTTCATTCTGTCTCCAGACGGAGTGAGAAAACTCATACACTGCTTCCATCATGACAATGTATGCATCCTTTCACCACTCGCTCACTCAAAGTCATTCTTCTTGCCATTCGGGACATCTTTCCACAGATTAATCAAAAATATCGAACAGGTTTGGTGATGTTGAGACAAACTCTCATTGCCCTAGTTCTCTGTACAGTCATCGACTTCCTGCTTGAGTGTTTCTGCGACTGGACATCGGCCAGGAGCAGACTGGGTAGCCTTAGGTCCTAGCTAGATTAGCCTAGCTTCCATTCAGGCTCTGCTCCTGAGGCGGCGGCGTTTGGTCAGGCTGGTGCAGCTGGATGGTCGACCGTGGGCAGTGACCGGCTCCCCAATATCTAATCCAATCCCTACGCTGTCTCCCCTGACGCTGATGAGTGTTCCTCTCAGATGCCATGAATGCTCTAGTAAAGGGCACCAACTTGTGACAAAAACGTGACAAAATTCATGCAGCTAACGGCATGTGCAAGCGCCGCAGTTGCCACAGCAACTTGGGCAATAATTACTATAGTAGCACTCGCACATCATTTCAGTTATGGGCTACGTTCCATGTTTCTGGCTCCTTCCAGCTCTCAGGAAGCCGCTGCGGCTGACAACACACAATAACAAACTGACACAAAGTCCATAGGGTTCTACTCCTTTGGGGCTTACACCCTAATTATAGGTGTCATTCTGTAATATTGTTGAACACTGATGGACCTTGAATCTGTGTAGCATCTGGTTTTGGACCCCATTAGTTGCATTGCTGTATCAACTTAGCTCCTCACCTGCTGTGGCAGTGCAAAGAAAAAGATTTATTTAGACTGGTTTACGCTGCACACATGTGCTTTGTGGAAAGACATGCGGAAGATTGACGCATCTTCCAAGATGACTCTCCCCATGAAAATATGATTAATAAGCTGACAGCCATCAACCTTCACTGTCCTTACTGCTTTCATCCAAGGCCAACAAATGTGCTTTCAAAAACACGATTCAAAGTCTCAGAAGTGATGACACTTTAGCAGTGTAAATCTAAAAAGAAACTCAATCTTTTGTGTGCGCATGTATTTTTATGATATCAAAGGGAAGTACCGTCTGTCCTGAATATGCTGCAGTGAATTAATTACAAAGCAAAGCACATGTATACAGGAATCAACAAAGGTTGAGATTCTTTTTGGGGCTTAGTGTGAGGAAAAAAAGTACAACATAAGGAATAATTATGTAAAGATTGACTATTTATCATCTGAATTCATGGACCTGGGATCTAGAATTGCTCTATAGGATCCTATGAGCTCCTAAAATGAATCAAACGTGCATTGCATTATTCTTGGAGCATTCTCTAGCTTTTATATTCTAAGACAGGAGCTGAACGCTTAGAGGATGGAACCTTGAACATTCAACCCAAAAGAAAATATTAATTTGCTAGACAATACAAGCTTGCCCACTGATTTACAGAAATAAATTAAACCCTGAGATGAACGTGAATTTAACTGGAAGAACATTTTATTCACCATATTACAAAAAGGCAGCTAAAGATCACACCACATCGGCTGTCATTTATCAGTCCATAATTTAACACCGCTCACATAAAATGCAAGAGGACTGTACATCCAGAGAGCGGATAGTACACACAGCTATCTGTGTCATGGCTGACCGTGTACCTAACAGACACACTTCACCACTGAGACGCACTGCGACCAGATTTATGCCGTAGTTACTCGAGGTGAGACTCTTCACTACACACATTAAACCCCTAAGCTGACATAAGGACCCCCCCCCCCCCCCCCACACACACACACACACACACACACACCAGGCCGGCAGTGAGTGTGTTGTGCAACATCAGGCTATCTGGATTGTGGTCCATGCCTACCGCTCATTATATGAATAGTTTTTGTCATATTCAAGTAATATGCTGCAACTCTGTTACGTTGCTCATCCTGGTCACATGACATATATTGCTTCTGTCCATCCGGCGAGAGGGATCCTCCTCTGCTGCTTCACCTTTCTCCCTGTGAAAGGGGTTTTACTATCTTTATTTGGGGAGTTTTTCCTGATCCGATGTGAGGTCCTGGGACAGGGATCTCATGTGTACAGATTGTAAAGTCCTCCGAGGCAAATCTTGTGTTTGTGATTTTGGGCTATACAAAATAAAGTGAATTGAATGAGCAGGGCACTCCTGCTCCTGTTGACCAACACCACAGCCAATTGCTTCTGAGTGGGAGCAGGCAGGGTGGGGTTACGTCACAGGGATGGAACACACAGAACACCAGGCCTCTGCACTGGGCAGCGCGTTAGCCTCAGCTAACACATGAGGAATCCCAGTATGCATGCATCCAAGCCCGGAGTCTGCCACATCAATCATTCAGCTCCAACTTCACGTCCTCTGGACGCAAATATAGCCCACCATACTCATTAAAAAATGTATTACGAGACTCACCAAGTGAATATTTATGAGGGTGAAGCTGAGAAATTAAGCTGATATGAAGCACCTTTCACAGCAGATAAAGGAAGAAGAAAACATATTTTACCACATCCTTTTATGTTTTATTCCTTCAGATTTTGAGATTTGGGATTTCTGCATCCACCGCAATACATCAAGCACTGTGTTAATTGCCCTGCTGTTGTATGTTTGAAAATTATGACAAATTTGTCAAATCAACTATTTTCCCCCTTTGATTTGATTTGTATTAAATTTTCTCCTGACCTTATTCAAAAACTATTTGTAGAAATGGCAAAATATAGTCCAAAACTCTGACATTATATCAAATATACGTATCACATGTAATATAGTCTCATAAAATTGATCATGACGAGTTAATAATCATGGAAAAACCATGCTACAGTCCTTTAGTTTATTCAAGAAATGATCAGCTTTGGTGCCGCTCCCTGAATTGAGCCTTCAACCAATCACTGTCCCTCATCCCCAGTGGCCAATCACGTGTCTCCTCCCATAGCCTTCAGTCAGCCCCATTCCTGCTCGCCGTGTATCATGTATGGGCTTCTTCTCCGTCATGGCTGCTGCTCCTCGACTGATGGCGGTAAAGCCTCTACGAGTGTCCCGCCGCCATCAGTGTCCTCCGCCTGGACGGCTGCGGCTCCTCAGCAGATCTCTGCTCCAGACAGTGTCCATGTCCCATAATCTCTCACACCAAGCCCGGATGTCAGCTACCAGTTCTCACCCCCTGCCACACACACAAACACACAAACACACACATTCACACACACAGACAGTCCTCCCACCCGCCTCGGCGGCACAGAAGGCTCTCCTATGCCTTTTTGGCTTTCTCTCGCTCTCCTCCCCTGTCTGTTCTTCACAGCCTGTTTATTCAAGCAGCTCCTTGGCAACACACTCACAGCTTCACGGCTCCCTTCTCTCAGTCCTCTCTGTTGGACAAGCAGCCCATCCGTGCTGCCCACCTCTGCACGGGACACGTTTCTCATGCTCACAGACTCACCCACCAAACCTCCCACCACCACCGCCTCCTTTTGCCATCTTCACTCCCCGGCACAGTTAACCCTCTGTCGCTCTGTTTGGCACTTGGGCAAACATTATTCATATTCAGATAAAGTCTCACACGTTGAGGGGCAAGAAGCTATTTGATCAGCGTAGGAAAGAAAAACAACGTCTCGCTTTCATTTTGAAACCCGAGCAGGACCGCGCCATGTTGTCAGAGAGAATCTTCTTGGTTCGCAGGACATGCGGCTCTCCTCCTGACCCGTTGCATCTGTTGAACAGGAACAGGCTGTTTCTGCTTGCAGAGTAGCAACTGGCTAAGTGGGAATATTATGTGGAAAACAAAAACACTGAATATTTAAGTGATTAAGAAACTGCCTGGTACACTGACAATAAGATGTGGTGAATGTTTACTTCATGTACAAGAAGATCATCGTTCTGCTGAAGGCAGCAGGAACATTTGGGCTGGTTTTAATTAACAATGGGGACAGAGAGACTCATCATTGAAGCAGGCCTTGAGGCAATGACCACGCAGCCGCACCAGATGGACTAAACGCCATCTAGAGTGGAGTCGTTTCCCGTGGAGAGCTGAGATGGGAGATTAGCTAACCCAGTAAGGACCCAACACTATTCCACCACCCAGTCGGCTCTGAGCTGATGTCCAGCGGTTGGAAAAGGAGATAAATGAAAAGACTCCAGGCGATCCATCAAGCATCCCAGGTCAAGGTGCTGCCTGTGACGGACACAGGACAGAGGCCGACTCTGTGGTTAATCAAAGTTGATGGACAATGTTTCCTCGATGTCAATTTGCTTTAATGCTTTGACACCGGCCACATTATCTACGAGGAGAAATCCAGCTCATTAGGCAGAAAGAACAGTTGGCCGTGTACTTCTCTGCAATCGACGCAATACGTTAAATGCCCCCCCCATACCTCGCACCCATCACAGCAGACTTTCTCGCCTGCTATACTCGTCATCATACCACATAGTGTTTCACTTCCCCGTTGTACTACATCACTTTCTATGACCAAACGCAGAAACGTTCAACGCCAGCTATTCTCTCTTGATGACCAGGTTGGACAATTCACTGGTGCTGCTTTTTACACTCCTTCTGATGCAAGTTAATTCATGTACAACAGAACTACACGACAGCTTTGTTTAGTTTTAGTTGTATCATGTAGAAAATGAGCTACGACTGCGTTTCATTGTGCATTCCTGAAATCCTTGAGTTATTTTAAGTTGTTGGGTTTTTTTGCATTTTATCCCCTTAACTACATGTTTGCTAACAATCTGTTCGAGAAACAGATAATGTAACTGAGCTTTCCTCAAAGATCCACCAGCGTGTTTCTTCTACTGTAACGGCTCTACAATCCAGTTTATTAACTCAGGCAGATTGTGTTGTTGCTGCACTGGGTCTCATGGCAGTTAACACTGTGTCTGTATTTGAATCATCTTGGAGTCTATTTAAGAGACTGTAAAAAAAACCCAGCTTCAGTCATTTTAGCAAACGCCTTAAATCCGCTTGTATGTTTCACTCTGAAGTCCAATTACCAACTTGCTTTTTTGGGATGGTTTGTTGCTATTTTTACACAATGACTTTTCTAAGAAACTAACCATTTTATAAATACTCTACACTTCCTCTTTCTCTTACATGTGTTTTATTCTTTTATTAGGGTTTTACTTTTTCATTATACTTGTATTATGTTGTATCAAGGCTTGTCAGGTTGTTTCTTACATCACAATCCATATCTATCAGCAACAATAAATAGCGGGCCTCTGGTTAATGACACCCTCTCATGTCTGGTCACTGTGTGTTTCTCAGCCTCTGGAAAGCACTTGCTTTTAAACACGCTCTATAAATACAACTAGCATCATGTTCAAAGGCATGCTGCAGATTCCCAGGTGTATTTTTCCTGCTTCTCAAAGCAATTACTGTTTTCCATTTGTATCCGTACATGGTATGGAAGTCATTTTAGAAGACTCATTAGACTCATAGTTCCATTATTGCAGGATATGCATGCACTAACGATTTTCAAATCAATCTGCAATTAAACTGCATTTGGCTTCAAGAGTCTGCTAATATACAGCAGATTAGTAGCTAGTTAGTCCTGTTAAGTATTGTCATGCACGTGCAATTGTTCAGCCCTCAACTCATAAGACACCAACAATACTGTTGCAGAAACATAACAGCAACATATTGTATAGCACCTAGCAACCACAGAGAAGTGTTGGTTCTGCCCCAAGTTTGACAGATTAGATCTACCAAAATAAAATCATTCACACCTTATTTTTTCTTGTTTTTTTCATCAGAAGAAAGTATAAGAAAAGGGAAAGTGTAGTCCTTCATATTATAAACAATACAATATGAAATGACCATGTACAATGTTACCCGGATCACATAAAAGGTCTGTTCTCTTCAGGTGGAGCGGTCGACCTGCCTGACCTCTGTTCACACTAAGATCTTTATCTTTTAGTTTAATTCTGTTTCATTTCTGAAGATAATATGTCATTTATATTTGTACTAAGCATCAACACACCACCTTTCTGTATATATTCTGTTCAGTGTAAAGAAGAAAAAAAAGTATTATTCCCACGATTAGCGTTCCCTGAAGATGTGATTGATTGCAGTGATAAAGTACTTTACTATGTATTCATGGTAACTTCATGTAACAGTTGCCAATAAAAGGCACCAGATGTTGGGAACACTTCTTGGAGGAAAGCTCTTCTAGAGGTACGTGTGTTAACACATCAGGGTACAGAACACTCTACTTAACCAAAGATCCTAAACATATGTGCTATTCATCAACCTGATCATTTTACATGTGAAACCAATTGAAGTTGAGATAAAGGGTTTGAAATCAAACCATTTCATGTATTTGTTCCTGCATGTTTCTTTGTTACAGTCTAAATTCAAAACAGACCTGTTTTTTTTGTTACAGATCTGCAGTACACATTTTCCTTCCAGAAATGAATTAGAGATGAAAAACAAAGTGTGTCAGTCAGTGAGTATTCAGCTCCTCTGCAGTGTCGCTCCTAATTGCCTCCAAATTCTTTTGAATGTCCTTGAGATGGCTGACATTGAAAAGAATAGACATGAATGAGATGGAAACATGTAGTTAGAGATGTGGAGACACACACCCCCTCACACATCTGTGTGGCACTGACCCCGAGCCTCGTTCGAACTGGAAAGGTTTCAGAAAAAAAGTGTGTGGAGTCCCTGGTCTAAGTCTAAACATGAGGGTTTATGGAACAGCTCAGAAACGCCCCCAAGTCCAACGATCAAGCTAAAAAGAATCTGTGGGGGAAGAATTGAAGATCATCCCAAATAAGTATGTGCTATGTTGCACTCAAGAAGCCTTGCAGCTGAACTAGCTGCCAAAAATATGTCTTAAAAAAAATATAAAATCTGTGTGGTTTTGAAGTCTCGAATTTGGCATTTTGTCCATCAGCATCTAGTTTTTCGCAACCAGTGAGCTGAAGTGACCATGCTTGGACTGTGGAGGAGTGACGGCTATGTAAGAGGTAGCCACCTGTCAATCACATGGCCCGAAAGCACACCCTGCTTTATGGCTTATTTATGGGGCCATCATTTACTAAATGAACATCGTGCTCTATTGAAGAAGATTTTAAACTAGAGATTGAGAAATGAACTCATGGTTACAATGTTTACTGAGCTCATTTTCTCATCATCGCCCCCTGATGGCAATTAGAAAGAATGCAAGTTTGAGTCTTTCCTTTTAAGGAACCAGAGATCGCCGCCTGTTTTATATCTTTGTATTTGTTCTTTTTTTATATTCCATTTGGAATACATTATGATACAAATCTGAAATGTGCACCAAATGTCTAACCAAAACAGTGGAGTGAGTGAGAGTGTTGCAAACTTTCTGGAGATGTAAATGAACTCTCTGCGGGCGATGGATACCCACAACTCCCCAGGGACAGACGAGACGGATCTACCCAGATGCTCTAAGCACAGAGGCATAAATCAATGATCAATCAACAGCAGAGCACAGTGTCACACGGGCACATCATTATTACACTGATGCTGCAGACGATTCTGCCATTTCAAGCATTTTAAATGTATAATAGAGGATATTATATTAATATAATCGTCCGGAACCCACATGGATGACTTATCCTGTCAGGTTGAATATTGATATAGGTACATGTTAATTTAATGTATACAAATTCAAATAAGAACTGATTAAAACTTGGAATGTCTTTTTTTTAACTCGTCCAGCAATGGCTTTCAATGGTTGTAAAATAAAAATATATCCATTACAATATCCATTTACCGGTATTACCGAATTTCATTGGCCTACTTGTTCTAATGCAAACAGATGCTGCCTCAACGCGGTAATGCTTTGCCTGTGTTGTTGTCGCATTGAATGAACACCTGCAATGCAATTCTGCAAACCAAAACGTCAGCTTGATCTATACCCAACTTTCAACGTTTCATTGCGTCAAGGAGGGTGAGAGCTGGAAATATGACTTCATGTATACTTTCATTTTGAAGGCGAGCTGTCACCTTCAAAATTAAAGTACATTCAGTCAACTTTCTGCCATTTAGCACACACAAGGAAAGATCATTATATTGTCATTGTATTTCTTTAATGAAGGCTTCTTAAGCTATTTGGGTGAATGTGACAGGCTATAGTGTTGAGATATCATGTGAGCCTGACTGTAAAATAATGTGTATTACTATAGTAATAACATATACAAAAAAGATTTACTTTTAAGAAATTAGGGATTTTTTTCCCCCTATGTCTGCTGCCCGTTGGTATTTTGGTAACACGGATCAGCTTCTTGCCATCTTCATACTTCAGTCAGCTAATGCAGGTTGTTCATTGGCTGCTGTAGGTTCGGTCACAGCTGACAGGAAGTGATGGTTAGAGTGTTGTGGACGCTGTGCGGCTCGACTGACTAGTTCATCGGGCTACAGAGTACAGGCCGTGCCACATTGGGACATCTGCCTGACCGAGAGGCTGTAAAACCTTTAGACTGGACCCAGAACTCTTTACTGACTAAAGTACTAAGGTACTAAGGTACCACACTTTCGTTTTATTGCTCTTTGAGTGAAGCAGACAACTCGTTTGGACTTTTTATGCTCTCAAGCGTCACATCAGACCTGCAACAACGGTTTTTATTTATTTATTGTGCCGGCTTGTTTGAGTGTGTGTGTGTGTGTGTGTGTGTGTGTGTGTGTGTGTGTGTGTGTGTGTGTGTGTCTGTGTGTGTGTGTGCGTGTGTGTGTGCGTGTGCTTGATGCATGTGGGCCCACTGATTTAGAGTTACATCATCTTTATATCTAAATATCTCTATAGCTCTCTCTCTATATCTATATCTATATCTATATATCTATATATATATATATATATATATATATATATATATATATATATATATATATATATGTATATATATATATATATATATATATATATATATATATATATATATATATATATATATATATATATATATAGATAGATAGATAGATAGATATAAATATAATGTTGTTGCAACTCATGTTATTTTAACAGAAAGAATAATGAAATACTAATATTAAATACTAATCGTATTTGATTGTGTTATTTAAAGAGTAATTGAAATAATATATTTCTAAAACGTGATTGTAGTGTGGAGTTTGGTCCTTTTCTTTTATTGAGGTGTTTAAGGTTAATTCCATATTTGCTGAGGAAGTCATACTTTCATCTCTTGCAGTCTGCTGACGGCTCAGCTTGTTTGTCATGTGCATATTTGGTAAAAAGGTTGGATGAAAATCTTGGGTTAGTAATAATGTAACAGTGAATTCATTCTAGGTAAACCTCTTCAACAATCTTATTTTTTTTTCTTGTGTAATCCACATCCAAGAACTGCATTAAAACGTCTCGGGTTCCTCCTGCTTTCCTCCTGTTTCTGAACCTGCTGCTCAGGCGCCAGCCTGCAGGGCGGAGGCCATCGCTCCGTCCTGCAGGTATGGAGGATACTCACAGAAAGGAACGTGCCGCTGAGCTGCTGGCATTGACTGATGCTGTTGTTCCACCTGAAGACGAGACAACAGTCAAGGGCAGGGATCCGAGAGCATTTATATGACATGTGTGAGCGGATGATACCTTGGAGGATGAAGGAGGCACTGACCGAGAATGACATCTGTTTTTCACCAGACAGCCCATTCCTGTTGGGCCACACGCTCATTTAAGCATGCATTTCTTTCTTTCTTTCTTTCTTTCTTTCTTCCTTCCTTTTCTTTTTTTCTTTCTTTCTTTCTTTCTATATATATATATATATATATATATATATATATATATATATATATATATATATATATATATTGATATTATGTACTCTTTAAGTTAAGCTTTTAGGCAATTTTTATGTTTATTTTATCTTTTTGTACTGTATAATTTATAAAAAAAATCTCCAAATTGTTTTCCATACTATATCATCAAAGAGAACAATTCGACCACTGTCAGACAAAGAAGCCTGCAAAGAGAAAAAAAAAATAGTGACACCATTTTTTTCCCATCGGCAATATTCTCATAAAGAAGCAGAAGATCATCAGGATACACTTTCTAGTTGAAACTTCGAAACGTAATCACTCACTTTAAATTACTAGTTAACGTGACACCATCATGCAGGTAATAATTGCATTTCCCCGGCATGTACATCCACTTTGACTGAACATTGTTCCATACAATGAAGATAAATCTACAGACAGGTGACATTAAAATCTCGGCAAAATGAACTAAATTGGTTACAGCCGCAATGATTGTGTCGTCATGTTAGGAGAGACATGGAATGAATAATGTTTCTTGGCACTGCACTGTATTTCTTCAAGCTTCTTTAATGGATTTTTTAACAAAATGAGGGCCAGTGTCTCCGGGGAGAAGAGGAGGAGGAGTATGACATGAGTGCTGCGATCAGTCATGGGATTCGATCTCTTCATGGGAAATACGCTCTTAACGTCTTTCAAAGCAGGAGGAGGCAGATTTTACAGCTTGACACCTCGACGCTGCTCACATCCTTATTCTCATGTCAGCCACAGCAACACCTGAAGCCAAAGTTGGGAGAAAACTCAAATATAATATTAAAGGGATCAGAATGGAGTCGAAGCACATTATGGTCTGAATCTCTCTGTACTCGGGCCTTAGTGAAAGATTCTTGGATGGAACGGTGTGTTGCCCATTGTGGCCTGCATGACCTCAACTACCGTCTTGCTCATTGGAGTGGAAGGAGGCACAGACCAGATCACAGGCTTGTGTTGGCGATGGAGCCGGAGCAGTGCAGCTGGGTGAACACTTCCCCTGACATGGAGATGATTTAGTCCCCAACAGGTGGAGCACACCACACGCTCGACTGGGGACCCTCCAGCTATGCCCCTGACCTGTCTTTGCGTTTAAGCCCACACACTTCAAATGTTGCCCATAAGTCCTTCATCAGACATCCAGGGAAAGCATCATCATATTATTGCTCTCTGCGCAAATACAGTGCTGCATTCATTGGCTCATCTTGGGGCATTCAAACATGGATTATTATGATTTGACGGCAGCCTTGTGATGATGTATAATACATGTGATGAAAATGCATTCGTAAGGTTTTTGACGTGGTAGCTGACATGTGAATGAATGCATGTGCCTGAGTGTTGAGCAAAACATCCAATGACTGTGCCGCGTATTTAAGTGACTGTGGCTTATGATGATAATCGCCATGATGTGTGCAGGAAGTCTGGTTGAGCTCATGCTCTCTTTAAGCCGGTGACCGTGAGTAAAGTTCTGTGTATGTTGGAGAGTATTTGCTTGTGAAATACAGAAGAGCATGCAGAATTATAAATGATGGTGAGACGAACTGAAGTGAAAAGAAAAAAGCAGAGGGGCTGCCAACTATTTCCACTACTTACAGGCAGAGATGTGGGGCTGAACTCAATGACTCAGATGACTGAAAGATGCTTCACTTTTGTCGGCACTGGCAGAGAGTCAGGAGTTATCAGAGCAGCTGCTTCTAATCTCGTGGTTGTGGAGTTTGCACAAAGAAATAGCAGAGAGGCCGTCCTCCAGCCTTCCGCTCTTTATCACAGTCTGGAAGCTGATGTCTTTATTCTTACCAGTTATGTTTTTTTTTTTCTGCAGTGTACTGTTGACACAATTGTAAAAACTGGTTGGACAAACTGTAATACTCTAGTGAATGGAAGAAAAATGTGATTTGTGAGTGTACTCAGGGGTTATTTTGCTGCGCATGAAGTTGAACTCTGAATAATCGGAATGGAATTGTTGCACTTATTTGAGAGATATTAGCAGATTTAGGAAAACACTGGACTTTTTCTGTTTGGTTTGGTATTGTAGGAAGCCAGAGTGCTGGTTCTTTGTGCTGATGATGACAACTATTCATGGGTGGAAAAAGATTGAAGAATAATGTTGCGTCTATAGGCAACATGATCATTACGTCTACGTTTGGACCAGGGAAGCAGACCGCCAATGCTTTCATAGCAGTTAGCCCTAATTTCATCCTTTTATAGCTCCTCTCTTCGCTTCAACTTACCAAGAGGAATATATATCTCGCAATGGGTGCTCAATCATTAAGAGCATTTTGAAATAATTGCGTAAAGTCGCCTATTATTCCCAGCTGGTTAAGTTAATGAGGACATTTGAGGACGAAGAAAAAAAAATACATCTGCCTCTGCAAACCATGTCAAAATGAAGTGATTCATCATTCTGCTGCTCGCGTGTGTACAAGCAATAACCTCACATGAAACCCGTCTGCAGACGGGAACCCACATTGAATTTGTTATACCTGAAATATTTCCATAACTGTGTTGCACTGTCACAATTGTGACAAAGGAGAATGGAGATTGTGAGAGATGAAAAAGCAAAAGAATCCAGTTATTTTTAAAACATTGTTATAAACAAGGTTAAGTATTACTGCAAGCTGCCAGAAAATACACTAGTTATCATCAACCCTCATGAGAACATTTTTACAAGCCTTTGATTGAATATGAGGAGTACTCAAAGGGTATTATTTTATTATAGTGGTTATATAGGCTATTACATCCCCCCTTTAAAAAAAAAAAGTAAAATCACGTTTGTTCTCTGTTCCCTGGTGACTTTGGTCTGAGATAAAACACAAAACAAAACTTTGAGTCTTTCTTCAGAGAAACAATAAAGTTATATCTTGTATTTGGAACATTGCCGGTGTTCATCACGCTGAAAGGCCACTGGCAGCTTCGTACGTCAGGCCCACCATGCTGTCACTTTATAAAAAGGTGTCCTTTCAAGAACCTCTCCAGAAGACAGAAACCCAAACATAACTTTGTTTTGGAATGAGCTGCCTGGAAACCATCCTGCTGCAACCCTCTTTTATCATGGACATAAAACCCAAAGTCCTTCTTACCTTGGAAAGAACAGCAGTCATTTAATCACACTAAGATGTGGATGTTGTAAGAAAACTGCTCACACACACAGTACCTAGAGGCGAGGGCTTGTCGTTAGTGTCTCCAGACATGTCAGCCGAGTGCATCTCCTGCCAATCATTCAAAGACAGAAAGAGGTAACAGGCATCTTGACTGACACCACGGGTACCAGACAAGATTTTTTTGCTCATTTTATAGCTTTGCTCTGATAACAAGGTGACACCGGAAGGAGCCCAGGATCTAACACATGCAGATATTGATGTCATTGTGCTGAGGCGGTTTGAATGTCTCTCTGACACTAGTGACATTGAATGTTCCTGTTTATTAAGAATGGGGCCAAACGAGACGCAAATTGGGTGTCACAGGTGTGCAGATAGTTCTGACAGAAATTCAGAGCATAGCTTGTTAGCTTCTTATTTTAAGATTGAATGCAGATTGTATTATATTTGACTGCTACGGTGAATACAGTTTGATGCAGGTTTGAAAACTCATGTCAGTTAGCATGTTATCGCTCTTCCTTATGGATTATCTCAACCATGTAGTATGCATTCAAGTCTTTTGAAGACCTTCTTTTGAATGCATGATGAATATTGGACAGAAATGGAGCAACAGTACAATTCATTAAGTCATTTTTTCTGGCCTCAAATGTTAATTCTGGTGTTCACTCTTTTTGTAGCTCTGTTTTGGGTCCTCACCAACTTCTGAAAAAAATATCGTCTGTTTGGTGCTGAGCAAGTTGTATACAGTGAAGCTGCAGACCCTAAAATCATATCAAAGATCTGAGGGGAACTACGATCTCTATGATCTTACGACCTTCTTTGTGTTCACCAAATCCCAAATCAAAACCTCTAAATTCACCAGATGGCTTTTGTAGCGTTAAAGATAATACGTCCTAATGCATCCCGACAAAGACGTAACAGGAAAATATGTCATGAGAGTACTTTCCCCAATCTCCAGTTATTTATCAAGACATCTAAGCCGCCTTTATCCAAGATGTCTGAACATTTTGTTAAACCTATGTCAATACACATAAAATTTCAGGCGGACAATGCAAGAGCATTGCTGCCTCCCGCCTGTCAAATACATCAACACATTTGGTCTCGCAAAGTGGTCACCAGTGACTCATGTGGTTTGAACTGAGGTACTGGAGCAGTCCACTTCTGATTGGATCAACCAAGACATGCTGAGGCCAGGTCTGAACAGGTCCTAAGAGACTTGTTCAGACCTGGCATCCTTTTATTCATTTATATATATGTATATATATATATATATATATATATATATATATATATATATATATATATATATATATATATATATATATATATATATATATATATATACAAAAGTATTGACTACTGCACCGTTAAATAAAAAAACAGAAACTAAACAAATGACATGCAACTTGAATTCACATTTAACCAGTTTATGGACATTTTTGCAATCTCTCAATCAAATGATACGATGACTATATACCACAATAGTGACTACCTATGCTGAACCTCCAGTAAGGTCAGAAAACAAATCAAACAGGTCATCAATGCAGCAGTCAGTGAGAACATCTTAATTTCAACTGTTTGAAAACAAAAACACAAAAAAAAGCTTTTAACCCAAATCAAATGAATGACAAGTGAATTCCAATACTGCAAACTTTAAAATGCCCATAGAATTATGCATTCGAAGAATTACAGATAATGTGAAACGCATAAATCTAAAATCCTTAGAAATAAAAAAAAAGGGAAAATAAAAGACAAATTGTATTTTCGTTCATGGTTACATATGCAAAAATACACCTTAAGTAAATTCCAGTATCAGTTCTCTTTTAATGGGGATTTTAAACAAATTGATTCAAGCTCATTGACATCAATACTTATGTTAATCTATCAGCAATGGAAAGACTCACAATAACCCTAAACTTTAGTTTTGTAGCCTCTGGATCTCATCTGTCTGTGTTTTTTTGCAAATCCCCTAAAAAGTGAAATCCCCTCCCTGTGACATCGCCTGCAGCCCACTGGTTCACCATCATTACAAGCACAGAACTTAACATGTGAGTACAACAAAAGCATTCCCACAGACATCGACCTCGTCCCTGTTTCGTCTTCAACACACTTCTTACTCATATGTATGCACAGGAGTGAACTGGACAATAGCAGAACATCACATTATCAATCACTTGTGCTTTAAGTATATTCTCATCACTTGAAATTTCTGTCCCAGGCAGACTTAAAAAAATGTCCCTTGAAAATTCATCTACTGACAACAGAGCACAACAATCACTTCTGCAGTCTTGAGACCAGCGTCTGCTGTTTACCTCGGGCCAAATCAGGTTAAAAGCACACATTCATAACACCTGAAAAAAAGCGTCATAGCAGCTACACGGGACATTCGCCATCATTCAAGTTGATTCCACTACCTCGTCACTCATGGAAAAGTCGAGCTTGTGTTTCTTTGTGGCTGTGGACTGGAGCTGTGTGCCAGCCTTGTAAATGTACAAATAAAAAAGCAGCATCCGTGCATGTATTTAAATTGAAAGAGTTTCAAGTCAAGGACGTCTAATTGAACAATAAACAGAACAAAACAGCTGTTTGTGTTGACTGACAGACCTTTTGAGTATAAACCTTGATTGTACTGGTTACATATGTGAAGCAGCTGATTGAAGGACTGTACCACTGTTTTTGTTCATCCTAATCTATAAAATGAGATGCAATATCAATTCACAATGTTTTTAATTGTGGTCGAGTGGTAACGTAAGGCATGCTTTTGATTTGTGTTACCACACATTAATAACTTAACCATAACCATAGAAAAAGACTGGGCGTTTAATAAATGAGACAAATGCCAGATTTGGATTCTTTACTTTCAGGTACAGTCAATCAGCAAATATCGCCTCATATTCAGCTACCTGTGTGTTATGCGTGTGAGCTGAAGGATTAAATTGTTTGAGTGTTGAGTTCAAATACCGGGATTCTTTCTCCAGAATCAGGCCTCGAAAGGGACTCTCCGCAGACCGTCGAGCATTTCTCTTGTCTCAACACAGCTTTCAACATGGCTGAGCTGAGCGGCTAGCAGCTAAATTTAGCTAACAGCAGTACTGACAGAGCTGACAGAGTGGGCGGTGGGGGGGACCGGAGGGTGCGTGCCACGCTTCTACGTGGATGCTGTGGTTCATGACAGCGTTATCAGCTGTAACCGCCGTATGACAGCCGAGCGGCGGCTGTGGGCTAACCAGCGGGACACGCTCATGAGCACTAGCATGGATTAAAAGGCATGCGGCCAGCCAGCTATGTCAACACAGCCGATAACATCACACACAGAGGGAGAGAGACTCTATTCTGTGCGCAGGTCGACATTACTCCTCTGTAGATTTACATCGCTGCTTTATTAATGCTCTGAGTATCGTAGAGAGAACCTTTAAGTACAAGTACTAGTACCACACTGTGAAGTACAAGTCCTGCATTCAAAACAGTAATTGAGAAAAAGTATGTAAGTGTTATCAGCAGAATGCACTTAAATGTCTTAAAGTAAAAGTATTGATTGATGAGTAAAATGTTTGACTATCATATATATGATGTTTCTAGATAGATATTGTATTACTGCTGCATGCATTTGTATGTTGTATTGGAACTCCGTGAAATCCTGCTGGCCAGTATAATCTACATGAATGCATCACATGTCCTGTCATGTGAGAACAATGTATCTCTAATAAAAGCAGCCTGTTTTCAGCTTTGTGACTCGGCTATTCAGCTGAAGACGTTGGAGGATTTTCGCAACACATAAAGGAACGTTTCATCCTTCAGTTAACACATGGTGCTCAGCGGCATGTGGTGTTCACTGGACAGGAAGGGGATGAAACACTGTTATCTGAAAAGCAGCTACAGTAAAGTAAAGATCAATATTTACCACTGTAGAAGAGGATCATTATTGTGTTGCAGAAAATGGAAATAATTAAGTAAAGTACAAATACCCTAAATCTGTATTTAGGTGCAAAACTTGAGTAGATGTACTTAGTTACATTCCACCCCTGCAAGCCACTGTTTGGACTTAATAGTATTCACATATGAGTGAGAAAAAAGCAAAGTAAAACAACTAAAACTGCTTTTACTTCGTACGCTAACACCTGCAAAAACACTGGCACAGCTTTAAGCAGCTCTATCCACTCGGTGAACGCTTACTGACTGTATGCATTTTCAGAGATATTTGATAAGTATTTTATAGAGGATTATAATGTATTGATAAGTAGCATTGTACATTGCAATGAGGAGAGACAAGAAAAACGTATCATTTGCGATGAGCTGCTTACCTGTTAGATCCAAATAAAAAGCCTCAATTGCATAACAGCCCCTGGGAGCCCACAGGGGACATTGGGAACCACTGTGGCTGCCTGAGAAACCTAAAGGCTATTTATCAAACATGTTTGTACTTTTGCACATTTTTCAACTCGATAACGCTCCATCAGCATGCATCAAGCTAGTTTCAACTTAAAAACAGGACCGTAAAAAAGCTCAAAGTAACATCAGGAAGATGATAATATGTAATTTCACAAGTAAAATTTAGTTCCCCCAATTAGACCACGCGCTAACTGCAGGTTCTGATGACATCGTCTGCACACCATCTGCACTGTTCAATTGGTCACTCTAGTCAACAGAACAAACACGCTGCCCAACACTTCATGTGAATGTCGGACATCTCGGTTCTGGTTTTCAGCAGACTACGGTGACGTGAATGTGCCGTGAAGCTGCTATAATGATTAGGTGTTCCAAAAGATGCCGGCTGATGCCTTGTATGCCTTCTGAAAAAAAAAAACAACAGTGCCATGATATCTGTACACATTTGTACATTTTCTACACAATACCGTAGGATGGAAATCAAAACGTGGATGCACTATGCTGTAGGACTTTGCCTGAGAAATCATGGTGTACTATTTTTATTCTGAATGTTTATCAGGGAGGATCTGTTACTCTGTTTTGCATACAACTGTAAAAATACAGTAAAATTCAACAATCACGTTGCATTTTTTTCCATTTTTTTTGTCATTTACTTAAAAAAGCTTAATGGTATTGTACAGATATCGAACAGGACATGACACTATAATAATATTCTGAGTGTACACTTCAATATTGGGCAATAAACAGTCAACTATCAACAGTTACATGTATTTTTCTTCTTTTTTTTCCCTTTTCACATACAAAAAGGTTATTTTTTGGGGAGGGGGTGGGGTCACAAACTCAGTAGTTCTACCATCATCAAATTAGTGCATGAATTTAATTTTTCCCTTGCTCGGATTGACGCCGCTCTCTCTCTTGGCGAGCCAACAGAGAACAGACTCTGATGCAAAGCCAGAAAGAAAAAGAAAGAAAACTAAGGGTGAGCCACTGGCACTCTTAACTTTCCATTCTCCTCATATAGGACTAATAGTCTGTTCTTGCTGCTCAATACGAGAAGAAAATGAGAGAAGCTTGAAAGTCGTCACATTTCACATCAGAACTTCAGCAGGTAGAGTGAGGTCACGGTCAGCAGGAGGCATACGGAGGGGCGGGGCCACACGGCGGCCCCGTTCACATCGTGCATTGCACCGGGCCCTGCGGGAGAAAGACACAACCCAGCCTTAGTTCTCGGACCAAAGCGATGCTTGTATGAAGTGGAATTCAAATCTTATGTGGATGTGTCCAGCCAAGAAAAAGCTTTGCAGCGGCGCTGCCATTGCCATGGAAACTACTGACATAACATGCAAGCGGGTGACCGTGTCAGGATTGCTTTGTTTTGTATATGTGCAGCTGCTTCAGCATGCCAAGAACCAGCCACCAAAAACAGATGATTTGACCATAATTAACACTTTGGCTCACCTCGGTGAGTTCCCTTGACACTCATTATTCTTACCATAAAGGATGATGCTGGCGTTGGTGATTCCCATGGTGTTCACGGCAACGCAAGTGTAGTTCCCGTAGTCTTCTTCCGAGACGTTGAAAAAGACGAGCATCGACTGCTTACCTTGGTTCTCTATTTTAACCCTGTTTAGTCCGTTGAGGAGCCTGCAGGAAAGAGGGGAGCGTCGTTCAATGCTTCTGCCGGTGAGCAGTGAAGAAAAGGAACGGCAGCAGTGCGTCCTTTGAGGGGCCTTGTGTGTGCTCGCTGAGACCTTTTGTTAAATCTCAAGTAGACATACTTAACTTTATGATCATTTCTATGTGAAATTAGAAGTACCTTTTACACCTGTCGGCTGTAAAAGACGTACATGTTTGACAGTAAAGCTAAATGTCTGAATGCAGCTCATTGCCTTGTGGGTGCGACAGCCTTCCCTCGGTTTCACTCCTTGCATTTCCTGTTTCATTGCCCGACTCCACATGTGAAGACGCCAGTCATTTATTTGATCAGCGACCTCCATCTTTTTGTTCTTGAGGACAGATGTTGCCTTTTGGGGACTGACGAGCGATGCTGCTGTCACTGTCAGGGACCATTTAACAGTGTAACGCAGCCTGCGTTTGCATCAGCTTAGCAGCTCTGGGGCTGCTCATAAACATCTTTCCAGTCTCCAGCCGTCAGTTGGAAAATATGTTATGCTATAATATCCTCTAAACCTCCGAGCCCCTCACCACACTGACATTACAATGCAGAAATAATAATAGTTGCCCTTGGCGTCCATGCCTGCTGTGCAAATGATTTGACTGAAAAGCATACATTTTCGTAATGTGATTATTGGGATATGATGCCTATTGAAAGAAATTGCTTTATTTTAAAATATGTGTAAAAATCTATCACTCATCAACAAAGATGATACAGTCTGGCTCATTATTAAATCTAATAAAGTCCACATCTACAGCCCAACCGGTGTCTCTGTGTTTCTGTAATATGGACAGTTCCAGGCCTGTAGCATCACAGAGATCTGAGCAGAAACTTGCCTGCGGTCTTCTTTGTACCACTCAAAATCTGCCCTGGGGACAGCGGAGGCTTCGCATTGCAGGATTCCTTTTTGTCCAACCGCAGTACCCGTACTCCTCGCTTTAGAAATGAAAGGAGGATCTACAAAACAAAGAAAAAACGCTTTTACAATCAGAAAACATAACTCTCTTGGTTTTTGTTTTGGCACCTTATTATTTCAAGCCTTATGCTATTTCTTAGAAAGTGAGATTGTCACATCATTGGGGACGACATCCAGTTGAACGACATATCTTCTAAAGCCGTGTTAACCATTTTACTATCCCAGTATAACTGTCGGCTGTAGCTTACTTCGTAGCAGGAGTGAATGTAAGACAAACCGTGAATTTAAAAGAAAAGAGAACGCAGAGATATATCTGTCCCTTCTCTTTCCACCATGACTGTGATAGTTTTGGTCCTTACAGTTGACTGTGACTTGAACTGTCCGGACATCAGGGCTTGAGATGTCATTAGAAGCGATGCACTCATAGGATCCTGACTGCTCTTTGGTGATGGTCGTCAGCGCCAGATGTTCCCCCTCCGTCACAAACTTATGAGTGCCTGTGGAGAGGCAAAGACACACAGAGAGAGAGGAATGCATTAGTGGATGAGTCTGAGTATCAGCAGATGACCTTGAAAGAATTATATTGGATTACAGCAGCCTCTAAATGACACAGGTTATACATATTTAATGCTTTGTCACATACGGACAGCATGGATTAGCCACGGCGGTGTCGGCCAACCGGACAGAAAGATTTCACGTTTGGATGGATAGGTATGACATTTGGTACAGACATCCATGGTTCTCAGAGGGGATCCTTTTCATTACACATAGTTAGTTATGCCTTCTTTTTTTTACATCTGCAAACTTGGTACAATCTTATCATCTTGATTTACAAAGAAAAATACATTTAAATCAACAGACCACAGTTGCAGTCTGTGTCTGAATTTGGTTATTTGCTCCGTTTCCAAATGTCTCCAGAGGGCAGACGGCTCGGGGCATGCACTCATTACACAAAGAAAATAAACTAATTGCATCGAAACAAGCCCACTTGAGTAACAACACAAATTACTGCCGACACCAGCGAATGTTAAAAGCATGTTCTGGTGGAAGAGCGACCTTAAGCTATTGCTGCGTGGGTGGGGAAATGGATAGGAGCACTAATCCCAATCAGTAGAAATGTCAATCCAGCAATATCTTGACATTAGCATAATATCATTATGTTTTCCAAATCCTCCGCTGCAGACACTGTTGCAGCTGGCTGGGGATTGACTGGAAAGGTTGTGGCTATAGGTGTAATCAGCGTGTTGCATGTGACCAGGGACTGCTAGCCCAGGTAATTGAACATTCTCATCATGGATAACTATATTAGGCCGACTGTGGGTGACAACATGCTGTTGAGTTAGTGGCTGGTGCTGTGAGACTACTCTAATGATGGCACAAAAGCAAGTTTACTGTCAAACTTATAATGTAATTCAAGTTTCAAGGTTTTTATATGCTCAAGAGGGACAATGTACATTGATGAAGACTTAAAATTAAAATGTAAATGCACCCAATGCACCCAATTCCAGCCGCAAGACTGATTTCCATTGCCTGTCCCCCTGGCAGAATGTACAGTGTCCTAAAGGAAAAGGTCAGTTGTAATAAACTACAGTCCAGAGCTTACAATACACAACAATTCGGCAACACAAAATCAACAATGGATTAAAAAAAAATAGCATACACACATATATATATATATATATATATATATATAAAAGAAACAAGAGAGAAAAATCCCAGTGTACGGAAGACACCTCACACTGTGACACACACATTGGACACAAGAGCATCAATCAGTTCGCACATTCAAGGTCTCACTCATTTATATGACATCAACACATCACTCATCAATACATCACACATCGCATTCGCAGATTGCATTATTACATTATTCTTTCTTTCTCTGCCTCAAAAACCTAAAAATAAAATGACCCTTTAAGTTGATGAAATAATAACTTTTAATGCCTTGAATTCAGACTCCTAAACTATTTTGTGGATTCATCATATTTAGATATTTTGGAATCAGTCCAGCCAAAAACCAGCAGATACTTCAAAACCTAAAGTGATAACATTGCAATGTTCTTTCCAGTATTCCAGTAGTCGGTGTTCCAGCTGACTTAAGCAGCTTAGTTTAAATTTTGTCATCAAATATTTGTCTTTTAATTGATATTAAAGAATTTTTAAACCGATACAGTGTGCCAACGGCCTGCTAGTTTCTGTCACAACAAATGTACAACTGTTTGTTTTCAGAGTGTGTGTCTGTGTGTGTGTGTGTGTGCGTGTGTGTGTGTATGTGTGTGTGCTCATTCTGACTATTATTATGAATTGTAACATGTCTGTATATTCACACAACAAATTAAGAACAGAGCAGGAGTGAACCGAGTCCAATCTAAACAATATTGATTCCTGTTGAGAACAAGCAAAATGCACAGCAGCGTGGACAAAATGTGGACATTAACCAAGTAAAAGTATAGGATAATGACCAGACATGGTTACAATGCAAGTATCACAACATAAATGTCAATCTAAATTACCCAGATGAATGAAAATGAAAAAGTCATAATCATCACATATTACTCTGGATGAATGAATATAAAAACAATCACCATCATCATCAACACCCACATCAGTGGTCTGCAGCGATGGCCATAATTCCAGCGCAACATCAGTGTCAGTACAGCATGACTGGATGACTAATAAGAGAGCCATTAAAGCGCCGGCTGGCAGCCGGCACAAATGAGCGTCTAAAAGCACTCGGCGGAGCACCTCAGCAATATCAGCCATTAGCTTAAGGAGCTCTGCTGCTTCTACGCCGCTCTGTGCAGCCTTTGGAGGAAGATTACTTGCAGGCCAATTACAAGCCTTGCAATAGAAAAGTCCATGATTGGAGAAAAAAAACCATACTTGGTACCAGGACAGAAAACAAGCAACAGGTCCCCTTCAGAACAGTTTGTAAAAAAAAAATTCTATTATAGAAGATAAAGGGCAATTTGTAGAAAAAAAAATCTAAAAAGTGACCTTAAACTGACAAAAGCTGCCATGCACCATTTTAACTTCAAAGAGAAAGTCAAGTTAAGGCATTTCATTTGACTTTTTAATAGGATTTGCTCAAAGGTACATGTGTGGCATTTAAGAGCATTCAGATAATGGTGGTTTTGTTTAATTAGAATGAGCAGTTTATATGTCACTGGAAAATGACGTCTGCAGACAAAGTGCTAAATTAAATGCAAGCTGGGAGGGCCGTTATTGTGAAACCCCAAAAGAGAACCAAACACCCAACATCCAACAGCTTCTAAAATACAGCAAACCGAAGCACATGGCTTATTATTATGCAGAATTATTCAGCCTTCCCAACTTGTTTTCCTGGTGGCAAAAGCAAGACCAACACTTTGCCTCTCATTAGGCGGCTTTGTGCTTTTGTTGGTTGGGTTAGTCAGGTTAAGGATGAGGCGTGAGATTGGTTAAGTGGAGGGTTAAATAATCCTCCAAACCAATCAGAGACCACAATGACGCCATTTTGCATAACAATGAACCACATGCATCTGCTGTCAACAAGGCGTATCATGTACTCAGGCAGAGAGCGGCCGACACAACCTACATCAACATGACACACTGACACAAGGTTTTTTTTGACACAAAAACTGAAATAATCCAATAAACAAGTTATATTTATCAGAAGGAACACATAATTAAGAATCTTACATAGACAGTGTTTCACAGAGTTACGAAAGTTTCCCCAAACTCAACAACTCTACTTTTTAAGGGAGTGTGGGAGTTATGTCCACAAGCCCTCCAACACACAAATGAGGGGAAACTTTTCTACATCTTGAGGGAAAAAAGCAAATCTCTTGGCTGCAGGAGTCAGACATCATGTTAGTTTAATGTTGACGGACAGTCACATATCTGTAATTATTGTCAGTCTGTGTGTATTACACTATGCTGTCATACCTCCACACACTGCCACTTGATGGGATGGTGTAGCCATGAAAACATGGAGTACTGGTTTGAATGTTTACACTCAGTGTTAACTACAAATAGAGTAGCTGACAATGACCAGCTGGGACAATTTGATACACGTTTAATATGAGATACGCAGAGTCTTTTTTTTCTTGAACGTCTCAGTCACTGATCAGGGTAAAAAAAATCACAGTTTGTGCTGTTCCAAAAATCTAGCTTGATAACAAAAAGCCTCCAGCTGTGAGGGATGATATTAGAGATTACTACTGCATATCGTTTCATCTGCTGACTAAACAAACCCCACATGAGCACGTTGGCAGAAAGCAATCTGTGATTACCGTTCACATCCCTGTGTTTTTGTACTGGCCTCTGTGTTCCCACCTTTTAGGATCTTTGGTTTCAGGCGGATGCCAAGGTGTGACGGCAATTGCCATTCGAGGAGTTGGGATGATTTTTGGGCTTAAACACACAAACAACCACAACAAAAAATAATCTCATTATGGCAAGCAGTTATTGTATTGAGCAAAGAGATAACACAATAGTTACTTTAAGAAATTACTTCTAAATGGGACTGAAAATCCAGTCCGAGTCATTTACTTCTCAACGAGAGACGTTCAGTGTTCAACCAAGGAAATTTTTGAAGATGCCACAGCCTAAAGTAGCAAACCAGTCACCACTGGATGTACAGTAAGAAGGAGTCCCTGTACATTGTATATCATTAAAGTTAAAACCTCCATTCAGTGCTTGGTTTTTCGTGTCGAGGTAGATAAAGCTTTGACAAGCTGTGGCCAGTAAAGGAACTCCCCCTAACCACAGTCCATTAATCACACCGTGT
Source organism: Clinocottus analis (assembly GCF_023055335.1). Taxonomy (NCBI): domain Eukaryota; kingdom Metazoa; phylum Chordata; class Actinopteri; order Perciformes; family Cottidae; genus Clinocottus; species Clinocottus analis. The sequence continues at coordinate 5,472,959 of NW_027176207.1, read as the reverse complement.
TATTGTCAGCATCAATATGGAGCAGCAGCATCCTCAAACACAGGGAGGAATACAGCAAATAAATCTAGAGTGTCAACCCCTATACTGTAACTGTCTACCTATTTCAGTGCAAAAAGCAGAGCTGAATACAGAAACGAGTATGTGTGTGGCGCCGGAGTTGGTCGGAGCCTTTTCATGGACAGGAGGTCACTTGCCTGAAAAAGACACTGGAGAACACTTGATGTGAAGCAGTGTGTCTGTGCTGACAGCAGCCAGCAGGTAATTCTTGAGCGCCACGCTTCCTAAACCGTTTCAGAGCCCTGTGGTCATTCTCTAAGATGAATTCTGTACCCAGCACACACGCTACTTGAAACAGTCTATGGTCCATTTGATGGCCAGACACTGCAGCTGCCCCGTCGAGCACGCCGTCTCCCTCAGGACCGCATCCTGCTGCTATTGGCCTTTTTCTCTTCTCCCTCACCTTTGCCGTCACGTCCCACCCACACCTCTGCCTGAGGCGTCAGTCTGGGTGTTGAAGGGCACACTAAAGTTTAGTTGCAGCCGCCGCCATCATCTTTATCTTTTTTTGATGACCTTCTGGGGCCACCTTCATACTCAGCCCCCCCCCCCCCCCCCCCCTCCTCCCATTACCCCCGGGAGTGAAAACACTGCTACAATATGGAGGCCAGCGTGGCCATATCCTCTGGCTCCGTTTGGTCTCAGAGGAGGCCGGCAATCCTCTTACAGCCGCTCTCCGCCTGCACTGCACTGGAAGCACTTTCCTCAGATTACACACTAGTTATGTTGCTTTTTTTTCCACCTGTCTTTCCATTCTTTGCTCCAATGGCAGTGTTTGGAGCGTTTCTTACACTGCATGTCGAGATAAAGCATAAGAATTGGTAATCAAAGTCGCAGATGTGGCGGTGGCGGTGAAAAAAAGGTTTTCAGAGCACAAAAAAAAAAAAGACATCTCTTGTGCTGAAGACCTTTGGTCAGGAACAAAACTGTTTCAAAATAGTCTTTAAACAACTTAAAAATAACTTAAATGTATTTTTTTTTTTTATCTCCGAGGAGATAACTGGTTTTCTTTTCCACTGGCAGAGCCACATAATTGGCAGCATTGATGTAGAACAGCAGCTTTTGTGAAGACGGTATCAGTCCAGGAGGAGGCAGAATGAAAAGGCAAGATGGCTTCAGTTATACAGGTTCTTTATGGGGCTGTACATTAATGGAAGCCATTGCATTCCCCCTCTCCCGCAGTCCTCTCCGCTGTTTGCAGCACCACAAGGTGATTAATGTATCTACGACAGGACGTTGCTCAACATCCCTGCCAATGTCCCACAAGGCTCCTCCACACCACCCTGCCGCAGAGCGGCTGTGGTAGCATCAGTCCCAGAGGGCTGAGTGCATTACTGCTGTGGACACTTTCACTGCTGTTTAATTGTTTAACGCAGTCGTCGCAGCAAACGATTTCTGCAAGTCTGCATTCTCAAACTCACAAAAGTAAAACTACTTTTCTCGCCGGTCATGCTTTAAACACCTTAGCATTTTAAATGCTTTGTGTGAATTCTGGAATTGGATTAAAAGCTTTGGTAAATAAGAGGATTCCTTGAAATCAACCAAGTGCTATGGTTTTAATGAACTGTGCTTTGGGGAAATCCATTCTGTTCCAGCTCTGATCTCATTAGAGGAGCCCAATATCATTGGTTTCCACTGCTTCCATGCTGGAAGATTCTTTAAAAGATTCTTTCGTATGAATACAGGAAGTAGTGTCAGGAAGTAACGGGGCAGAGGTTGGGTGGCGATGGGTTTGCAGCAAGGCTGACTTCTGTGCTCGGATTCACCAAGAGAGACTTGAACTCTGGCTAAGATCCATTACAGGAAGCTGTCTACTCTTTAATTATCTTAAAGGGTAGAGAAACACCGCCCTGCAATACTGTAACAGTGTATTTATTTATGCTTTTAATCAACAGCAGCATGAAATGCAAAAACCTTTAAAAAGCACTCTCGACAGTTTTTCTCTCTTATGCTGATGCTATATTTGTGCCAATCTGCTCTTATTACGCCCAACAGCCTGTCATTTGGAAACAAAACCACAGTTATTCTTGCAGTAAAATGTCTAAGGAAGAAATGTATTTAATAATAGTTACAAAACCTGTCTGCTTCATTTTAAATTAAACCTGTAATGCTTAGTTGTTGTTTTTTTATTCAGGAACATTTGCTGGTTTGAATGGTATAATGTGCACCACACGGGGAAACATGCCCAAATATTGTTATAATTAAAGAGAAAAAAAAGAGAGTACATTCGGTAACAACTGTGACTGTAAGGTTTTATGTGCATAGATCCAAAATGCTTACTTGCATATTCCATTCAAAGTCCTCATGCTTCCAGCTTCAACAATTCTTTCAGGAGTGATGCCGCCACAATCAAATAAGGCCCGTTACTGACAGGACATGTTGAATTCTGCAAGACTACGGATATATTTTAGAAATATTCCATTTAAACATGAATTCATCAACAATGCTAAAATGCAATACAGTACAAGGCCCATCTGCTGAGTGTGCGATTTTCTTATAGGACAACGTAGAGCAACAACCTGTTTCCATTTTTGCTGCTTAACAGATATTTCCTATGATAAACATCCTTGATTGAGAATCAAGAAATGCCCTTATGAAGCCATAATGACCCACAGAGCTCTCCATCCACAAAGGAGGAGGTTTATCAAGGTGTTTCTTTCCACACACACACACACACACACACACACACACACACACACACACACACATGAATCCAATGCATAGTCAGTTGGTCTGAAGCCTTCATAACTATTAAATGCATCATATTTAATATATATATATATATATATATATATATATATATATATATATATATATATATATATATATATACACATATATATAGGAGCAGTCCTGCAGTCTGAACGTGCTCAGCAGCTGAAGCTGAAACACAAGTAGGGCATCACATAAACTAGAGCAGCGTTGAGCTTTTCTCTGATGACTTAAATGATATTTATATGTTGCTGATACCAAGTGAGTGCAGTCAAATCATTTGATCTAAATAACATTTGCATGGCACATTTTGCGAAATGTAAATGCACACGTATGCTAATATTTGTTAATATCTTCTTGATATAATATCAAATACTGCTCCTATGGTTAGACATGTTGTGTATTTCAGCGATATCTGAGTACATTATGTAAATATGTAATGTGTGCCAGCAAAACGTTTTGTGTTGATGAAAGGCAAACAATGTACTGAGTCACTGTTTCTGTGCACTGGTGAGGAAGAATTGTGGACACTAAATATCAGTAGCTTCTGATTGAATAGATGCAATATAGTTATATCTTTATCTAATCAACATATACACATGCAGCCTGTGTAGCGGTTGAATGGAAAGATGGGGATTAACATTAATACACAAATATGTGAGCCAGTTTTGTTGAAATGCTGGAAAAGCATATTAACTGACAGGTACATGTAGAGAGACTCAAATTGTTTGTCCCAAGATGTTTACAGTCTAAACACAATATAAGGAGATAGGAAGCAGGTGAAGGAAATAATGGCTTAAATATTAACGTTTTGTTCAAAAGCTGCTATAATTGTAACTTTTCTCCACATATGTTGTACTATACTTGCAAGTGGCCAGAGGGATGTTACGTGTCATCATTACAATGATACAACATATTACAGTTATGACTGCATACAATGAAGGAGTCCTGATAATGCCAGGCTGTGGGTTCTAAGCAGACCGATGACATCATGCTCATTACAACAACAGAAACGTGAGACTTGACATAAAGATTGTGCACTTGCGCATTTCACTTTGGTGGGCGACCGTATTGGTCAGAACTAACCTAAATCACTCGGAGGAGGAACATGATGGAGGCTGCAGAGAGAGGGCTTTGTTGACCGGAGACTTGAAGGAGTAAACCTGTCGAGCAAACACATCAACTGTGCTGAAAACTGTGTTCCACCACTCCACAACCAGCTGGCAGAATAGGCCAAGGTCCCTCTTTCACAAAACAATCAAAGTGTTGCAGGTCCCTTTTCACATTCTTTTACTGCTTTTAAAATAGAATCATGCCAAATATGGAATTATGAGTTGGGTTGTGTGTGTTTTTTATCACTGCAGATATACAGATGCTAGTTAGATAGCAATAAGGCTGGCTGGTTAGATGGCTGCTTACCCTGGGGTTTACTTTCTGTGTTTAAATTGGTGATTTATTTCACACTGAAAGATTCTGGAGGTTCACATCATTTGCCCTAATAGACTTTCTTCTGCCTGAGGTTTGATTCCTGATACCTCTACAACTGAGATAGCAGCTGCAGCCGTCATGAGTGAGAACTATGAGAGAAAAACAATCAGAATTAATTAGCTTTTTACAAACATGGACAGCGAAGTTAATATTGCTGTGACGCTCTTCAAAGACATCAGCCCGAGGCGTGATTTGTCTATTTCATCCTGCTTTCTGAGCCACAGATTGAATCTTTGCTCTCTAATCTTTTATCATATGCTGAACTCTTTATTAAATTACATCACACATGTATTTATTTATTTTTCACGCCAAGCAACAAGTGTCATCAGGATATTTAAGTGCCTATGTGGCATTTAGCGGGCAGCTGCAGCGTGTGCAGGCCTTGTATAAAAGCAATAAAAGCCATTTGAAATAACACAATTCCCTTTGACATCCATCGTAATTGCTACATTGAAATGTGTAACTGCAGGCATTAATACACCTGTACCAGCCTGACAGGCCCCCACTGGGGAAACTAATAGTCAGAAAAGTTGAGGCCTTCCCACTAGAACAATGTGCATTGGAATATATTATGCAGAGTCTGTTTTGTCAGCTGAAAGGTGGAGAAGATGTCTGCCTTCTGTTCCTGCTAGCCATTTAATTCCTGTATGACTTGTGCCATATGCCCTTTAAAGCTCGAGTGGTCGTTTAGCATGCACCCTAAATATTAACCACCACGCCGTCACTCCATTACCATCTGTCTGTGCGGAAAGGGACCGCCTCCGTTTCACCTGACTTTGGAAACTAAAAGTTACGTGATGGACAGTCGAGGCTGTTATAATAAAACAAAAGTCAACATTTGTTTGACAGAAGGGTCACGGCCGTGAATAGATGCAAATTTGTATGATTAATATGGAGTGATCTATATTCTACAGCTTTTTGTTCTACGAGTAATTTGTAGAAGTGAAATGCAGGCAGAGAAGCACTAAAGAATAACTAATTATAACATTAAATTCAATCAGGGAACCAAAATGAAGAGTAAAAATAATGAATCACTGAAAGTGTCTTTCTTAATTGCATGTTTAAGGCACTTAATTTACTTGAAATCAACTTTTATTCATCCAGCTCGTTCCGTTAAGAGCTCCAGAGTGCTGCACTCCAGAGTAACAGACACATATCCAACTCATTTAGGCTTTATTGCTGCTCTTGTAATGTTTTCTTACTTAAAAAAAAAAAAAAAAAGATGACTTGGGAGCAGAAGAACAAATCTAAGTGTTCCCCTGCATGCAGTCACCAAAAATAATATGCTCATGGAAGGAATGCTGGTTTAAGAATCAGCAGGTACAATGTGTGGAGGACATTGAAACCAGAAGCTGTCGTTGTGTAGAAGACTGTCCCTGCACATCATGTGACACTGTGACTCTCCTCTCAGTGTTTCCATAAGTTCCTTTACTGCCGACCCAAACCGCTGTTTTGTGTCGTCTCAGAGGGAACAGTGTGGCCTCGTGTGACCTCCCCTGACCTCTCCTGACCGCACTCACTGAGTAAATTGGTGGTGAGAGTGGCGACAAAACCGCGGCACTTGACCACGAGCTGTCAGCTCCTCCGTCGGTGTGTCAGTGTGTCTCTGTGTCCTGTGCTGAGTGAACGGTGCCGAAGGCTCTTCTGTCGGCTTTGCAGGCATATTTCTCGGGCTTGCTCACAGGAACTAACTTCATTCCTTTAATAATGACATTCTGAAATTACACAGCAAAAGTATGATTTATGCTTCCTCATCACCGGAGGGGAGAAGTATTCTCCGTAAGTCATCAACTATTGGTTGTGTATGCTGGATTCCTTCTGGCCACCAGTAGCTTGCCGGGTGCAACAGGCTGGATTTGAGACAGATATGTGTGCTGGAGTTGAGTTAACACGAATCATTGTTTGTCTGGAAGTCAGTGAGGGATCCCGGCCTTGTCACTGTCCACGGCGCTCCGGGTTAAAGGTCACAGGCAGGTGAAGGAAGCCATGGTGGTTACACAATGCCCTTCGCCGACCAAGTGCCACGTTAGATATGATTAGCCAGATCAGTTTCACACCAAGTGAACACACAAACAGACTTGTGTGGGTTGTTGTGGATGTTGCACCCGGCGAAACATTACTGCCGGGGAAGAATTATTTGGACGGACATCGATTCCAGCGGATTTCTGCCTGTGGACATATGTGTTTGAACAATCAAATCCTTTCGTTCCAAGTGATGTCACACCTCCGTGTACTGTTCCAATTGCTTGCGGCCAAAATTGTGGAACGTCGTATCAATTTGATTTTGCAAGAACTAAGAGAAAAACAGCGACTGCAAGGACAAATATATAGCATGAGTCGGCCCAGCAGCTGTGATGTCTGATTAGTTTATGAATTCTGTCGTTAACGTCAGCCCCTTAAGGATTTTGTTGTGTGCAGGACACACACACTTCATAACAATAAGGGGAAAGGTGTTGAACACAGCAACGAGGACAATTCACCAGACCTGTGTGTTGTCATGCAAGACATTGGCATGCAGATTTTGCCTTTTGCCGCGTCACATTTTCCCTTTGCACTGGTGAGAAACAGCTTTTAGGGACAGAAAGGAAACAATCTATCAATTTAGTAATCTGTTAGAAGTCAGTCTGTTTTTTTTCTGTAAAAACAGAAGGAATAATGTTTTTGATTAGTATAATTTTTGCTCAAAAAGAACTTCATAAAGCTCTATCCTCCTGCTCATATCTACAACGTGCCTATGGTTCAAAATAAAGCAATCATAATTTAACATGTGTTAGCCGAAAAGTTATTAATTATCGCACTGGTCATTTGTGGTGTCGTTATTTGCCTTAAGGTGGAACTATGACTTATATTCTGCCACATTATGAAGTTGATTTTTTACTCAAATAAACTGTCTGCATTTGAGGTTAATACATAAATAAACAAACAACTCAATTAGGTCTTTATTTCTTTTTTTGTATATTTTATTAAAATCCCGAGCTGATCTCAAATTGTTTCTTTGTCTTCAATTGTGACTTCTTCTTCAGGGTGTTTTCTACATGTTGCTCTGACCTGAACATGAATCCACCCTCCATGTGTCCAACATGCAGCAGAGGCTCTATCTTCAAATCAGCACCTCTTGGGTTGCTCTTCCAGTTTCTCACCGACGTAACCGGAACAATGAGAAAGGCGTGGTCTTGCTGTGTGGATGCCATGAGTAAAATGAAAAACTAACACAAAGCGGAGGAGGTTGTCCGGTCTGTTCTGTATATCCGTGGTCATATCTGCGTGTGGATGTGGCACCGAGCCCTCATCACTGCTGCTTGTTCAGAGAGACAGATCTTCTCGTTCCCCCCACAGTTCATTGTTAATTAATGCTGACATGCTACAGGCTAACATTTGGGCAATTATTACATTCCCTGGTGCAAATGATTTCATAATAAACCACTGACCATCATTGCTGGCAACACCTCTAATTGCGATATGAAGTCGTCCCTGGACGAGACGCCAGGAATAGGCTTCCCGATTGTGACTTCTCTGAAAGCAGACTAATTAAAAGACTGCTGACATTTGATAAGAAGGCAGCTATAGTGGAAATAATGGGAGAACACGAGGGATGTTTACTGCCCTTATGAGCACTGAGGAACCCAACCTCCCCATCGCTGGTAGAAGCAGACAAAGGGAATGTGCACACCTTCACACAGCCATCAAGATGGAAGCCAATACCATACTGGTGTTTTCCCAGAGTCTTATGAGTGGAACCTGAGTCTTATGATTGTGGAACCAGAGTCTTATGAGTGGAACCAGAGTCTAATGATTGTGGAACCAGAGTCTTATGAGTGGAACCAGAGTCTAGGGTCAGAGTCTAGGGTCAGAGCTTTGAGCTTTGAGCTTTGAGCTTTTCAAAAGCTTTGAGCTTTTCCTTGGTCAAACCATAACAATCTTGTATTCAAACTGACCGCCTCCTTCCACACGTGTCATCGGACATGCTTTCAGATGAGTCTAAGCACCAATGAGATCGCAGGACCTCGAAATGTGCCAGAAAAAAAAAGAGAAAACACTTTGGTTCCTGCTTCACAGCTGGAGACTCCAATATTGATCGCACAGTGCTCTCACTGATAGATCCACACGGCGAAATCCAACGTTGTTAGGGTTACTAAATTATTGATTTAGTGAAACGTTATAATGGATTAGTCATGTAGAGGAACTTACAAAATTATTAGGATACAACAATCTTTTAAAACAACATGTACATGTTCATCTCTCTTCTCACAAGGGTAACAGCTACTTTAGCACTTTAATTAAATTAGATTTATGGACTTATGGATGATGAGATAGAAGAATATTAGTTTGTAAAAAACACACTTCCTCATCTCCATGAAATCAGGAAAAGAGGCTCAGGCTTATCAACCATTTGAAAGCTTGTATGACACATCAACACATTTTAGGGACATTGTGTCATTATAGAATAGAACCTGGAGGATATATGATTCTCAAAGTGAATACATTATAGAAAAAAATCCCTTTTGGCTATACTGTTCATTTTGAATTATTATTATGAAGATTTGTGCGCTGGAATGAAACAACAACTTGTCTTCCTGCTGTTCCGTCAATGTTCTTATCTATTTAAGGGCACTGGCAGTGATATAATCCTCCTGCTATTCTTGTAAGGCCACTCTAGAACTGCTTTTGTACATTAGTATGAATATTTTCTGGACTATTTATTGCGATTATTTACTTTGCAGGTTGGCCAAAACATTTAATTGACTCATTCAGCTGTAATACACTTAGTAGTAATGTTCCTGAGTGATACAATACATAGAAAGTGATTATATTGAAGAATTCTAACAATGTGTATTTAAAAGCACACAACATATTATTAGCTAGTAGCTAACTCGAGCTCATTTACACGGAGGTGGAAGCTGAAATATTGAAAAATGGGCACTCCCCCTGGAAAACAAACAAGTAAACAAAGGAAACCCCAACATAAAGAGCTATTTGCACATCGTTATTGGAAAGCACTAGCGAGCCAGCACCCGAGTGCACATCAAATGCAACATAAAAGAGCAGTTTTGCAATTGATTTTCTTAACAACCAGGGGACCAGATTCATTACTAGTGGCAACAGTAAAACCACCTCTAAAGAGTGCCGACTTCATTTGGCTTCTCTAAGTCAGCGCCACAACGCTGCGGCGCTCCAGCCTGAGCTACAACCAGGGGAGGTGCCCGAGAGCAAATTTCACACAATCCCATGGCACATTTGTGGCAGCAACATATATTCCTCTGATGTGTGTGCGTGTGTGTGTGTGTGTGTGTGTGTGTGTGTGTGTGTGTGTGTGTGTGTGTGTGTGTGTGTGTGTGAGAGAGAGCTCGAGTGGCTCACCAGCAGATACCTTTCAAAAACAGCGCAATTATACTTCTTGACCTGCTAGTTAGCGTTAACAACTGAGTAATTAGTAAGCAGAAAATATGGTAAACATGTCGTCAGCTACAGCTGACAATGTTTTACTTTAATTTTAATTCTTTTATTTCAATCATTATACTCCCATCTCCATCTGAAGAGAGGCAACACGAGACAGACTCGCGGAGCATTTTCGCTGCACATAGCAAAGTAAACAGCCACCACTAATCCGTCTACATCCATCAATGTTTACTGAGCAAATAGATATTAATATGTCCAATATTTATAATACTGGAAACACATATAAGCATTTGGATTCTACAATTTGCTCTTTGTTAACTTGATAGCGAAGCGGCTTCAGTGTGTGATGAACACATAATTATATAAAGAAGCGCCTGAGCTTCTGCCGTCATTCTGGAATACGTTCAGTGATTCCACGATAGTTAACCCGGCCGCCATTATCAGCAGCTTCACTCTGCCTTTGCTTCTCTTCCACTGGTTTCATCTCCAGCAAACACTGAGATCTATAAGAACAATAGGATAACAGATCCAAACCATCTTGTCACAGACATGAAGTGACTTCACAGAGTATTAAAATACCATCTGCAGTGCAAACATACACTTATTATTCATTCAGTTTTTTAAAAAGACATCAAGTGTCCATTTTTTTAAATTTTTTTTACAATTGTTCTCTTTACATTCCGTTACTGTAGTATAAAACCCTGTGTCCTATGAATAACGGTGTACTGTATACATAAACACATACATCACAGTGCAGATACGTTAAAGGACACACACACTGTAGTTTTTGTCATGAGTACTACTTTCACATAGAACCCATATAATGTTATGTTGTGAATATTTTTCTGAGATTTACCTCGAGAATAGTATTAATCGTCAACCCTCTACGGAACCAAGACGGCAAACTGCATCACTTCTTTCAACTGTGACTACAGCGAAAGCAGAGCCACTGTTTACCAGAGGGGACTTACATTGACTAAGAGCATTTCATTAAAAAGCATCTCAATAAAATATCCTACAGAAGCTTAGTTTACACAACTGATTATCTCAGACAGACTGACAGCTGCGGCTTTTGGTCAATAGGATCCTACTTGGTCCTCTGCCGATACACAAATCCATCCAAATGTGTTATTGTTGCAACTGTTGCAAATTTGCATTGCAGCCGGTATAAATATTTTGAAAGAAAAATATTTGCAGTCGAGTATTTGGCATGTTCCTCTCGTTTATTTGTCACACCCTAAGTGTATAAAGACCTTTAGCCTTCGATAAGTGGAGAATCTATGATCATTTAAAAGTAAAAGCTATCGGAAAAAAACATTTCTTAATCTTTAGAAAGGCTGTAAAATGGAATACATAATCATCCTTGCCTAAATATTCTCCTTTGTATCCCAAAACAAATCTGTGAAAATCTATTAATTTGCCTCAATCTTCTTCTTACCACACTGCAGCAGAAGTAAATCCCTTCTTTTCCTTCTACCTCAAGGTTTAGAAATACAACACCGCTCACATCTCATCACCACTGGTCCAGCGGAGAAGGGAGGGACTCTGCTGCATCACGGACAGGAAACAATTATCTTTTTTTTTCATTTCATTATTTTGCTTCAACATTGTTTCAATTGTTATGTTTCATTTTGTGCTTCTTTTTTTAACACACTCAGTTTTCCTCATTGACCTGAACAGGCCTGACTTGATGTGTACGAAACCTCTTGCCGGTCCCTGACTGCTGAACTCATTTAGAAGTCCTCCTCCCTTCAGCGCCATGGAAACCAGCCAACACGGTACCCGACAAAGAGCAACCGGCAGAGGATGTGACTGCAGGACACGTCGGCCTCAACTGGTACACGGTGAACATGTGTTGCGTCCACTGAATGACAGAATCAGGAGAAACTGTTGAAAAGTGGCCCCTGTCAAGAGAATCATAAAGATTTTTCGAGGCCCTTTGGAGCTGACCCGCTATATTTTGGGCCGCACGTCGTCACTTTGTCACATGCTGCACTCTTACAGCGGCACTCTGTCAGAAGATCCACCTGCCCTCATCACCAGCTGGCACGGTAGCGCTAAAAACTCAAGAAATTCAGTGTGACGCTGGAGTGTGAAATCCCCGAGCCTGTGTTGCATCAGCCCGATAATTCCACCTGATGATAATTAATAACGATCCACCGGCGAGGCGTTCATGCACAGCGTCTCAGCTGCACCCCTGTGGCACTTGACAAAGCCAGCGAGGAGACGCTGGGAACACGCGGCGAGATGAAAGAAACATGACATGAACTGGGAATACGCGTTGCATTCAAGCTTCATCAGGTGTGCGACTGGCTTTATAATATGTAAAAAAATAAATGAAGACTCCATAATGATCTGATAGAGGAGCTTCAGTTGAGAAGGTTTCGGCGAGCTCTCGGGAGAGATCACAAGCCATTAGCCATCGCTTTAGGGAGCAAAGAGCCTGAGTCTATTGAACAGCTCATTAATGTTTTTGCTCCTTTGAAACCTACTGCTAGAGTAGCGGAAACATGCCCAGGGGCACCGAGCAGGTGGGTCAGATTAGAACAAAGGACCTTCAGGCTGAAGTCCAGCGAGACAAGAGGCGAACTACAGGACAGGGAGGCGAGTGCCGCTGGTTTAGAAATCTCTGCAAACTGCTGCATTCTGGGTGATGATTTGCTATCAGGACTTGGTGGTCCCATTACCTTCACGCTGAACTAAGGATGGGGTGTGACCCGGCGTTAAGGATGACAGGCTACTCTTGGCTTCACTCGCCACAATTTCAATGATGTTTACCTGGACAGAGACAGTCTGCGCTGTGATCACCATTACGGCTTGATCAAACATGTTCTCATGAAACAGAAATCATTGGGATGAAAAGTGGTCCGGGTGCCAGAAGGCAGCAGGATTCCACCCCAGTGACGTGGCCTGAGCTGAGCTTCAGACAGCTCCAGACAACTTCAGACAGCCTCAGATATCTTCAGACAACCTGAAACAGCTTCAGACAGCTCCCGACAACTCCCGACAGCCTTGTACAGCCTCGTACAGCCTCGTACAGCCTTAGACAGCCACATTCAGCCACAGACAGCCTCATACAGCCTCACACAGCCTCGTACAGCCTCTGACAGCCTCACACAGCCTCATACAGCCTTAGACAGCCACATTCAGCCTCATTCAGCCTCATACGAGCTCAGACAGCCTCAGACAGCCTCGTACAGCCTCTGACAGCCACATTCAGCCACAGACAGCCTCATACAGCCTTAGACAGCCACATTCAGCCTTAGACAGCCTCTTTCAGCCTCATACGGCCTCAGACAGCCTCAGACAGCCTCCGACTGGCTTGTCCACCTGTGCGGATGAGCGACTGTCATCGGCCTCTTGCAGCCACTTTGCGTGGAGCGTCTCTCTGCTCTCTACAGATGACCTGTCATCCCCGTGAGGTTCCAACAGCCACACCTGTCAGATGATCTGTCAGAATATCTTCAGCCGAGCAGTGACAGAAGTCCTGCAATAAAGCACAGAATGAACCACTTCATCATGGAATAGGGGACCACCGACAGAGCTAGCGTGTGAGTCTCAGTGAGCTACACAAGCAGAAGCCTCTCTGGAAACTTGCTAATGGCTCTTTAGGAACATTGAATGCCTCTCATAGCAAGGTCTAGTACATTCAGATGCAGAAAAAGGCATGGACTCATTTATCCATTGACTCACAGCTGACCTCTTTCACTGAGGCAACGTACTAAAAGCACCTCTAGCTTTACCTTTCTCTAAAACTAAATGAATGAGCCTCAAACACACACACACACACACACACACACACACACACACACACACACACACACACACACACACACATTGGATCTAATGGGCCTATTAATCATCTGAAATGTTTTGTATTTGTTAAAAAACATAAGAAAAATATGTATGAGGAAATGCTCAAAAGAATCACTTGTTTAACCAAGACAACAGCTTTTCCTCAATGTGAAAGCTTAAAGATAAGCATGAAATATGTTCAGCAGATCTGGTATAAACAGTTGGATGAGAGGAAGTGTTCATAATAAACAAATCTTAATAAGGTTGACATAATCTGGGCGGCACTAGCTTTCTCTAAAACATATCTGCGATTTAAAATCAACAGTCATTTTTGCAGACAGGATTGTATTTATGATATAAGGCTGATAATTCATCCAGTTATGAATTGAATTAGTATTTCCTACAATCCAGGTTCAATATGAATTTGGATCTTTCTAACCCAGGCGTAGGAGGAAGAATAAGAAGAGTGGTGTAATTAAAGCATCAGCTAACTGGAATTTAACCTTCAATAATAACATCAATAGATGTCCCTCTGATTCTGTCGGCTTTGATTGTCGGAACTTAAAAAAAACACACAAAAAAAACACCCAGCGCTCTCATCTCTTGCCTTCCAGTTGTGATGATGTGAGCGGAGATGAATCAGCATCATCACAGTGACGGATGACACTGATCTGTAACACTAGTTTGACACACAGCCTTCATCTCCTCCTCCAGACAGACTGAAGCATGTTCACCCCTGAGAGACAGCTTCAGATCAACAAGCATGGACTCACTTACTTACCACAGATAAGCCTGTCATGCATTCACTACCCGCATGTTACGTTACAAGTGTATTGATTTCCAGCTAACCACGACGGTTCTTCTCCCCTCGGCAGTCGTTTTATTGCCGAGCTTGTGTAATCGCCGTCTGCAGTGAATCGCTGTCTGTTGGGGCATTGGGAGGCCAGTGTTTGTTTCTAGTTATCAGTGCTCGGTAGATTTGGACTGTGTTGTGAGAACCCCCATAGTGCCACAGTGGGAGGGGGTTCAGGGTCAGTTTTCTGGCGGTACCTGACTTAGATAAGACCTGCCGTGAGGTTAAACCCGAGGGAAGACGCTCTGAGGCGGCTGAGAATTGCTTATTTTGGTGTAATTGAGACCTGTAGAGAATTTGTGTCTGATGAAACACTGGGAAGTCTGTGTTAGCTGCTGGCCTTCTTGTCTCTCTGCCTTTATTGTAGCACTTTGTGCTGCAGTTCTTATGTACAAGCTGTGATCCAAATAGAGTGTAACAACATATTTATTATTAGGATTCCATTCAATTATACAAACATCTTATCCTGTTCAAGGTCTGGGGCCGCTGGAGCCCATCCCAGCAGGGTTCACCTGGACGGGTGTCCAGTTCATCTCAGGGCTTATATGGAGACAGGGAACCTTTCAAGCTCCCATTCACACCTACGGTCATCCAGCCTGGCCTCAGCTCTTCCATCACCGTGTGGTTTGGATCGGCCACCAAACAAGACAGAGCCAGACTGCAACGGATCATCAGGTCTGCAGAGAGAACTATTGGTTCCAGCTTGCCCTCCATTCTGGACTTGTACGCCTCCAGAGTCATGAAGCGGGCTGGAAAGGTCACCACAGACCCCTCACACCCTGGACACAAGCTGTTCCAACTGCTCCCCTCTGGTAGGCGCTACAGAGCACTGTACGCCAAAACCACCAGACACAGGAGCAGCTTCTTTCCACTGGCCGTCGGTCTGATGAACTGAACTGAATTGAACAAATAATCAGACACCTCCACCTGCAGGTCTGCACTATCTCGACCACTGTTTACTGTCTTTCTGTTTTCTTAATGTCTTTTTTTGTCTTTTATATTCAATTTTTGTATATAAGTACGAAGAGCAAAGAGAAACCGGAGTCAAATTCCATGTATGTGCAAACGTACATGGTCATTAAAGCTGATTCTGATGTCTTTGGGCTGTTGGAGGAAGCCGGGGAACACGGAGGGAACCCACGCTGACACGGGGAGAACATGCAGACTCCACACAGAATCAGTTTGTTATGATTTCATTCCTGTTAGTTACTTCAATTAAAGTAATAAACTCGCACAATTTCCACAATATTTTCCACACACAAACCCTCAGCGTGAAGTTACCACATAGGAGGCTGCCATCAGCGTCATCACAGTGACGCCGAGACTAAGCAAAGTGTGACAAGTAGCGATGACATCATGTAGCACTGCAGGAGGTGACCTTACAGGACAGCATGACAGCCATTTTGTCAGGAAATTCATAACTGCATATATTCAGGTATCACTTACCACAAGCCCCAAACACCATTAAGCAGGCTTCAATTGGAATGTATCGAAAAAACGCTAGAACAAATAAGAGAGATTAATCATCCGGTATCAATTCAGTCTGAGGCCGCACATTTGGAGTCATGTGGACGGGCTCTCATTTGCTCGTGACCCACATTCTTCCTGTGCAAAAGGAAAGAAGAAGAAAAAAATCCATTCAAAGCTGAGGAAGTACTTCCACTTTCCTTGGCTGGGTTTCTCAGGTCTTGACAGAATGGGGACAGTCTAATTTGATATATGGCGATAAAAATTTAGCTTTCTCAGCAGAGCATAACAAATTATGTATTGAAAAATGGTTACACTTTATTACACAATGCCCTAATTATGGCAAAATGACGGCTTAATTATGGAAAAAACGGACTCACTTTGCCAGTATGTAGGTTGTTTAAACATCTGACAAGTAATGAACAAAGAAACATAAGTTGTGTGGAACCCCAAGCACATGAATACACTTTGAAGCTCGTGGATACGCTTTGAAATGTTTTTCCGTCGAGCGTGATATTATTGAACATATGGGGAAAACGTATTGCACATGACTCAGCAACGCACAGGATTATACAGGTGTGTGTGTGTGTGTCTTAAAATACACATGAACATGAAGTTCCCACAGTGTCAGGCTTGGTCTCACAGATATTCCATATGTAAGAAATGTGGGTCTTAGATATGTGGAATATTAAAAAGTCCCACACAGAAAAGAACATTTTCAATTTTTACAGGCTGTGGCTCTTATTGCTGGAATAATTTATTGTATCTGACCGACATTAGCGGCCTCGTCAGTGCTATCATGAGCATATTTATGAGTGAGCACGCAACGTCTTCATCTTATAGAGAATCCCACATTTTAAAAGAGCAACCTTTTCTCATTTGAACAAAAGGTTGGCAGCTCGTCTCCGCACTGCAACAAACATGTGCTGTCACAGCTGTCCACTCCTCCCATTTCCCGACAGTTAGAATCCATCCTCCTGTTGACATGGGCGCCAGCACGCTCTGCACGCTCTGTGAAAAGCAATTTTTGTCTTGACCCTCCCATATTTTATTATAAAGGTAGGTAAAAAAACAAAAAAAAAACCAAGGTGGTTCTCTTCCAGCTCTAAAAGTAAAATAAGACGCTAGCTTAGTTCAGCTGATGCGGCAAGCAAGCTAGACATGTGCATGACAGCCACCGCGTAAGCACAAGACCAAGGGAATCACACACACACACACACGCACACAGAACAGTGTGCACAACATCAACATTAGCAGCATCTTGAGAAACAAACCTAGCAGCGGAATGACTTTTTAAATGTAATCTTTTTGGATTATGGTGATTTCCTTTGCGGTGTGCACGTGTTTAGGTTCACTGTGAAGACGTGTGCACTGCGTGGCCAACGTGCACTCTGGGCACGACAGCATAGAGTCTTTAATGCAACGAGAGATACACGTGGACTCTGCTGTGGGACCGTGAAGACATGTCACAAAGCCTCGTGAGTCTCCTGTCTGTCCAGCAGCAGAGCATCTCTACCTCTGAAGACTCAGCGGAACCAGCTGCGGCCACGAGGTGATGAAGTTTCACTTTCAAAAAATGAATCCTAAACATATTCAAGATGAATGCAAATGAAACACAACTATTCAAAGTTGTATGTTACTCCCATATTGGCAAAAGAAAAGAAGAAAAAAAAACTAAATGACATACATAAGGAGCTGTCCCTGAGGCCTAGTGTGCCTCTTTGTGAACCTTTGCAGGCGTTTCTTTGTTCTATGTGCTCCGTATGCGTTTGCCTGTCTGTTTTCTCCATGCCATTAGGCGAGGCCCAGCAGCAGCCTGCAGCCATGATGCCCCCCCCTACCCCCCCACACACACACACATACACACACACATACGCAGCAGCAGCCTGCAGCCATGATTCCCCTCCACACCGCTCGAGCTCCTCTGACAGGAGAATTATTTTTTTTTTCCTTCTCTTCCACGCGCCTTTGATGATGGGTCATGTTATCTCCCCCGGAATGTGCTGTTTATTTCCACTCCATACCTCCCCAGCCTGCCTCCTGCCGCCGCAGCATCATTTAATTGCTCAGCACCCGTCCCCACCCACCCCTCCTCCTCCTCGTTTGCCTCATTCATTTCAAATGCATGACCTTTCCTGAGCACAATGATCAATCAATAGGTGTTTTCCCTCATCAGGCGCTTTCAAATTAAAACCACTGACTGAATTAAAAAGCCTTTTGAAGCCGAAGTTATGAAGTACAAGTGCTGTAACTCAGGCTGGGGAAAAGGCCAGTCATCAGAGGTCTTTACAGCAGAGTGATTTGTGGGTGAGCTGCTGGGTCGTGTGCTGAGGATATCAAAAGAAAGACTTTCAAGCAGTAGGTAGCAGGTCGTTTCCATCATTTTCAGCAAACTTACAGTACATTTACTAACAAACACTAAGAGACATCTTCCAGCTGGGCTCGGAGATGATCCTCCAAGGAGCGGCTGCATTATTGATTAGATCTGTTAAAAACACCTGCTTCTGCATCTGGGACCAGCTGAAGTTCCGATAAGGTGTGGTTAAAGTCTACTAACTGTTCAACCTCGTCCTTCTGCAACCAGGGAGGCAATCTGTTGCCATCGCCAAACAATATGTGCTAGTGTGTGTCCTGCCAAATAAGCCAGTTTTACAACTTTGCAACTCCACTTTCTTTGTGTCTGACAGGTTTTCCGAAATTCCAATAATAAAATGCTCTGCCTTCGATACTGAGACACTGCTGGATTTAAGATTCTCCACATTTGGGATTTCATTCTTGAGAAAAGCACAAGAGTGAAAAACCGGGCAGTACTATTATTTTATAATATGTACTATCATTAAACGAGTTCTCCAGATATTTAGTACCACACAGTCGGAGGCATTCGTCGAGCGCTGCACACATGTTGATGTGTCTAGCCTAATCCGAGAGAGATAACGCTGATGACATCGGGCGTTTGAAGGCTTCCTTTAAAAAATAAAAAAAGCACCCGCAGTCGTAAACTGATCCAAATGTGTTACATTTAACCATTAAAACAAGAACAATTATCTAATGTAGGTCCAAGTTAAATTCTCTTCAATTTCTGTGAGAAAATAAAACAATGTAAAAGAACCACAGCTATTTAGCATTTCTTCAATTCGACAAAAAAGCATAACATTGAATACATTTGTGTCGAGGCTTCAAGCTGCTGGATGGGTGTTTTCCTTGGCAGCGGATGGATGATAACAGGTTGTCAACTCTGGTGGTGCTCCATTGACTTGATGCACCATTTTCATTTTTTCTTCTTTGAGGGTCTTTTTAAGATACGACTTAATGTCACAAAGGATTTGTCTGACACACATACAGTATCTGCTGCAAACTAACAAAACAGCACAGTGCTGAGATGCAGTTCACACACACACACACACACACACACACACACACACACACACACACACACACACACACACACACACACACAGTATATTCTGCTGTTTACATTGATTCTTCTGAAGATGCTGTTCAGTGTTTTGGCATCTGGTGAACCTTTAAACACAGATTTTACTTCAGATTTCACTCAACTTTTACGTCTCAATCTTCGACCCCAGAGGTTCAGGTTGCTCTCTGGTAAATCTCACAGGTTTCATTTTTTCACAACCTTGAAAACAATTTTGTACCTAATGATTCATGTCATTGTTTTCTGTTTTAATTAGTGCTTTTTAAATAATATTTTGAAACATCAATGTATCAGGGTCCTGGGGGTCCCCAGTCAAAAGTTAGCAGCCTATGTAGTTTAAATAGATGAAACAAAACGAATAAATCATATGTTTGCCATGGGTTCTAATTAAAGGAAACACACACAGTTGGAGCAGACACACAATTCCTCATGGGGTGTCTATTTCATTTTACACAAATTACAAATTAACTGTAACATTTCTAAAATAATAATGTGTTTTACATTATTTCCTTCAGTTGGTAGACCTTGTCTGTTAAATATGCTTCCAGGATGAGAGAGACTCTGGTCGAGTTGAAACCTCAGCCTGAATTCACCGGGATTTAAATCAAGACGCACGCAGGAACATGAATACATCCACATTTGTTTCTTGTTGGTGACATCTTTTGGACCAAATGTGTAGACCAGTAAACACTGAACATATTGTCAGGGACTGATGTGAGCAGAACTGAATTCCTTATGACTACTGTAATGATATATTTTTCAGAAGGCTTTGAGTTTCTTAGCAGTTCTATTGTATATTTTTGAAGAGGAATTCTCCATTTTTGTACATTCATGAATGTCTAAAAAGTTAATTACCTAAGATGTCGTACTCAAGGATAAACGCTGTCATTGTCAATGTGAATGGTGATGGATCTATTTGGCTTTTTTTATCAATGTGTTGGCATGCAAGTATCTATGTATCGGCTAAATAGGTATCAGAAAGACTGCATTAGCGGCTCTGTCCTTGGATTAAACACACTTTCTGAAAAAACAACAAACTTTTTTTAGAACCATTAATGCGTATTGTGGTGAAATATTAACTGTGATTCATGCAAGCCTCGCCAAAGAAATTCAAAGCCTCGTTGAAGTAAAACAAGCTGTTGTAGAGGTGTGCGAGGGCCACAAAAGGCATGGTCTCCTCTGAATTCTAAAGCAGTGGAGGACTATTACGAGTATGCGGAGCAAAAACTCTTGATTAAAAACATACACTGGAACAGGTCTTGGTTTAGTAAAGAATATTATGTCCTTCATGCCTAAATGACTTGTTATAACTTCCTGGGTTTTCTTACTTTTTAGATGACTACGGTTCAGTGAGTGGGAGAGGAACGCCTCCAAGGGTCATTAACAACGGGAGATTAACGTATTGACCGGCCACTACTGTGAAAGCAAATATAGGAGTCCCACACTTAGTCATGTGGTGCTTTTGTTAAATTCACGTTGAAAATGATTGCATGTTTGAAATGTCATGTGTCAGAAAATCAAATGCAAAAGAATGGTTTTTATTATAGCACACTTTCTTTTTACCTCCTTGAAAGTCGAAGTGGAGCAGGGTCTGTATGAGAGTACAGACACGTGCGTTGCATTTCACTGATGCAGTGAGATATTTAATCAGCAAAGCTGCTGTTGCTGGGCATCTCATTGAAAAAGGTCTTCAAACGGCCAGGCATCTCATTCAAATGGATGACACCGGATTCCCTCTCCCTCCAGATAAAAGCCCTCTAAAACAAAGGTATTTCAGCAACTCATTATGATGATACATAGCAATTTATGAGGAAACAGTATTCCTCTTAACACTCAGTCACACGATAAGACGGTGCAAACTGATCCCTCCCCTCTGCCGCTCTTGAAAAGGGAAACAGGTGTGAGTGCAAATATCCACCGACTATGTGTTATTAATGATTTAGATTCGAGGGGAAATGACTGCCGTTGGTTTCGTGATTAATGATGGAGGACAGGCGAGCAGAAGCCATTCACTCGGAACAGTCTGCACCTGTCTGAGGCGCTCTGACGGCTGTTTGCAAAACGCTGGAGATAAGACACCGCTAAGAGCAAATTGGGAGCTCCTTGGTGCACTAATCTTCCCTTTAGCCCCCTGTGCCCCTCTGATCCTCCTCAGTGTTATTTTCCCTCTCCATCTTCGTCTCACTCATGGACTCGGTGCACTCAGAGCCTCTTCCTTTCTTCTGACCCTCGCCCGTTCTTCTCATGAATGCCTCGCGCCTCTTTCTCACAGTCTTATGCTCCTCGCGTGGGCGGCGGGGTGAAACAGAAAGTTTGAGCGAGCCCTGCAGGCCCGCCGCAAAGCCAACACAAACACACACCTGCATCCGCATTGCCGTTTACTCGCACAACTGCATGCTCCTTTTCGCCCACCTCGAACTGCCAAACGACACTCCACACTCCCACGCTGAGATTTTAGAAGTGCATTTGGCCAATACATTTCAAAAAGAAAGCTTGCTTGGAGATTTCCTAAAGCACAGAGGCCATAGAACAGGTTATTGGGCATGCTTTCTTCAAATTCCATACGCTTTATTTGCACTAGCAACGCTGTGTTTTTCCTGGCTGGCTAACAATCAGCATCTCAAGACATACTCTCAAAGTCTGTCTGATTTACAGTAATTGGCTTACAGTACCAACGTGATCTGTCGACTGACACGGCATCCTTTTGTTTCGCAACAATGAGTTTAACTGTGGAGGCTGAAAAAGACCAACAATCATACTGCCAATTATAAAATGGATTTCAAGGGGAAAGGGGAATTGGACTGTACTTGTATATCTCTTTTCTAGTCTTCCGACCACTCAAAGCTCTTTAACACTACATGTCATCATTTACCCATTCATACACTGATGGGAGGGATTAGGTTCCACCTGCCCATCAGGAGTAGCTAACATTCATAGAACATTCTTACACCGGAGGCATAGATACAGAAGCAATTGAGGGAACTTCACTTCCAGGCAGGAGCTTGGTTTCTACTGCTCTTGGCCTCTAACACGGGCTGTATGTACATATTAATGCCTGGGATGCTGTCTGCCACAGAGACGCTGCTGTATAAACTAAAGGCTAGATTTTCCAAAAAAAAATGAAAAAGAAAGAAACACCCTACCTCTGCACTTCAAATGGGTCACACAAACCGTATTGTATTTTTCCTTGTTTTTCACCATTTAATCCCTGGTGCTGAGGAATAGTAATGCACACTGTGATCCCACACAACAGTGAAAACCTAAAAAAAGATTCCACTCTGGTCACATACTTTCTCTTGAGATTAAATTGTCCATCAAAAGTGTGATACATTATGCATTTGTCCTCTTGTGTTTATTTTTGGGAGTGTTGTTGAGCAGAGAGGAAAGACATTTCTTCAAAACTGATTCTAAAATCCGCACCGGGAGACCGGACTGAGGAGGTGAGGGGTGAGCAGCCCCTCTACCTATGTACTGAACAATTCAGATCCTAACAAGCCACTCAAATCGCATCTGCAGAAAATCTGTGTAAAAATAACTCAAATCAACTCATTTAATTTACCATTTTCTCTGTATTCCCTCAAAAAGACAAACATATCATCTTCGGCATGTTTTTATTTATTTTTGGTTTCAGTAGTGAAAATAAAAACCAACCAACAGAACAACAGAAACAACTATATCTATCTATATCTATCTATCTATCTATCTATCTATCTATCTATCTATCTATCTATCTATCTATCTATCTCTATATATATATATATATATATATATATATATATATATATATATATATATATATAATGTATTACCTGACCTCTTGATATGTGTAAAGAGGGTTAGGTGCACAGACGGATGTATCCAGTAATTTTTCTAAATAAAACATCTATCCGACCTTGATAATCGATCAACATTTTTTTCATTCATTCTTTCTGTGCGGCCCGGTACCAAGGGACCCACAGACCAGTACCGGGCTGGTTGGGGACCGCTGATTTATTGTGCACTAGGGCCCGTCATAACTACCTCACGCTACCGGACACAGGCCATCGTATTAAATATTTGTATCAAAGTGATTATACACCCTTTAATATTGCTAAAATGTGACAAGAAAGACGCCATGGAACTTGTGTTAAGGATTAATCTCAAAGGATAAATGATGCGTGAAATGAGGTACCCTTGATGGCCATAATTCAGTTAAATCAGTAATCGGTGTTTCTGCCATTGGCATCAGTCACAGCTTGACAGAGATGACTGTGCTTCTCACTCAGGCCGGTACATCTTACGGTGGGATGGCATTACATTCCAAGTTCAGCAAGGTCATGTGGCTGGGGGTGGGGACTTGGTCTAGGCATCGTTTTAATTGGTCCCAGAGGTGTTCAATCAGATTAATATCCAGGGAATACGTGGCGGCCTCCGCCTACAATTAGTGTGTTCTAAAGTGATGCAGGGCTCATCTGTGAACATGACTGAAGCCCATTGTGGTTGGGTCCAGTTTAAATGGCCGCGTGGCCAATGGTGTCTGCCAAAACTTGGTCCAGGCATCGTTTTAATTGGTCCCAGAGGTGTTCAATCAGATTAATATCCAGAGAATATGTGGCGGCCTACACCTACAATTAGTGTGTTCTAAAGTGATGCAGGGCTCATCTGTGAACAGGACTGAAGCCCATTGTGGTTGGGTCCAGTTTACATGGTCGCGTGGCCAATGGCGTGATGGAGGCGGTTGTAGGTAGTCTCCCTGGATAATTTGGTACGCCTGGTGACCCTCAGCTCTGTTGCACTTGTCTGAGGCACCGGTCATCTGCCGGTTGCCTGTTGTTATTCGGTGTGGTGATGCGAAGCCCTATTGTTAGGTCTGGGCATCACCACACTGACTAACATATTTTAGAACATCCAGCATTATTCTGAGCAAGATTTGCCAAAAATTGCTCCTTAAGTGGCCGCAGAGTTTTTCCAACCACATGGTTCAGGGCCTTAACAACATCCTACATACTAATAACACACCCTTATACAAGGGTTAGGACCTAAGGAATCTGCAACAAAAAGCACTGAAAAACAAAGCTTTGACATATTGGGAAGGTGTTTTATTAATAGAAAACTTGTCGTTTGGTTCAAAAATAGAAAAGTTACATGTTGTATGTGAAAAAACATCGTTGGATTATTGCGTGCTACGGCTTTAAATCTTTAGGAGCTTCTGCTGGTGCTCAATGACCCGGATGCAGAAACATCTTTCCTTCAGGGAAGCCTCTGCCTTCAAAATAGTCCGCCGGCAAAAAAAATTAAAGAAGCTGCGACTGTTTTGTGACTTTACAGGTCGAAATAGAGGGTACATAAGGACGTTGCTTTGTTAGATCCCCACAAGCCTCACGGTTACGTGAATGTGTTTGTTATTATAATCCAACGTTTAGTGAAACGTTGCGGTCGCTGCAGCAAGTTCACAGAGTTAGGTAAGGACTTAAATTGAACAGTTACTTTATTTTTTCTTTTAAAAAATGTAGTTATTTTCACACAAGGGTTACAGTATTGTAGCACTTTAAATTAAGTTCATAAACGTTGTGGTTGCGGAGATAATTAAGTTTACGTTTTTTAAAAAGAGACTTTGACAATCAGGCTGGGTGACTCGGTGCCCATGTCCATAACACCAAAAAGGAGGACACTATGCGGTATTTTGTGAATAATTGCATAGGTTTTGTTTTTTTTATCAAACTCTGACGAATGGGGTTTTATTAATATGTAATCAACAATGAATTACTGTATGTATTTTTTCATGTATTATATATCAATATCTATATAGATATTGATATATATATATAGATATATTGATATAGATACACATATTGCAAACAATTCAGTCAAAAGTAAAATGACACTGCTGTAGTTCAAAGTAAAAGTTAAAATAAACATAAAGTTGTGAATTATAACCTTTCCCTCAGTCGAACAGATGTAACAATATTGTGAATGAATAATAAACTAATATAGATGCTCGTTAAATCCTCAAAACTATAAATAAATAATATCTTATGTTTAACCACTACGGAGATATTGGAGCCAGTGGATCATCTCAAAAAGTCAGGCTGCTCCCGCGAGCAGGACCTCAACCCATCGGGGTCATTTTTTTAAATCGGCTGATTCTTGACTAACCGACCACAGATTTCATGCTTAGACAACAAATTTCTAGCCTGAAAACATCCTAAAATTATATTTTGTGATTCAACAACAGTAGTATTCAGAGAAAGTCAACTTTCAGTTGTGAGTTTTCTCATCAAGTAAAGAGAAGATCGCACATTGAGAAATGGCCGCTGTAGACATCTTAAAGCTTTTTTCCGCGTCTCACAGTCCAATCTCAGAAACGCAAGGCGAGCGCTGTGTAATGGCACAATTGCTAAGCGGCCGCGCCTTTTTCTCTTGCCAAAGTAGTCAAAATTGCTCCGCATGCCAATCAACACATCCCGTATGACCTCTTCCATGCCCGTAAGAGTGAAATTGTGCCGTGTTTGCCCGGAGACAGCAGTCTGTAGATCCCCCCCCGAGGAGTCCATACACTGGTGGTCTTGGCTGGCTGGCTGGCTGGCTGGGTGGTTCGGGGGGACAGATGGGAGAGGGGGGGTTCGCACACCGGACCCAGCCGACCAATAGGCAATGCATAAATGCACATTGCTCAGCAGGGGAGCCCGCGTTGGTGGATGAAGTGGATTTGTGGGTCGGTCCACACGTCCCGCGCATTGCATCATACTGATGGAGCGGCTCCGCGGGTCGGGTGTTCACACACATGGTGGACTGTAACTGTATGAACGCGGCATGTATTGACTGTCGGTCTGTGACAGTAACTCACGGGACACTTTTTTCCCCCAGTCCGCCCATGACGTGGACGAGACAGGACTCATTAAAGGCCTCGGTCTATAACCCACAGCCCGCCAATTATATATATATATATATATATATATATATATATATATATATATATATATATATATATATATATATATATATATGTATATTGCAAGGTCGCCACACCATCAAAATTTCTTGGGAAATGTTCACGTTAACACACGGAGACCTACTCCTGGGTTTTAAACAACTATGACTAATGACTAAAAAAATGAGAAACGAAAGGCTCATTAAAAGTAAGACCGCACCGTCAGGTCATGACTTTTCATTACTTTGCTGCTTCTTCAGATATCAATGAATGGATACTTCTGAATGTTGTACTGTCAAAGGACAAAACAGAGATCATCAGTGAACAGTCTGAAATACAGAACTTAATTTCATATCTTATTGCCTAGATAGGGATTTGACTTTGGAGGCAATAATAAATATGACCTCTTCACTGGCTGCCTGTGAGCTGTAGAATTGATCTTCAGTTGATCACTCCGTGTAGATGTGAAATGCAGACGTTTTGCCTTCCACACAGCACTGGGTAATTGAGAAGTTTATCTTTTGAGCCTACCTAGCGAACTCTCCACAGACAGCTAGCTAACCATCTTCCTTCAATGTTCTCTGCTTGCACACAATCTAATAACACTGCGCTAAGGTCAAAGTTGAAATCTCTAAAAGGAAGACCAGAAAGACTGCTGGGGTTAAATCAATGAACATTTTATCATGATTTATCAATTGTTAGCAATAAAGCTGATGCTAATCTTTTACAGCCAAAGAACATCAGATCTGTTAACACCGTGACATGTTGATCACTATGAAGCAAATGAAGCAATAAAAAGTGCCATGAAATTAAAGTTACAATCTTCATCAACATCATCTTGTTTTAAGCATTGGGGAAGTTTTAAAATGCAATAGAGATATCGCTGATTTCTTATTTTTAAAGTAAAAAATGTCATACGGAAAAGGATTTTTTAAATCATCCCAAGATTGAAGTAGCTCTGTTGTGTGAAGCACAGTTGAGTCTCTGTGCCAATGAATTCTTTATTTGGTGGCAATCAGATGCCAATTAGTTTGACCCAGTTTTATAAGAGAGAAGTCTGAGTAGCTGCATTATATTTCTGACTTGCACTCGAGCAGTGAATGTGTGTTAGACAGATTCCTCGTGGTAAACTCAGTCCTGTGACACGGCACACTTTGTCATGATAAAGACCACACTTTTATGGCAAGCAAGCCACAGTGCTCAGTGTTCACACCATCATGTTGATAACCAAAGGGTTTGGAAGTAGAAACTAATAGCATTCACAACACCTGAATGAATCCGGTGCAGAAAATGCTGAACAATGAGAGGCGCTGTAAAGATGTCTTAATCAGGTGAGATCATCTCGGGAGGAAGGAACCAATCAAGAATGTGCTCTTGTAAATGAATTGTAAACACTGAAAGTGCATAATCAATGGTCAAACAATGTAGTTATGATACTTCCAGAAACTCCACACAAGGCTAACGTACTGTTTCAGGACTGTGTGTCCTCACCTTGTCTCCTTCCTGCACTAACTAAAGGGAAGTACATGAATCTCTTCTGTTGTTCTTTGTCTCTCTCACCAGTCAGAAACCGATAAAAGCGGCTGTAGAGTTTCTGAAGAACTCCACAGAGGCTCTCGTTGTGAAAGCATTCTTTGCCGAAGTCAGCTATCATGAGAGTGTATGCCCCACAGGGAACATGAAGGTTTTCCTCCAGCACTCAGCCTGGCATACTTTATTTTTGCATTTTATCTTTGTTCTCTTATTCTCTGATATGATTGTCCAGAGAGGGTTGGCCTACATCTAGCTCCCCAGCCTCTTGTGGGTACCGGTGGGCAACTGAAACTCTATTGATCGAGGGACTAACACAGCCCAGAATGTGCTCCCTATGAATTGAGGGTTTGTCCTTGGTGACATTTCAAATGATTGCTGGCATTTATAGCTGCTGACATCTTGGTTGATGTGCAAAAGTACAGCAAAAATGCTTGGCTCTGTTGTGTGAGGAATTGCCTCATGAGATACTATGTTGTTCCATAACTTTTGTCCAAATCAAATTTAGTGGCAGTTGTTTAGCGCTATTCCCTTGAAAACATTGTCCTTTCCTCTGCACAGTGCGTGGTAAGGCCCAGTAATTCAATTTCTTTCAATATGCTTACAGCTTATTGTGTTCCCCAGCGCCTCTACAACGGGGAATAGCTCCACCAAAGCACTGCTAAAAAAAAAATCACGTCCTTCTCACTTTTTACAATCTGTCTGTTTGTAATCAGCATTATAGAAAAACTACTGGCATGATTTTTGTGAAACTGGGTGTATGAGTGAAGCATGAAGCAGAAGAGGCCATTTGAATTAGGAATGGATCAGAATCATGGGGCAGATACACATATTATTTTTCCACTTTCAATGACATAGCATGGCCTTTGTTCTCTCACTAAAGTCTTTTCGAACACCGTCCTCTAACTCTCCAGACTAAGTAGACATTCTATTCATCTTGTCCATCTGGGTTTACTTCAGATACCAGTGTGCTCACAACACTGAGTTCAAGTTGAAGATTTGACTGTTCAATAGTTCATCTCTAAGGGCTTTCATGGACAGAATAAAAGGTAACCTCGGCTCTAATCAAGGACGTAGGTCTGCATGCGGTCATACAATATTAGAGCCAAAGCATTCGCATTATCTTTGGACTGAACTGACACATGCACACACACACACACACACACACACACAGATTAGGCAGCAGTGTCGCTGGTGTGCTCAGCATGGCCGTAGCCTTCTTTGAGGTCACCGAGTCCCAGATCTCAGTAATTATTTTGTAAAATGCCCGCTGTCTCGCTGCATCTGAATGACGTGAAACTGACAGCTGTCAATACACAGCCATCTGCGTGGTGAGGTGACCGGAGAGGGCAGAGTGTGTGGAGCACTGTGGCATCTCCAGTTACAGTGTTTACTGCAACTACTCTACACACCCAAAAAAATCATGTATATATATATATATACATATCAAAATATCATGACTTTATTATTGATAGCTCGAGACAGATATGTCGGAAATTATTTGAAAGTGCAGAAAGAAATCCTGCTGAAAAACATATGAGCTATCCAGGGTTTATAAATGTATTTCTAGGAATCATTGACATGCGTATAGGAGCAACATCAACATTCAGGTCAGAGCAACAAAATAGAAGGAGAGTCGATCATGTATACATGTGTGTTGACTCAGAGAAAATTTGATCGACAGGACAGCACATATATTTGAATGCCTGAGGGCTTTGCATTCAGGCAATTTATTCCTTTATATTTTGACCTGGCATAGTGGCAAGGTCCCAAAACATATCTATGTTATGAAAATTATCATGCACGGTTTTGATAGGGAGTGCATAATAATTTCATAATATAAATGCAGACCTCTATTGCGCATTTATATCGATTGAAAAACTAAAATGCTCAAAAATAAAACAAGGAAGTTCAGTTCATACTATGACTAATGGTAGCATTGCTACATCATTTTAAAGGACGCCTGTCGCTCTGTCCCCCATGCAGCTTTAAACTCTCTGATCACTTGCTGCTGAAACTAAAATCTGAGCGCTGTTGTCAAGACTGAGGTCATGGACCAATGAGGCAAAGCTGGGGTTAGAAGCACGCTGCGACTGCACTGATTGGAGCGTTTTTGAGGCTGAAGCTAAAGACCTGTGCAGTTGCAGTTTTTGAGAGCCGACTTTTTGCACATACAAAAACAAAACTCTCTTATTTACAGCAAAGCTCGGGCAGCTTTGTCAGGGCATGGCGGAGGCCTTGGAAAGTGGGGACAGACTCCACTACGAGCAGGCCAAGAGATCAGTGTTCTGCCATTGTCAGGTCGTGGTGGACAGGACCTGGAGCTGAACACTCTGTGAGGATGACTGTGGGGGCGACTGTGGCTCAGTGGTTATCATGTTCATTTTTCAATCAGAGGATCCGTGGTTAAAGCCCCGGGTCCGCTAGTCCCTGTCCCTGACACTTAACCTTGAATTGCTCTCCGTTGCTGTGTCTACAGGGTATAGAGCAAAAATGTAAGTCGCTTTGGATGAAAGCGTCAGCTAAATGAAATGTAATGTAATGACAGTGGACTTCAGGAGGAGCCTTCAATATGCTACGGCCAAGATTGACACAATCGTCAAAAATGCCGAGCAGAGCATGTACTTCCTGTGTCAGTTCTGCCAAAAGAGCTGCTGATCATCCACTCTGCTCTGTGTACTTCACCACGGTGTGGTTTGGATCGGCCATCAAACAGGACAGGAACACACTTCATTGGACAGTCAGGCCTGGAGAGAACATCATTGATAGACTTCCAGACTCACTGATCACTCAAGAACCTCCACACCCTGGACACAACCTGTTACTTCCAGAACACTGTACGCCAGAATACTAGACACAAGCAAAGTTTCACTCCCTCCGATAAACAGAAAACATCAGTGATACTACAATATATATATATATATATATATATATATATATATATATATATATATATATATATATATATATATATATATATATATATATATATATATATACACACATCAGTGGCAGGCCGTCAGGGGCCTGCTAAGCCTTTTCTGCTGGCCAAACAGAATCACAGAATTAGCATTTAAATAATCACCATTCATTCTAACATGCACATATAAGTGTCATATATATATATATATATATATATATATATATATATATATATATATATATATATATATATATATCATTTTCCATTTTACCTAGTAATCTGTAAATAATAGTGATTCTGCTTGCTCATCTTTGTGTTCCTTGTTGTAATTCTTTTCCTGCGACTGTACAATGATAGCAACAAAAAAACAGAATCAAATTCTAATTTGAATAGAAGACGATGGGTGAGGAGTTGAGGGTCTGACTTAATTTTGAATATCCCAGCCAGCTTTTGCTCGGATTAAGAATACATTATGTAATTACATAACATGACTGAGGCGGTTTCATTTATTTCAATAAGTTAACTTAAGATCTCAAATACACAATAAAACAATTATAACAACAACAAAAAAAAATCTTCTGGAGGAAGAAAGAAAAACACTTTCAATCTATAACATTGACAAAACATTGTCTGTATCAAGAATAAGAACCTTTTGCTAATATGTTGCGTATGAGCATTTTGAGAACAGGACCCGTGACAACATATAGAAACGAGCCAGGAAGGTTTATCCTTGAATGGTGACCTTTTCCCTGCGTGTCAGTTCTCATGCTGCTGCTGGGCTGTCCTCTGCCTCCGATTGACGAGCCTCAGGCTCACTGTCTCGGGACTGTCAATGTGCTCCGGCGAATCTGTGCATTGCTGCATCCAATTGAGCAAAACCAGTTGAAATGTGGCTTGTTTTCCACCCAGCCGCCACTGTTGATGTCAGCACGTAACTGAGCTGTTGCAGTGTTATCGTTTTGGACAGAGCGGACCGAGCAGAGGACTCCCCCACTGCTTGAATGTCCTTGAAAGTTCTTCTTTGTGGACGTCTGTGGGCTAACCTGTCCTCTGTTAAATTATGTTCTCGTACAACTTATCTGCAATCATAATAATGTTTGGAGAAAAAAATGTTTTTGCTGATAATGGTTGAAGTTTTAAACATGTGTTTTACATTAAAAAAAAAACAAAAAAAAAACAATAAGACAACAAACAACACTACTTGCTTGGTACTATTCAAGTTTCAGACGTTAATTAAAGTAAGTCAACACTGACCTTTGACTTCAGGCCAGACACTAACAGCAGTCCTGTGGTTGTTCGACCCAGTAATCCACCCCAACCTGCTCCAAAATATATAATTGCAATATGTGAAAAACCGACGTTCACCGATATCTCCCTCCAGGAATTTACCGCCATCTGCGTGTCCTCATACTCTGTCAGACGGGTTATATAAATGCTCATATTTGCAGGACCTCTTCAGCCAAACGTTCTTCAACGGGATCCATTGTTCGTGTTTCTGCTATGGCTTTTAAAAACAGAGGTGTTATGCTATGAAACCGGAAATGCGAGACTCAGAAAGGACGTGGTTAGCAGACCAAACACAGGCTCTTGCAGGCTGGGAACGGCTTGCGTAGCTTTCTCGCCTAGTCAGAAATGTTGGGTGATGCACGCAAGAAGGCAAACTGGACTACCATAAGGGTCCTTGCGTGTCTTGTGTGCTTGTGTCTCTACGTAAAACCCGAGTACAAAGGACCATTAAGGCATAATAGCATGAAGGGGTCTGCAAAAGAGGTTAAAGTCGACGCTCATGAAGGTTGGGAGTTGACAAGCAAAAGAGGCATTGGAATGGTTGCAAAGAACAGCTCAGATGTCAGAAAGAAACTCAGTGGAAATCCCATTCCAGGAATTGTCAAGGTACAAATATAAGAATAAAAGGACATTTGCTTGAAAAAGTGCACGCATCCTTCTTGCAGACCATGTCATGTTATTCTTCATTTGGATATTTGCTGCAGGCCACTTGCATCTGCTCAGCATGTTTGGATACAGGTACAGTAACTCAACATATTTGGGGGAATGAGGTCTTTTTTCATGAGCTGACTCCGAAGCCGGTCATGGGAAAGCAAAGGTATATCATCCTGCGTGTCATCGGTTAGCCTCACAAGCTAATCAGCTGTAACTAGCAAAAGGAACTGGAAAGAAGGGGCTACTGTTTAAATGATGTATATACTATAAAATATGTTGGATCACAAGAAAAAAATATCCCCTCATTGCCAAACCAAATGAAACTAGACGTTTGCACAGTAGATGACAGATTTCTGCCAGGTGTGTCTTTACCAACCACGGCTGAATGTGTGTCAATGTATGAATGCAACCTACAATTAACCTGTCTCCATCTAGACACGGACGGGCTTGTCAGGCATTGTAAAACACACTTCATTCAAACTGAAAAACAAATGGTAATGTATGCGGGCAATCGGCTAAAAGTTGTTATATAATACACCTCATACAACCATGCCAAAAAAATAATTAAACCCATTAAGCTGTCTGCTCGATGAGGTTTCAGCAGTGTGTGTATTAGTATTACCATTTGCTGATCGCGGATAGCCAACATACCATTTCCACAACATTAAGAGTGAACTGCAGCGCAACGGCCTAGGGGTATGCAGAATAGTGTGTACTGGTAGTTATAATTGAGCTGCAGATCAGAGTGTGTACTCTGCCATGGTAATCAAACATCAAAGGGATCCGTATCTGCCGATACGGATCATCAATGATCGACAATTAGTATCGACGGCAAAAGGAATTCATCAGGCATCTCGAAAATGTATTTTTGCTACCTCTTTTTCTGTGATCCGATCCGTGACTCTGAGTCGTCACATAATCTGATCCTTCAGTTTTATGATCTGCTGCACTACTAGTGTTCAGCCATCCACTTTTCCCGTGGCTCTCGGCCCTTGATATCCATCTTCCGACAACTCTGTTAGATCCAGATTTCTGCAATGAAAGGTTATGATCCCTCCCCGACACCGTTTCATCACCTTACCCTACATCTCTTCATCCCACAATAATTATCCCTTCCTCCCTCAACCACCTTTACCTCCCGAAGACCATCCCACTCACTTCAATACTTGGAACCCTTATCGTTATTCGCGAGGTATTTGTTAGTGAAAAGGTATTTAGAAAGTGTGATTCTTGACGCACTTGATCACATGCTTTTTGCATATGCGTGGGTCAGCAATGGAGAGCAAGTCAACCAAAGACTTGATTATTTTCTGCGCAAATAAAACACTACGTAGTTATTTCTGTTATTTCATCCAGCTCTTTATTTCTATGTGATGGGGCCTGTCATTGTGATGAATAGTTTTGTAGGTAAACTACGCGGAAAGATGAGCCTTTTTACTTCTAAAAGAAGTTAGTGCCAGCTCAAATCTTAGATTAGCGGCTTGTATTTATCGATTGATGTTGGGATATTGAAACTGTCTCTTTGAAACAGACGAGAAATCACGAATCACGAAGAATATTGGAACTCACAATCAAACGGTCTTCTATTCCCCATCCAAAATGACAGAATATATGTGAGGTTTTTTCCTTCTCCAGTGTGGGCTGCACGTTGTGAAGTCATGAAATGTTTTTTTTTCTAAGGATCATTTCTTCTGCATTTTCTAGTGAGAAACTGAACATATGTGTTTTTTCTTGTCCCAGTGACTGCATCACCAGGCGAGTTTTGTGTTCTCAATGGAAGACGACATCGCTGACGAATAGCGTGCCATTCATGTCTGCTGTAAAACACTGTGAATGACACTCATCAGGAGACTAATGACAAGTCGCTGACAACAACTGTCTGTGCTGCTGTGCTTCTGTCAATCACGCGACACTGACAATTTTTCAAACGATTAGCCTTCAGATCTCACAATTTACTTGTCAAGACTCCAAACTCCAAAGACAATTTTGACAATTTTTCATGAAAAAAAAAATAGAAATGAAGCCAGTTCTGGAGGAAAAAACATATTCAAACTTGAAAACATGAACCCTCATCCTGCCAACAGAGGTCCCTGCAGACCCCAAAGGTATAGCCATATTCTTTGTTGTTTATTTTATCGTATTATTTTCATGACTTCAATTTGTTCTTAAATACTTCATATCATTGTTGTAATTAGTGCTTTTTAAATTATCATTCCAAATACCAATGTATTGGGGTCCCAGCCAAAAGAACCCACTTGCAGCCTAAGATTTTTAAATAGATGAATGAGAACAGATAGATGAAACATGTACCAATAGTCCTAATTAAAAGTTACAACACACTATCAAACAACCTCGGTCATTCTGAAGGAAACACACAGATGCAGCAGAAACAGGTTT
This sequence comes from Clinocottus analis, assembly GCF_023055335.1. Classification (NCBI taxonomy): domain Eukaryota; kingdom Metazoa; phylum Chordata; class Actinopteri; order Perciformes; family Cottidae; genus Clinocottus; species Clinocottus analis. Next base: position 5,438,056 of record NW_027176207.1, on the reverse strand, counting down.
CCTCGTGTGTCCTGTATTTTTTAGTTTGACATTATATAGTAATGACTTGTTTTTTTCCTTACAGTTACATTAATTATACATCTAATAATAATGTTTTAAGACATTGTTTTTATATTGTGTAATAATGGTCGTCTTACAGTAGTGTCTTCTTGAGTCCTTGTATGTTAAGAGAGTTGGTAGGATGAGGATCAACACATTTAATGTGTTGTGATGTAATTATCACAGCATCATATCCTTGCACAGTGTGTTGCTTTCAGTTGAAGGCTAACATGTTTATGCCTATCAGGTTTACCATGTTAACCATCTTAGTTTAGCTTATCGCGTGAGTTTTCTCGCTCGACTTTATGTGGTTAATTTGCGGGACGTGTGGACCGACCCACAAAGCCCCTTCATCCTCCAACACGGGCTCCCCCGCTGAGCAATGTGCATTTACGCATAGCCTCTTGGTCGGCTGTATTATACATACATGATTAAAAGAAGAGCATGTATCCCATTAACCTGGAGATCATGGTTGTCACATCACAGTGTTGGTCGTTTCTGTTCCCAGGCAACTTTACACTGGAACAGAGAAAATAGCAATAACACTCAGTCACGGCACCTCTAAAAGACAGCACAGATTACAGCCATGTGTCAAAGTCGGTTGAGAAGGAGAGGCACAAAGTGACATCTGAGAGTGTACATTCACAAGCTATCCACTTTAATGAGTCTTAATGGGTCGAAGGGATCCATATTGCATTGTCCCCAGAATAAACTGTTTTCCCCCAACCATATATCTTCTAATCCTTCTAGTGGCCGGCGGCCAGACATTCAGTGGACACTGCTGAATAATTGATATATATATACCCACTGAGTTGAAATGGGGACTGAGTCTCTTAGTACACAACATAAAGGTGAGACTTAAACTGACATTAAGTAAAGGACCACAGAATTGTTACTTGTGTCACCATCTGTATTGGAAAATGTATTGGCATCTGTACTGTAGAGGCTTCAGAGGCCTTCATTAAACAGTGCAGACACAAGCATCATATTAAACGGTGACGGGGAATCTGACAATAACTCAGTTTAGGTTGTGTTAGCAAACTCCAGGCTCAAATTAGGGTGTGCAATTGTTTCAGGATTTCCATATTTCTTCCATGTTTGCCAATTCTCTCCCGTCACTTGTCATTCTCACAGCGAAAGGTGAAGAGTGTCTGCATCATCAGCTGCCACAGTGCATTTGCTCGTGTACCGACACCATGCCGGTGTGAACATGTTCCGTGATATGCCACGGAAATAACAACATCCACATTGGGAAGGCAGTTATATCGCAGATTTGAGACTTCCGATGAATGCCGTTTAACTCGGGGAGGAAGACGACTCTCCTTTGTGCTGTACTACTGACAGACACAAACACTATCCTCTGAGGGAACAGTCCATTATCGCTAGTGACAAACATGAAAAGCAAACGGTGAGGAGCCAGTCACGAAAATGCCACTCTGCAAGAAAAAAATATCTGAGATTCTGACTGCCACGGAGTCTTTCTTCAGCTGCCCAAACATCCCCACAAAGTTGCTCTTTTCATTAGTACAACTCAGACAAATGTCAGGGAAGATAACCCATTATCTTCCCTGCTGACAATAACACTTATACACAAACATAAACGCATCATACCGGGCTCCCGGGATGCCTTTATATTACTTGATGATTGGTGATTCTATTGCTTCATGTGCCACCATTCTCGCTTTGCATCAGCTCAGGGTTGGTCTTTCTGCTACTGGGGCCATTTCCAACCGCATGACAACCTGTTGACACATCTCCTATAATCTTGTAAAACCACAATAAGATACTGTCCATGTCTATTGTTCCACTTCTTCTTCCTTACTTTGTGATTTTGTGAACATCATCTGAGTTTTTGGGTTCCAGCATTAAAATGACATTACGTTAAGTAGCTTGCAGCTTTTATTGGCAGCAGCTTGTATTGTAGAGAAATATGACAATATTTTAGTGGGTAATATTAGCTTTTAAGTGTTAAAGTGGTGTCAAATTCTATGTATATCAAAAACATAACTTGAACTCAGACCTCAGCGGGGTGTTACGAAGTATAAAGTCAGTGTAAATGGCACCATCTGGCTGGTGAGTCATTAACGTTGTCTCTTTCCTTTTGAATGTGATTACAATCTCCACTTCAAACAAACGGGATGTTGGGGAGCAATCATGATATTCAGAGTAAATATTGGGGAACCAATAAAGGCTGCGGATGGCTGAGGAGGTGGAGAGCCACTGGGCTGTGCGAGGCAGATTCTGCCGGCTCTAGATTACAGGGTGCAGGAGAGGAACAGCTGGGCTCCAAGCATTCATGTCATGTTGGAGGCTGAACATCTGATCCTATAGAGAAGCGGCGCATGACTCACACCGCTGAATGCTCGGTAGGAAGCTCCGAGCCGACACAATTAGAACACAGGACACACATGCGTGTGCTCACACACTGTGCAGCTTGGCCCTCCTTCAGGCTGTGAGGTGCCAGCACCACACAACAGACTCGAGCAGCTGTGGATTCCAGCCAAATCATGGTGATTGGAGCGGGGTCCTGTCAGGCCACAGGTTGAGCATTTTCAACCCCTGCAATCCACCAAATTGAAAAGAAAACAAGGCCTCAGACAATAGATTAAAGCCGGGAATTATTCATCATAAATCCTCTCGTGGCTATGTTAACATAAAAACTACAGATTCATACTCCGCTGTAGGTAAATAGCTGCTCTGCACGTAGGCGAGCATTCATGTGCAGCAAGTGTTTGATGTGTGTAATGTGTGGGATCGTCAACATCAGGCCGTGTGCGTAGGAGGGCGACTCAGTCACCTTAACACCCAGGTAATGCTCTTGCAGATTCGCTATTTGCTTTCATGAAATGTCTGAATTACCTCTGACAGCTCGAAAAGACATGATTTCTGAAAAGAAATGTGCATTACATGGCTAACCAAATGGAGGTATAGATTGTATGGATGGATGGCATAACAATGCAGAAAAAATAACATATTAGGATCAGTAAAGTCTCATCCTCGCATTGGTTCTGTGTCTTCACATTGGAGCTGCACTCATATTTCTTGCTCCAAATAGTAACCAGAGACCGTTTTTCCCATGCTAAGTAATTCTGTTTCCTGTAAGCGTTCACAAATATCTAGTTTACAACTTGATCTTTTGCTCATCGTCCTTTTCTACCTGTATAAATCAACACCTTTTCCATTCAATACATTTGAATAAAACACTTCGTCAAGAGCAAGAAAAATCCAATAGAAATAAATAACCTTGTGGCTTACCTCTTGGCGAATGATGCTTCCATATGATGTTGGCCTCAGGTCGACCGACAGCCAGGCACATGAGATTGACGTTGCTGCCCTCATTCACTGTGACGTCCTTCGATATGTTAGTGATCCTGGCGGGTACTGAGGGGAGAAAGAAAATCATGATTGATGCCTTTAGCTTAATTAATGACACGTGAGCAAAGTGCTTCCTGCTCCACGTGATCAGAACAGCGATGAGGTTAAAAATAACCTCCGGGTTGGGAACTCAATTAGCATGAAATTAGCTGACAAATCTGACAATTCTCTGGCCCGCCGTGGTGTTGTACGTGATTGATTTTCTTCATCGTGTATCTCTGCCACACTGGTCATTAGACAGCCGTCAGACTGATTTGGAGTGAGACAGAATTCAATCTCTCTGACTGACTAGCTTGATGTGTGTTAGCCTAAGTGTGTTGGTCCGGTTCTTGGTTTAAGTGTACCCTGGGAGATTGGCGCATCAAATCAAGGGTCAGAAGTTATCCTTCTTCACTGTAATTTAACTTGAACTCTCAGATCATTAGTGCAACGGACCAGACCGGCTGAGGGAAATGCATGTATCCCCTTGTGTGTAGTTTAGAACAGTTACGCTTCAAAATGATTGATCCTTGTGACTGAGACATGGTAGGGGTGTTACAGGAGAAGCAACCAGCAATAATATTAGATTGATGTACATGTATATAAAATCAAGGCAATTAGACTACAACACTGAGCATATAAATAAGGTTGTTTTTTTTCCACCACATAGAGAGCTGCAGGGAGGTCATATGTATGTAGTCCAACAGGAAGTTAGCATCAAACCAATGCCCTTCACAAAAAGCCAATGAGATTGTTACATTGGTTTTGGGATTATTGCTAGAAAAATAAATCCTGTGCCAAACAAATGTTTGTGGTATCTACAGGTTTTGTGCAGAAAGGTAATCTTCTCAGATTTTTTACAAATTTACAATTACCACTTTTAGAATTTTTGAAAGATGAATTCAATCAGCAGAAGTAAAAAGTTCACGTTAGACTGTACAATCACATGACTTCCAGTCGCTACTTTGTATCCCATTGACTTTGAATTTATCGATTGTATTGGCATGCATTGCTCAGTTGGTTCACCAAACGACTTAGTTTAGTTTTAGCTACAGCCATAGCAGTGTCATGACTATGTTTCACTTCTAGCTGAAAAGAAATGAGCTGTGCAGTCCCTCCTTTGGGTAATTACTTGTAACTGATGCTCCATTTGTCTTTAGACATTTACATATTAAGGATGCACCCATTCACAAAACTGGATTACACAACCAGGACTGATGACAAAATGAATTGATTCATGAGAAGGACAATTACAAGCAACAGCCCAGGCATTAATATTAGTGTAATGACTTTAATGCTGGCTGACTATATTCACCCATCATCGCTTCATTCGTTTTTTTGCACCGGAAAGGGGGCGCGGCTTATCTCCATGCTGTATCTCCGTACTATTTCCGGCATCCACCATGAAAATAACCACGAGTTCTGCTTTATACTTTATAAACTTCGGAGCATTAAACACACAAACACACACACACACACTCACACACACTGTGTACAGTGTTAGTAGACCGAACTGTAAACTGGCTTTGGGTTTAAACAAAACCTTTTATTTGGAGCCTTTTGGGAATTGGTTTATTTTCAAATTTGGGTAAGTTAAAATAAAGAATACATCCAGAAAAATTATTAATTATATATTGTTGTAACATCTATGTGACGGAGGCAATGCTATCTGTCAGTCTTTGAATAAGTAGACCTATACAGAACAAAATTAGGTATAAACAACATTTTATTGAATACAATATTTTCTATTGAATCTTCAGAGAAGTGAATATGAACATTGGTATTGAATTAGAAATTGGAGAAAAAAATCAAATATAACACTGAGCTGTGGTTCTGCTGTCTGGTAATTAGTCCTTACAATATGATACAATGAGGTCTGGCTATACAATGTGAACATAAGCTTATAGCTATGGCTGCATAGCGCCTGAATATTATGCCATTATTCATTTTATCAGCTTCATCAGGCCCATTCAAACAAGCTCCCCCTCATTTCCTTTTGTACATTTCAATATGAATATGTTTGGCTACATCCTCTCATTGAAATAAACACTGACAGGCGGGGCTTTGCCTAACTAACCAGGCCCGACATAACTCACCTAGTGAGCATATAAGGTCGCCGAAAAAATACTCGGAACCTTTTTGGGAGGGTTTTCAGAATGTAACATGATAGATTTTTACTGGATTGCATGTGATGTAAGCACAAACGCCACAGACGCCACTCAGCTGTTGTTTATTTTTGCAAGTAGTTGACGATAACTTTTGCATTACGCAGGAGCTGCGGGATCTGAGGAGTCTCAAGGGCACAACAACGGGGAAGGACATGTTTGAAGCTGTGTCAGATTTACCACAGAGAAGTTCAAGCTTTCCTGTCTAATGTTGAAGCTGAACATGGGACCTCCTCTCTCAGTCTGAGGTCACTGCTCAGTGGCGGCTCCTTGCTGCAGCGGATTTATTCGCTAAGGTCAGAAATTGAAAAACTTTCGAAAGAGGACCGACCTCTTCATAAGCTGAGTGACCCTCTATGGTTGGCAGACCTGGCCTCTCGTTGATCTTAATCACCATATCAACAGACTGAACAAGAGCCTGCAAGGCAAAGAGCAGGTAGTAGCAAACTCTGCACACACGTGAAGGCGTTTGAAGGCGTGTGAAGCTCTGTCTCTTTGAGACATAACTACGTAACTTTAACACTGCGCTCTTCCCCACGCTGTCTGAAATCAAAGTAGCTTTTCCAGAGGTCAACCTGTCTGCTAAAATGAGGAAGTACGTGTCTGTCATCACATCTCATGACAGAATTCAGTCAGCGCTTCCAAAATCGTTTTGCATTGAGAAAGAAATCAAGTTGTTCTCGACTGATGGAGATGCATTGTGATAATTTTTTTGAAGAAACAGCATCAGCTTCTCTCCATACCTGACTAAGGCTTGGAAAAGGTCAAGTTTCCTCCGATTTTTTTAAATACAATATATTATATATAGAAGCATAAGTGACCTTATTTGATTCATTTTGCGATATACGTCACCTCTAGTTAGTGGCCAAGACTTTCGTATATTTTTCGGTTTCTGGCCCTCAGTGAAAAAAGTTTGCACAAGCTTGCTCTAAACGTTCCAGAATAGGCCTTGTTTTCTCTTTGTTTTCTCAAACTCTCTGCATCTTTTTCTACATGAACAACCTAAAGGACGTTTCCAGGAAGACAACACAAAAGGGCACTGCTACTTTGAAGACAAAAATGGTGAAAGTTGACAAAAGTTCCTCAGTTTGTCAAAGTGCACGTGTGGGAACAGAATATGCTGCATCCCACTTAATCGGTTAATTAGCCAAGCACAGAGGTGTTTATCTGTATATTTAACCAGAAAACCTTGCTCATGGTGTATGTCCAGCAATTATAATATAATAAGATGAATCTGGACCAAAGGCTGACATAATAGAGATATTCAGAGTAAAGACAATCATAGGCCAGCTCTCTTGATCATTATGCAAAAGAACAATAGGAAATTAAGTGTTTCGTAAGTACAAAAATAAAATGCTGAGAGAGCCATCCAAAAAGGAAATATGTTTCTTGTCCAAGTCTATTTTGAGTGTGTCATTTTTTGTTACTTTGTGTCATCCACGATCAACAAAGTCAAATCAGTATGTTGAAAATGGCTTTTCAACTTTTTTCAACCTGATAACTGCAGCACCTACACCAAAGAGATGTCTTAATCTACAATCCTCAGGTATTGTAAGGCAATTTGTCTTCACATTGTTCTTTCAACAAATTGTGGCCCGGTCCTTAATAGTTGTTGTTTCTTGAACAAGAACATCATTGTTCTCTGAACAAATTATGGTCTGAAGACCAGTTTCTGTGCTCAAAAATACAAAAAAAAAACACAGACCACAGGTTTTTAAAGCTCCTACATTGTATCTAATGCAACCAACTGGAACCTGAGAGCGGCCGATTTCTGCGGCTATATGTTGAATTGAAGTTGCTAATGTAAAGTTAGTGGTTAACATCTGTTGTGTCTAACTGAGCGGAAGATTCTAACCGCAATGTTGTATCACATATAAGTATTATGCCCATATGCTGTTGTGTATCAGATATGTCCTCCAGCTACGTTGGTTTGCACCACTAAGATTGGTGTATATCGGAGCAGAGAAAAAGAGCAGAGAGGTGGTGAGGTACATACAGACGTCACTTTAGAGAGGCAGCGTTCAGGTAAAAATCAACTCAATTTTTTAGGAACATAACACCCACAAGGTCTTTGAATGCCGATTACAAACTGCTTTGAACACGATAACAGAAGTAGTGTTGTGTATGTACGTATTTGTGTATTGTGTAAGTCAAACCAATTCCCTCTCATGTTCCATGAACGGGGGCTGTAGCTGTGAAGCTTTCCAATAGATTTCCTGCCAAACCTGGTGGCAAAATGTAATGAAGAGGTTTCAGCAACCGTCGTCTGTTTACAGCAATTAGAACAACACGACAAAACTAATGTGGTCATGATTCATCGAAAGCAAAATGCTCCACGTGGCGCCTTTAAGAGGCTCTGAATGGAGGGGGGCGGTGCAGCGGTTGGAGGGCGCAGCAGGCAGCGTTCTCCTCAGACACACTGACCTCCGGCAGAGACTAGAGAACCAGCGTCTGTGTGCAGAGTGGGGGACGGGTCCTCCGGCTTCACAACGCCATTGGCCAGGTGATTAAAAACACAGTTCCCCTGCCACCGGGGCTGCTGGTGAATGTGACCAGGGGCCCAGGGGCACGTCACTCTTCATGTCGGCACCGCCAATGTGTTGCTGCCGGTAATTAATTAGAAAACGGAATCAACAGGCTTCCCAAAGAGCAAAAGGACGCTTTCTCTGGGTGTTTATTTAACACCAGCTTGACTGATGTGATTGTATGTCTTTGAAATAATATGTATATATACCTGTACTTGATAAACGGACCTGTACTTGTATTGTGCTGTCCTAGTCTTCCAAGCACTCAAACAAAGCTCTTTCACACTGCATGTCATCATTCACACACTGATGGCTAAGGTTCCACATGCCCATGAGGAGTAGCTAACATTCACACCGTAGGCGCGGCTACGGGAGCAATGTGGGGTTAAGTGTCTCGCCCAAGGACACATCGACATTGAATAGCGGAGCCGGGGATCAAAACCACCGATCCTGTGATTGAAGGACGACCCTAGACTCTAGGAGAGCATGAAAAAAGCATGAAAAAAATATATGGGATCTACATCAATGGCCACTTTCAGAGTGTTATATCATTATGCCTCAACAATATGTCAGGTATGTGGATACCTGTCAATGGAAAAACAAATGAGGACCATTCATTTATATTTTCATGTGTTTTTGCAAGAGGTTTTCACTGGAACTCTGTTTCCCCGGTGACCTTGAGGGTTTAATAATACCTGGAACCACTATTATCCCAAAACATTCTCATACAATGGAACTGTACTGCAAAGGAAAAGACCAACCCAGTAACGAGGTACTATTCGTTCAGCTCACAGAACCCTTTGGTTCAGCCACGAGCCAGAAATAAAAACGTTATGCTAGCAAGAATCAAAGACAGTAACATTGCTGAATAAGATATTCAAAGTATTGTTATCATTTAATGTAGCCAGTGCATACATTTAGAACACTGAACAATTTCCCGAGAACTGCTTGCTGAGGAAACAATGGACACTATGCAGCCAATCAGAATAGACTATCCACCCATGCCATGGCAGACCTGTATTCATGTTACAGCAGGTGCTATTATAGACATAATAAATAGCTCTGGGGTGATGGGTATTTTGGATAATGCTATCTCCTAATTGTAGGTGGGAAAGTTGCCTGGTTGATTTCCTGGAACCTCAGTTGGCTAACTGCTCCTCTTTTTTTCATCATGCTCCCATTGTTCCCATTGTCACCGCGGTAGTGTACTCACAAAGCAATACAACCACACAACAATGTGTTTTCCCAGTGATTTTACAACAACATTACCAGTATTCGGCAGAACAGTGTGCATCATCGTGGTCAAAATATATCTACTCAATAAAACGTGATTTCAGATATGAATATGCATGTGGAGCTGGATGAAGAAAAGCAGCTTTGCTCACAATTGTATGATGAGCCTGAACCTTCGACACCTCCCATCATCAAAGCCTCTGCTCCTGTGCCAACATTCACCAGATCTATAATAGATTCTAACTCTTCTTTCATAACTAATTACTATGCAACTCAAACATCAAAGGAATCACTGTCAGTGAGTTCTCCAATGTGCCATCTCATCTCGGAACAACAGACATCCGTGACAGATAGCTCGGTAACATTCAGTGTTCTTGTCAGTGGTTATAGTTAATTCAGAAGCACAGCCACCTCCAAGAGAAGGAAACAAGAAAGGAATCCAAATGTTCCCATTTGGAAAAGTGTGATAAAGCACATAGCGGGGGGTGGCGGGTTGTTTTGTGGAGGTGAAAGTAAACTAGGTTAGTTCTCCCACTGGCTGGGAGAAGGCACAAACGGTGACACCTGCCTTCAAACTTCCAAGCGTTCTCGGTTCAAAGGCAGCTTTTCATATGGGACCCGTCGCATCTTGTGTTCCAAGATCCGGTCCAAAGTAATGACAGCGGCACTGAAGTGAAACCAAATGGAGGAGCGTGATGCGCTGCGTAAATATATTACCTTGTGATCCGCATGAGTAAAGAACCTCATGCTGGCGGAGATAGCTGGCTCTTTAATTCCTGGTATTTACAACTCCAGACTTTCAGCCATGTTTTCATTTTATCGATGAACTGGCGATTGGTTACTTTGAGTGCTGGCCTCTCGTACCTTTTTTCAGTATTTCATGGCTAATGCATTTTAAAGCTGCGCGTGTATATTGTGTAGATTTATATATAGATCTAGGTATATATTTTCTCTTCAACAATCAGCTGATTTTAAAGTGACCATAAAAAGGCCATTGATTTCACGTTTCAGTTACATAGTATAGAGGGTATAGTGTAGTGGGAGGGGGTGGGGTGTGTGAGGGCCCAATAATCATAAAGTAGATTTAGGAAGATTATCTTACTGAATAACACCTTTTAGTATCATACACATGTTTGCCAGAGACCTTATTTTCTCCATTAATCCATAATCTTATAAAACTATCCCACTGGCTTTTTGTAGAGGGAACCAGTGAGACGCTATCTTCCTGTTGGCCTACAGAAATACATATCCCTCAGATCTCTATTTATAAGATACTGTATATGTGCTGACAACATCTTAATAGCAGAGACCTTCAGCATATTGTTCCTTTTACTTTATTCTCTACAGCCTTCATACTAACCCGGGATCCTATTTCAAGCATCTGAAATCATTTGAACATGTATCTTTTGCTAGTCTGTGATAACACCCTTCAGACACAAAGACATTGAACATGAAAATGTGCAGTTTTGTGGAGGTCAAGAATCATGACCTCCAGTAGTGATGTACTTGAACGTTTGTCGATCCGTGATTCGTACAGATCGGCATGCATGTGAACGGCAAATTAATTACACAACATTAACCTTCACAGTGTGAAATAAAGTTTTACTGAACTGATGATCATTGTCATTATAAGGACATCATTTATGCTTTTCCAGTCGCTGATCCTTGATGTTACATTGTAAACCAATTTGACAGTAGAGCTATTAACGATAGTAGCACCGTTCATTTACATGACTGTTTTATTCATTAGAATACAAAATGTTATTTCCATATAATTTTTATTGTGTATTTTTATTAAGAAAAATAATACTACGGACTATAGCTGACTATACCAAATGAAAAGTATAATATTTAAAAAGTGTTGATCTATGATCCGATTAGTGACTCTGAATTGGATCCGATCCAAAACTTGAGTTTTATGATCCGTTGCACCACGGACAGACTACTGTTGCCTAGTCTATTTATTTCAGTCTATTTTGATGTTATTAATCCTTTACTGCTCATTTATAGGTGTAGAGTTTCTAGGCAAATATCCTTTAAAGTGATAAGAGACTTCTTTAAGAGTCCCACAGAGCGTAACACTTTTTCCGAAATGGTCTGTGGTCAGCGACAGCACGCCTAAGCTTGTCGGCTGAATGAAATGACAGCAGCCATTATTCATTTGGATAAAAGCCTGTCACATCATAACGTTGTACACGTCAATAATTCCTGCCACACATTCATTAACGAGTTGATGAAATCACCGCTCAATGCCGAGTGCCGAGCAGAGCTCTTTGGACCAGACCAACTGTTGTGTGTTCTCCTCACACATTAACATATTGACTTGAAGACTGTAATCTTCAGCAGTTGTCCCAACACCAGGTTTTCTAGTCACAAAGTTCTAACAGTAGGACAACCCCCTTTGCGCAAGACTGTTTTACTCTAACAGAGAGTCCACAGCCTACAATGCTAGATCAAGTACCAGCAAGTATGCAAGTTGGGCTTAAACAATTAATCAATATACAATTTGATTATTAAAAGAGTTTGTGAATAATTGTAGTATCCATTTGTTGTACTATTACGCCACTCAATAAGTAGCGGAGATGGTTGAGCAAAGAAAGCACACGGCTAACGATACCGGCGATCAGAACGGGGAACGTGACGATCAATAAGACTGACGAGCTTGGCGCGCTGGTAAAGAATAAGAAGGTCTTCTGTGAGTGCAGCCTCATGTGTTGCAACCGGATCACATAATACATCAATGCTTTTTTTGTTTTTTTATCCGATTCATTGATTATTCGAAAAAATAATCGACAGATTAATTCATTATTAAAATAATTGTTAGTTGCAGCCCTATATGGCAGCATCTCCACTGATCTGATATCACTTCATCATTTATTTGCTCATTTACGCTACACAGCAACAACTACACTACTCACAAGAAGGACAACTGGGCAACTCACCAACACACTCCAGTTTATTAATTACAATACAGTAAAGAGGCAACGTGTATGTTTGATTTAGTTTGCTGGTTATCACAAAAGACCGCCTCCATCAGGAGATACATATGTTGTGGGAAGTCAAAGTCAGATTAGATGCATGTCAGGTGATCAAACGAGTCAGAGTAACAAAAGTATTGGTGTTCTCTTGTTGTTTGACAAACTGAAAGCTTTGATGCCACATGAATATGATTAACAAGCACAAAAGGTGCTCTACGTCTGGGACAACGTTTGACGGGAAATGTACTACAGTGAGGATGCATCAAAATAAATGTCGATATTCCCATTTCAATCAGAAGAGACTAGTTTTGAATTCTACAATAAATGTATTACATTGGTATAATCATGGAATGATGCAAAGTCTTTTGGCGATTGGACTCTATCCTGAACCAGGATGAACACGGGGCAGTGACGCCGAGTTCTGACCCGGCAGAATCTTCCCTGGAGTCGGGAGTTGCTGCAACCCGATGATGAATGAGGAGTGTGGCTGACCACTGCTCGGAGGGGATCGGGGTGGAGTTGAAATGACAACTAGCAACAGCAGAACACCCCTTTAAGAGTTTACAGCAATGATATAATTAACTTAGAGACACAGCACGGCATGTGGTTGATTGCTTAAAAGTGGACGCCCCCCTGATCAGCTGATAGTGTGATCGCTGGGAGAAATAGACTGAGACATTTATGAATGACCCGTAATGTCAAGAAAGTCTACCGCTTCAGTTCCATTTGGTATGTTTGTCAATCTGAGATCTAATGTTATACTTCAAAAGCAATCATATCTTGTCACAAGTGACAGGTTATAGTTGTATCAGGTTGATTTTACATAAAGAGTGACTCACACGCACCATAGCTTATATTCACAACAGGCCCAGTCAGCCTACAGATTAAATGAGGAGCAATGAAATGCGAATGTGCGCTTAAGAAATGGAAAGAGGCAGAGTAACTGCTATCGAGATAGATTGTACTCTTCCTTTCCATCCTAGTCTCCTCCACGCCGCATCCTTGTCTGCTTGCTGCCTTTTTTATACCTGCAGTCATTTTTTCACACAACAGATTTTAAAATGCATTGCATCGTACAGTGCATCTTGTAGAGCATTTTAAATACATTCTGCAGTTTCTTCAAGCAGAAGGGGGCATGGTGTATTAACAGCAATTCAGTCAAAACCGCTTTGTTTTCAATCTATATTCGATCTTAACCACACCCTTAACATTTGCATCTACAGTCTGAATGGATAATTGTAATGCCACAAACTGAAGAATGTGCTGAAGTTTGAGTCCATCGAGAAGATGTATTCCTGATCCGACCTTGTGCACCTTCAATGTACAATATCTGCTCCCTGCAGGACGTCCGTACCTGAAATGCCTCGGGCAACCGCCTCGTGCAGCATGTACAATGCATGGCTCCACAATAGGATGGCCAAGTAAAGTAAGACCATTTTAGTGAGTAAACCATAAAAAAGACCGGACCTCATGCTAAAACATTTCATTGCAGGGTAAAACTGGATAATGTCAACATAATTATGTAGTGTAATTTATATTTACAGACTAAAAATAGCTTTGTGCTGATGGAATTTACAATCCATTAGTGAAAAACTTTGGCTTGAATAACAGTGGACTAATGACTAATGTCACATGACAATGTCCTACAACAGGTCTGAACAACATAATATCTTCCCACACAAGATGAAATACAAATACAGAGAACGCTTCAGTTTTTCACAAATGACTCGTATAAGCCACTCAACAACAAATGTGCTTGGACCAATGTTTCTCAAAGGAGGTCCTTCATCATGGTCATGTTTTCCAAACGATTGATGATGATGATGATGATGATGATGATGATGATGATGATGATGATGATCAAACCACAGATTCCTGAGGAAATCCAAGTTACTTTACACAAACCTCAACCATTTACCTTTTTAGCCTTCCCAACAGCAAACAAGACTTTAGTGAACCAAATGGAGATATCCACCTCCCTCCTAACTTTATAGAAGTAGAGGTTTCTTGGAACAGGCCAAAAAGGTCCACAAGCCATTCCCTTGTTAGGTGTTTGATATAATCAGAGTGTAAGGTGATGCCCTTGTTTTGTTCACTTCCTGCAAAAAGGGCACCAGGAAGACCTGCTCATAATCCCCCATGAGGAGGATGTCACTGTCAGGTCACAGACAAAGCAAGACCGGGATCTTACAAACATCCAACCCAAGAAGACTTTAAAAGAACCTCAGTGTATTCCCAAGATGTATGCAATGTATCAGATTTGAGCTCCATACAAGGGATGAGTTGTTTGCTCTTCACAAAGGTCATGCAAATGATCCTTCATGTAATCCTAGCCACTAATATTAAAAATGCATTTGTTTCAGGGTGTAATAGGAGCATTACTCTTGGCATGCTCAGTACAACTCTCGGCCTAAACATGGGATAAATCAATGGAATGGGAATAGGACATATCAGATAATGATAATTTTACATTCTGAGCTTGCAAGACAGGCTGTACAACCACATATTTACAGTCAGTGTAATTTATATAATGGATCAACATCGCAAGCAGTCAGAAATAAGAATGTGTAAATGCCAGGGTCTTAATACTAAGCCTTTTATGGATAGAAAGTGTCAGATTCTGGCCTAAGCAAGCGTTCTCCTTGATGGCCCCTGGCAGACTTGAGGCAGTAATGTGTGATGTGTCAAAACAGGCTAATGTGGCTCCCAGCTTCAGCTTCTGACTCCATTCAAATTCAAAATCACAGCCTGTGAATAAAATGGAAGAATAGGATGTGGTGCCACTTGTGCATGTGCAGATATACAGTCGTGACATCTTAAGTGAATTGCTGTGAAAAATCTTCTGGTTTTACTGTAACTTTTCTTCAGACAAAAGGAAGATACATTTGAATGCTGACAGGAAGTCTCAAGACAATTTGAATCTGGTCGATGTTTGCAACACCAAGACTCCAGTTTGAGAAGGGTAATGTGTACAAATATACCTGCAATTTCATGAAAATCTAGCAAATATTATCCAGCGTTTGGAGAACAACAGCCTTGTGAACTGTGTCCACATACAGAGGGATATGCATGATCTACGTTGTTTCAATCCATTTATTTATTTTGTAAGAAGGAAAATACACACGTAGCAGCGTTTCTATAAATGTGCCAGTGTTAGTCAGCAGGCGAGATGTTGTATGACTCCAATTATGCATTTCAAACATGCTTACAATTTGTTACAATCTGCTTATAGCGATGCATAATAGTTACACTCAGAAGGAATCATAATGTTTTAGAACAATAATCATAACACATTTGAAAGTATTTTATAATGCAGAAGGGAGTTGCTGCAACCTGATGAGGAATTAGGAGTGTGACTGACTGTCATGCCTGGAGGTGATCGGGGTGGAGGAGGGTCACATTCGGTTTGGAGCTGTGAATGACAACTAGCTACAGCAGAGCACCCCTTTAAGAGTTGACAGCAACGTTATGATTGGCTTAGAGATACAGCACCGCATCTGGTTGATTGCTTAAAAGTGGACGCCCCCCAGATCAGTTGATCATGTGACCCGTAATGTCAAGAAAGTCTTCCTTCCTGAACTATCACTTCAGCTCCATTTGGTATGTTTGTTATTCTGAGATCTAATGTTATACTTCAACATGCCATGCAGAAAGCAATCATATCTTGTCACCAGTGACAGGTTATAGTTATCTCTGGTTGATTTTACATGAAGAGTGAATCTCACGCACCATGGCTTATATTCACAACAGGCCCAGTCAGCCTACAGATTAAATGAGGAAGGATATAATGAGAATGTGCGCTTAAGAAATGGAGTAACGGCTATCGAGATAGATTGTTCTCTTCCCTTCCATCCTATAGTCTCCTCCACTCCGCATCTTAGCTGAATTTTCTCTCTCTCTCTCTCTCTCTCTCTCTCTCTCTCTACATATATATATATATATATATATATATATATATATATATATATATATATATATATATATATATATATATATATAGTACACTATAGTTACACTCAAAATGAATCATAATGCTTTAGAACAATAATCATAAAACAAAGTATTTCATAATGAAGAATGTAGTTGTATAGATCTGTGAAAATTCCTCATTGCTAGTAATACAAAATGTGTATATATATTAGTAATACTGTATCATAAGTATACGTTACCCCATTGTTTGCTTTAAGTAATTCTTTTTTCTTTAAGTGATTATTTTTTTGAATCATTTTATAATAAAAGTGCTTCTAACTATAATTACATAGTACTCAAAGCACAACACATTATGTACGTATATAATGCATTCTAGACATGTGTGTCATATAAAGTGTTACCCCGCAGTCATTTGATAAGATGTTAATGAGATCAGATATGTATGTATTACATTTGATTAATATATGTAAAAATCGTTCCTGTATTTTGCTTTGGATCTGGCTCACATCCTGTTTTGCTGCTGCTCCCCGCTGCAGTAAGAGCGTCACTGACTTCACAGCAGGAAAGACAAGTTCCACCCTGTTTGGTTTGATCTGACGATCTGTACCGTGCTACTGCCTTTACTTAGAATCCACTGACACCTCTGTACTTGCCTTTGAGGATTTTAGACCAACATAACTTTCTGTCTGATGTGGACTGTTGATATTTAATCGAGGAGATAGTTCACACACCAATGATGTGGTGGCAGTCCGCTCTGGTGGTTGAAGTGGCTTCGTTTGCTCAACAGGAGCGTCTTCTGTTTTTCTTTTTTTTTCTTGTGACCTCCCTCCATGTGTGTATTGAGTGGCCACTCTCTCTGACAGACGTCTATCCATGAAGGTTGTGTGTGTGTGTGTGTGTGTGTGTGTGTGTGTGTGTGTGTGTGTGTGTGTGTGTGTGTGTGCGCGTGCGTGTGTGGGCGTGTGTGTAATTGGGAAAAAATAAATCTCACCTCGGCGATCAATCTACATCATCTTCTTCAAAAAGTTATCAAAATTGCTTTTCATGCGATTTAAATGCGAGACAGAGTAGAAGTAGTTGGTGCCAATGATCCCCTCAGGTATACCTATCAGTAATATGCTTTTTTAATAGGTAAATTCTTCTTTCCACATCGAACACATGAGGTTTACTGAATTACTCACACAAGGCAACATGAACATGCTTTGGAAGTGATGTTGCTTCTTAGATGGAAAGAGCCAAAATCACAAAAGACAGCGGCTCCTGGCAGGACACGGTGCCTTGAGACTCTCCTTTGATCGGCACAAACATGACAACAAGTCTGCTTTGCCAGTTCTAAATATGTGAATGGTGGATATCCCAGTTTTTCAACCGAACACTCTCAAACACTCTCTTGACATCGTAGAGTTCCACTCTGCCGAGCCGTTAAGTGAGGTTTTAGACTAGCAATTTATTTTATATATTTTGTCTCAATTGGGGATGCAACTAATGGAAGGTGACTGTGGCTCAGTAGCCCTTCAATCAGAGGATTGGCGGTTCAATCCCCAGCTCCGCTAGCCCATGTCAATGTCTCCTCGGGCAAGACACTTAACCCCAAATTGCTCCCACAGGCTGTTCCTGTGGTGTATGAATGTTGTATGGATGTCCTTATGGGCAGGTGGCATGGTAGATAACTTATCAATAACAAATCATTCATTTACTCTGGCTCTGAGACGGTTAACAAAGCTTCTTTATGGCAACCAGTCCTCTTAAAACCCACCTGCACGTCAGCAACTATTTGGCACACATTTATTTTGTGGCCAACGAGGTAAGAAAAGCTAGTAAACTCAAATTGTGTCGAGAGTAATGCACTGAACAATGACAATCGACAATATTGTTAGGTTTCCTTTGATCGGTGAACCCTTTTAGACTAAAGGAATGAAAATAATTGATAATAATACTGCTCACATATTCAGACTTCATGAACGTTTCATCGGTGGGGAGTTTTCTTATCATTAGGGCTGCACGGAATAGTTTGAAGCTTCAATCCCTCATTCATAACGTTGACATTCAAATTATTATTATTAACTTACCAAAACATTGAGTGCATTAGTCCATCTTCTCTCTCTAACAGTTTGGGAGCTGAGCAGCACTTAGTTTAGTTCAGTTCAAATTAATTGTAAATAGATGGATGTAATCACAATCCAAACAAAAATGTGAACGTTCAAATTCCTTTTTGATTTCAAAAGACATCAATGCCACCGATGTCTGCAGCTTGTGGCGCACACAGCGAGACTTCTGTACTAACGAGACGGTCGACCAGCGATCTAACAGCACCATCTATTACATATATATATATATATATATATATATATATATATATATATATATATATATATATATATATATATATATATATATATATATTCACATTGACACAGAATCCAATTTTCCATTTTAATTTAGAGGGATGACAATATAGAATATGAGGACAGACATGCAAAGCTTCATTTAAAAACAGCTTTAAATGTAAAAACATGATAATTAGTACATACTTATTTTTAACATGCCGGTAAATGTGAATTTGCTCGTGTTTTCTGCAAAACAAACTGAACAAGTGAATTGAGGAAAATGGAGCCAGTCTAATTGTCCCTCAGCTGTTAATTGAGTTTTTGTGTAATTCATTATCAAAATAGTTGGAGATTAATTTTCTCCTGATTAATTTATTAAGTAATGGTTTCAGCACTACTGTAGTCTGAAATATTGCAGCGGCAGCTCCCAAAGCTACGTAACAAGAGTAATTAGTGAAGTTATGGGGTCAATGTTGCTGATGAACTCTAATTAGCCAGTATAATGTCAGAAAAGGCCCATGTGTCTAAACAGGAAGCAATTCAGACGGACATTTTAATTGATTGTCACACACACTTCTATCTCCATCTACTGGAATTAAAGGGATGTCGACAGAGACAGCAGCTTGTGTTTAGGCACATAACTGCAACCCAAAGGGTCTTTTTAGGGTGAATTCAGTTTGTGGAATATGATGATTCGACAACTGGGACTTGAGCACTATTAAAACGCTTTCCAGATACTTTTCATAACCACAACCTTGAAATGTATATCCACAGACGACAACGTTGACAGTTGTGTACAACTTTCCTTACTGCATGAGCTAGCTCACTATTCTGAAGTTTGTATAATAAGTGCAGTATGTGCTGATGGTTGTATATTTTTCGGAGAAAAAAGTATCCTGGATGTCACATTGTGCATCTCCGTTGCTCAATGTCTGCTGTTGCCTGCAGGAGTGCTGCACCTGTCATGACTCGAGCAAACACTTCGTAGGAGTCAGTACAAAATGTGCAATAATCATCGTACACTGCATGGCTATATACAGTAGTGGCCAAGGGATGTACGGATACGTTACAGCTCTGCAACAGTACGTGAAGTGCAAATACTGTTACTTCATGTGCTATTGCAGAACAATAACAACATCCAGAAAAATAACTTTCTTGTCTCTCTAATGACTGGACCTCACTGTCCCACCTCCTTTACAACTCACAGTTTCACATTTTGGGAAAACGCATGTTTTTGCTTTGTTGCAGAGATGATATGATTGATGCCACTTCCATTAGACATGTCTAATGTTCTGCAAGGATTGTTTCTAGAAACTAATTTTCCCGCCTATCTAATGTCAGAATAATCTGTTTTGGTACATGCTTTGCAAGATATTCATTATCATAGCATTAAAGAAGCCCCCCCCCCAAAATGAAGTTTGTAAAGGAAATTGCTGTTTCACACCGACAAACCGAAAGACTTTGCAGCTGGCCCGATGTTCCAAATTGGAACAGATGACTTCTCAGAGGTAGATTAGCAACAAAACCTAATCAGCCCATGTCCTTATACTTAGGGTTCAGTTAAATAAGGGATCTTCACTGCCTGCCACATCCTCATCAAAAGATAGATGTGGGTTGAGCCCCTGCAATGGACCGGCTTCCTGTCCAGAGGGGTGTATGGTTAAGCCGCTTCACGCCTAAAAACAGTGGATAATCTCCTTAGTGATGGGTCACATCAGCTCAAACAGCGTTTAATTTTAAGACTAAACTGAGTACCCGAAAGATGAGTGTGTCATTGTGCAGCTCTGACACTCTTTCATCTAATAAAACCATCTCAGTAAAATCAGGTGGAGTGATAAGAAAGCCTTAGATATCACAAAATTAGGCCTCAGGGTAATACGAATCGCAGGATGGGATGTTACAGTGTCTCAGAGCAAATCATTAATAATACAAACAGTGCGGTTGCATATAAAACATCAAATAATGTATCTGAATGAAAGCCAAGGAGGCTGTTTTAACATCTCTGCATGCACTCATCATGTGCACAAAATGAAAACAGTGCAAATGGCCATCCAGCTCGGTAGGTGAGAAATTGAAAGTGAAATCCGAACCAGCCTCAGGAAAGAAGGAGCACTTTTAAAATGTGTTACACAAGCAAGGCTTAAAGGCCTTACTCTCCAATTTCAGTTATCCTAATGTTGTGGAATATTTCAAATGCCTCATTACTTGCATTTTGCAAGAAAAGGAGAAGCCTCTCTCTATTCTGTAATGAGCTCTGAAGCTTATTAGCCCAGCGTGCATTGAACTGAAAGAACCGATGCTTTCTCTGTTCTTCTTCCTTTTATGGAGGAGAAAGGCTCGAGCCCCGATCAGAAAAACACAGAGCCACATCATTACACTTGACGAAACTAAGGAGGATAATCCTGCAGTCCGTCTCGGGCATTTTATAATTGAATTGAATTACCCTTGCCTTCCAACATATCACGGTGCACAACATTCTGTTCAGGAGATGCCATGTATTGTCAAAGTCAATCCCAAATGGATGCCCTAAAACGGACATGTGATTAAAAGGGTTTCCCGCTGGAACAAATGCAGAGGCTCCCCACGGCATGGACCCATGTTGGCAATGTGTTGCAGCGTTGTTGATAAGGCTAAACCGATTAACACAGTCTCCGTTCACCACCTCCTTCATCCTAACTTGCAGCGCAAGCCATATACAGTATTCGTCTTATCAAAAGTGCAATAACTCGTTGGACCTTTAGAATCATAACTGTCCAACATTTCGAGGAATACATCTTTATAATGTGATTTTCTTTATTTACACATTCCTTAAGCAAGCAGGGTCTTTGAGCACCGTGGTTCATCCTGTGAATTCTAATGAGGATTCCAGGCATTACGACACTAAAACGCATTAACCTGTATCACCACTATATTGTACGTGTCATGCATCATACTTTACATTGCAAGCCCTCAATTTGTAGAGGTGGATTGTGTGTCCATGTGTTTATCGAGGTCTTTCTTTTTCATTGTTTCTTTTGGTACTGATCAGGATGTCACATGAAATACAACTCCAACTGAAGTATTTGTGAAACACATGGCAAACTGTTCCAACTGGTTCCAGACGGACATTGTGCTGATTTATACAGAAAGCAGATGGGTCGGTAATAGACCCCGCTGCATTCATCTAGATTCCTATTCATATCTCAATTGTACAGGTCAGCTTATTGCAAATAAGCTGCATGACAAGACTTAAAATCTGTCAAAATAGACCACAGTTACCTTCATGTATGACAAATATATGTCCATATTATTAATGGTTGTGTTAGGTCAAGCATATATTACATTTTAGATAAAGCTCTGACTTCAGGGTCCGAATCAGGATAACCCCATGTTTAATTACTAAAGGTTGATCATGATCGTCAGGTGTTGGGTTGTGAGTGTTACTGTGTGCATCCGTGACTGAGTGAGTGTGCAACTCTGGGTCTGTCCATGGCTAATAGTGCATTGGGTTGCAGCAAGCTGCATAATATTTTGGGTGGAGAGTTATGGCTGCAAAATCAAGGACCTATTGTGTTCGCAATGACTCTCACAACCATTTCTAGCCTGTACTGTTCTGCCAATGACTGCCTGCGTTGTCCCTATGCACTATTTTTAACCGGCCCCTGGTCAGTAGGGGCCGTTAGTGATAACACAGCTGAGTGCATCTATGACCCCGAGCTGCTACTCTTCAGGGGGCGGAAACAGTTTGCACACTGTTATTGTTTTTTGGATGGTGTGTTCACATAACTACCGTACACACACTACGACCGCACACAAATGATCCGCGGTCAAACTCAGCGTCGCTTTCCCTTTGATGTGAACACAGCAGAAGAATCAGCCAGACTTTACTTTATTGTTCAGCTTGTGGAAAAAAAAAAAAGGTTCCATTTTATTTCTATTTTTCCCAAATACAAATTGATCTCTTCAATATTATTTGAGAAGTATGTCAATGACATTCCCTGAGTCTTTCCCCTGAAGTGTTGACTGTTTAGGGTATGATGTTAGACCACGAGGTCTCAAGGACTTCAACGATCTGTAGCAGCAGTACACGTCACACCACAAGCACAAAGATAACTGTGCACCACATGATGTTACATGTAGTCACTGTCACAAGTTTGGCTTTTGTTTTCATTGGACTCCAGGGCATTAGGGATGCAGGTTTAATGGCACAGAGAAGAGAAGAACTGATCACTCTCTGTTCCATTCTGTCAACCTGCTGCTGATGGGGCCCTTCCATGAATGCCATGAATAAATTACATGTACACCAATCAATAACCAATATTAGCACCACTTATTCCATAATTGTCTGTCCTGCAGCACATAGAAAGTTTGTCCAGGTATTGCTTTTTAATAACATACGTTCAAAACTTTCCTGTTTGTTGTAACAGTGGAGACACGAGTCAGCAGCTGGCACCAACACTTTCAGGTTCATAAAAGTTAATGTAATGGTGAGCTTCAGGTGACAAGCCATGTGAAGACATTATTCAGCTTCTCTATGAAATCAATAATGCACAGCATGTACAGTATCTGCATTGTTCTTACTTGTTAAAACCAAGCTGCATGTCCTCCTCAACTAATTAAATGCAGGCGTTTTCCAACTGGTTAATTACTGGAAATTCCACCTAGGGGCATTTGGTGGAGCTCACCAGGCTGTCTACTGTCAATCAAATATCCTATGTGTTTAAATCATGCAGATATGCTTTCCTGGTCTCTCAGTGTGATAGATTCTAAGCTATCTTTACATTTCACATTTATCGTGAAAGTAGCAGTTGACAGTGCTCAGCCTGATGACACACTTTGCCCTACAAATAAAGCATCAAAAGGTTCTGAGCCCAACAAAGTCCATCTTCAACCAAAGGAATTCTACCCCGGAAACTGTTGAAACCCAGACCAGTCTTGTCTTCCTTCAAAAGGATTTAATAGAACTGCCATGCGTTAAACATGAGCCCAAGGAACATACTGGACACTGGCATAGAGGGGCCGCTACAGTCAGTGAGCAGGCTGGATACCGTCAGCCACACCCAGCGAGCCTTTAACCTAGTGGTGAGATCTGTGCTGGTAGGATCAGACCATGTGGGGACTTTAGACTCAAGGTCTGAATAATAAGCCCAGTCCGGTTATGTTCAGAACAACAATGGGCATACTAGACATGAAGTGGTATTTTTCAGTAGAATACCAAAAATAGTCAGAAATGTTTGAACACTTCTTTCTTGTGCAAACCAATGCAGAATACTGCTGGTCTTCTGCATCAAAGAAGAGAAAAAAAGAGAAAGAGAAGAGCTGTCCGACCCGCTGGACAACTGTTAAAATGAGGGAAAAATTGAAATAAATTAAAAAGATTTAAACTATCGGAGTCTTAGAGGAGCTAGTGGGGCTACAGACGGTGCACCATCAATGATCGAGAGTAAAACTGGACAAAGTACCAGCTGCAAATGAAGGACAACAATTTTGGACATTTTACTGTATTTGTCACAGTGAGGCATTGTGTTGCAAGTCGGTAAAAATGGCTCACGTCATGAAAGTGTTGTCACAAATGCGTCGTAAAGCGAGGGAATCTGCAGAGGAGAGCCCAGACAGCTGGGATTGTACTGGTCTGGCCCGCTTGAAATTAAAATTGGCAGTATCTGGACTAAAATGAGTTGTGGCAGGTTTATTTCCTATTCCTGTAAATCATTAGATTGTGTGTATCAAGAAGATGATAAGGGAGAGAAGTGTATGTGAGAAAATGCACTCCATGAATTCTATCGAGTGAAGTCATGATAGAGTAAATTAATATTTTTATTTCATCAGTATTTAAGGACGTCAAGTGCTTCTGCTGATATTGCTGTAGTATTCTACATAGTCAAAACCAAATACATATACAGTGAAGCTTGCATTCATTTTAATCCATGCTTTGCCGACTAAGGCATTCCAGTAGACTCTATGAATAGTACAATATTCTTTATGCCTTTTGGTTTTAATTGTTAATATTAATTGTGGACAGAGAATTCAGCCAATTCAGCAGAGTTATTGCTGTGATAGTTTCATAAATGTATCTTGCTGTCGAGTTGATGTTACGCTGGTTTGAGTGAAATGTGCTTAACTTATCTCTTTGTCAAAGTAGAGGTAAGTTAACTCTCTGTAAATCCATAGTGTACAAGGGATGCTAGCTCAAGTCAATGTAGCTTCATACAACAGTTTGTGTTACATCTTTTCATAATGTTAGTTCATTCACTTAGCAACACGAGAGGGTATGCCTGCACAAGTGCCTTCAGAGGAACAGTTGTTTTGACGTGGCAATAAAAAGGGAATGCACCAGGGCTCAGATCTAGGTCCATTTTATATCAGCGACCTACCAGAGAATTGCTCTGTGGTTGGCTAACAGATGTATGCTGATGATAAGTTACTTTGAACATCTCCACTGAACAGCTTACTTACATTTCATATCTCAATGGCTTGAGTCCTCTTACTTAACACAGAATTTTTAAAAAGTAAGGAATTAGGGAGAAATTAAACTCCGGGGATGAAAAAGAGTTTGCGGGCGTGCATGTTTTATCATTCATAAGCACAGTGTTAATCTAAGATTAGATCTGCCGCCCAACGTCGGTTTCCCTGATAGAGGTCAACGTCAGAGCGGAGAAACCGCAGTTGAACGGCAAGAACATCGACTTGGCGCTCTGCAGGAGAAACGCTCCAAGCCGCGACACAAAGTAAGATTATTAGGAGGCGTGTTTGTTCCTCGGTTCATTTGGTGTTTGCCACATTCAAAAGCAGGTCCGTCTGGTTCAGAAAAGCTCTCCCGGTTGATAATAATGATGACGTGTAGTTCAGTAAAGCAGCAGAGTTTGTAGACTACAGCAGTTTATGAGTGGAGTTCTGTTGCATAAGGACCCAATCAGGCCAGCTGATGAGTTAGAAAGTTTAAAGCTGTATTTTATTATAATGTTTTTTATTTATTATAATGTTTTTTATTCATTAATATTCATTGAATACTTTAAACAGTTAATATATTGTTCAATTTGAAGAAGAAAAAAAAATCTTTGATGTTGTCAATTGTCAATTTTTCTTTTAAGTATCGGTTCAGGCACCGGTATCACGGTTATCGGAAAAAAACCCAAACGATACCCATCCTTGGATGGCAACAGCCAAAAACCAAGATAGCGACCGCCAAAAGGCCAAACTTGAGTCTTCAAAATCATTAGTCCACAAACCAATGGGCGACGTCACGGTGACGACTTCCCTTCTTATACAGAGTCTATGACGAAACCTCATTTAGACAATCAGACTTTGTTAAAGGAGCAACACTGTGGACTTTTAAGTAAATGCACAGGTATTTGTTGGTTTGCTTTAATCTGCATTGTAGCTGCTCCAAAACTGCCTTGTCCATATTATTATTACCATGTTAAATAGAAAAATACATAACAGCCTTATAAATAATAACAAAGTGTTTGTTTAGTTGCTGTTGTCCAATAAAGCATTAAAAAGTGGTTTTCCCACCACTACCATTCCTTCTACTTGATCAAGGTAAAACGCTGCAAAACATGCAAATGCAGGACATTGCACCAAAGCAATTACAAAATAATTAAAGATTCATTTATCGCTTCATTAGGAATTCTTATAATTTGTATGCCAGCGTTCAACTCAAATTCAACCTCCAGTTCATTTTAAACTGGCTATCCTTCATTAAGGTCATATAAATAAATGTTGTTCATTATAAACCCAGTAATCCACAGAGGACTCCTCTGAATATATGGACAGTCCTTAGAGATTCTTTCTGTTGGCCGAACCAATATTCTATTTAATTTATTCTTTTCATGAAATATTAACTCATGTATCAGGAATAATACACATATTGAATGTGAATGTGCATGACTTGATTTTGATGCCTCGATTCCTTATTTTTCTTGCTTCACCTGTGATGAATATGACCTTGAAAGAGGATTAGGACACAATAGTGTAATCTTTAAACCTCCAATAACCAAGTCAAAAACAAGATATGTTGTTAACAACAATGTGTTTCTCCTTGTCATAAATATTTCATGCAGACTTTGAATTTGAATGATTTTTAGTCATTATAATTTTCTTCTATAAGTCACAGTTTTTATGTGTGTGTGTGTGTGTGTGTGTGTGTGTGTGTTTGTTTTTGTGAAGTAAAAGATTTTTACCTTTGTGATACGACAGCTGCAAAATAAATGATTGAATTCCTTCAGGCTGTCAGCAGGTAATTCAAATCTATTGGATACCTGATGACGGTTTAACTCCTTCTATATAACCATACACTTTTTATAAACATGTAATATGGTTTATGACGCACTACAATGCAGCTGTCGGCAGATATAAGTCTTTATTCTGGTGTGGTGATATTTAATAAATGACAATATAGGTACACATATGTAATCATATATAATATATCTTCTGAGGAAAATTTCTAACGTTGATCAAAGCGTAGCTTAATAAACATGCAAACATGTCCTTATGTCTGGCAAACAACTACTTTACAGTAATAATTAAATGTTACTTATAATGGTTATTAATGATAAATAGTGTGACTTTAAGTAAAGCGTAACCTTTCAATGACGGGACCTTTTTTAAATACATCTAGAGCAGAGTTCAACACTAGATGATGATTAGATTCGACGATGCATTACTGGATAAAAGAAGACAGATATTAATTATTAGACCCAATTTCCGATGCTTTCCTACTTTCAGTGAATCTTAGACAAGTGTTCATATCAATGTGCCTGAAAGGTTAACAATAAAATAAACAGTATATAAATAAACACTATTTAAGATCAACCCATTAACAGTACGACTGCAGACCTCCTGAAAACATCCCAGTGGAGAGTTCCACAGCTCAGTGACTGTTCAGGGCCGAAAAGAAGAAGAACTGATTGAAGTGGACACCTGCCTCGCCTCCTCTCAAGAACCTGCCTGCTAAATTAAAGAATTGATTCCATGACAAAGTACTGTGACACCCCTGAAAAAAAACAACAACAGCATATGCTGAACAATTAGTTAACCAGTTCATTGATGGAAGTCCCAGACTGGGAGCGCCCATGAGCAGTGGCTACCAACACCAGCTTGCCTCTGTTTTAAACAGATAGCAGTGTAAGGAGCTTGCATGCTGCAGACGACACAGGTCACTCCTCAGTCTGTGTCTCGGAGCAATGGCTCAAGAACTAATTCCAGCCGTCTCCCCTGATTGGTATTGACTGAGGGAGAAAGATCAAGATTGGCACCACTGGCAGAGTTTTCCCAGAGCAGCTGATGAAGGAGGGTTCCTTGTAACATTGTGCAAAAATAAAGCTTTTCCACCGAAAATAGATTCCTTCAACAAATCCATAACTTCATTATCATCACTAATTATTATGACAGTTAGTCATTCTGAATGATCTGACTGTCGATTGTTGTTAATACAAATCATCTCAACTAAAAGTGTGTTGATGAAGTGTGTCATATTTATTTTGTCTTAACAAAGATGATCCAGCTTCTAACAACAACTCCCCAATCAAACTCGACTTCACTCTCCTCTTGTGCTCAAAGACACCAAACTAAATGCAGCGTGGCTCTCGAAATAATGACCTTCTTTCAGTGTCGACTACTCAATATACTTTGTGTATGTATTGCACATTCCAAAGCATGACTTTGTGTGGAAGCTTTTTGTTTTTCTCTTAGCTAGCACAAGGTCAGGGTGTATCCAGGCCCTGCTGTTCTTGTTCTTATAGACGCAGCACTACTTGCAGCGGCGGAATACTGATCAGAGGCAACTCATTGCAATCCTCTCAGCAACTCTGATGTATCTGATGTACCTTGAAAAAGCTGTGCCAGTCACCGTGTGATGATGGACAGTAGCGACCAGAGCAGCCGCCACAAGAAGGAACATGTTGTTGTTTTCTGGAAAGGCGCGGCGCGGCAACGCGCAATAAGCATGACCAATCTGCAGCTGGACTTCCAATACCGCCAACATGACACTTTTATTTTTCGCGACGGTGATCCATTTAATAAGTGTTGCAGAGCAGTTAGTGAAGTATTCCTTCAAATGACAAGCATATAATGCCTGCACGTGTCATGTGCGGCTACAAATAGAGATGTGGATGCTGAGAGTAAACAGGAGGGACACTGAGCTCAGGGGAAGCTGAAACAAAGTCTGTTTGAGCCTCGCTGCCTCAGACAGCAACGTTCCTCTGTAGTAATGAATCTAAAGATGCAGTCTGTTATGTTGATTTACTTTATGTCCAACGAGTGCACACATCAAATGTTTGATTATCGTCATACATCTATTTATTAAGGGTCTCATGATTCAATTGAACACCATGACAATGAATTCTTGACGTTGGATGAAATGTCGGCCATATTAATCTGACTCAAGAGTTGTTTTGTCTTCTGATGTGCGATGTGCTACAGCTGCGTTGTGTTATGCAACGCTGTGCTGCATAATGCCGACCGATTCATCTTTTATCCTAAAACATGTTTCGAAGTATATTTACTTACTGGTGCAAACATTTTGGGAGGTTGAACAGTAACAGATAGCCAGGTCTGCGCATCATCGTCGCCATGACATGTATAATCTGGAGCTAATACACATTTTCCACAGCAGCTTGTACGACTATGTAAAAATAGCATTTACCCCAACACAGCCTGCAGTTGTCTGTGTTTAGACAAATAAGTGAATGCTGGGCCGTGGTTGGAAACATTGGGGCTATAGCATTTTGAAGCATGCATGCCTGGAGCCACAGTGCCCAGACATCTCTGTACATCCTGGAAACACACAACCTCCCTGGAAACGAAGTAAAAGTACATCTTAACATCTCCACGCTACCTGAACTGCATGTGATTAGATTGTCAGATATCACACACAGGCAGACACCATTTCTTTGCTACGACGCAAGATTGCAAAGCCCTGAGCGAGTCTGGCATCCGTCTCTAACAGTATCAGCTGGTTTCATACTTACAAATCAACAACTGAAGGCCAAATGCCGGCTCCTCCTCCAGCGGCTCTGTGCTCTGTGCTCTGCTTCTCGCCATGAAAAGCTTTGCAGCAGTGACGCAGAGCAGACACACCGGTGTCAGCCATGAAGATTCACGTTCTCTAGACTTTAAAATCAGAGATCAAATTGTTGAACTTGTTGTCCTCCTCCAGTTACGTCTGCCATTGTGTTGGACTGTTTCCTCATTCCTTGGCTAGATGTGGTGACTACAACAGAATGACACAGTGAAGTAGCCACCATCAGCTACCGACCACGAGGCGCTGTGACTTTCATTTTTTTAGCTGAAGAGGAAGTGTTTGTTCTTCAAAAACAGCGAAAACGTTAGTTGATTTACGTCAAAAGCTACAGAGAGCAAAGCAGGACGAGCTCTTTTAACATTATTTCTAAGTATCCAAACTCAAGATGCAGTTTCACTGAACAACAAGCTGTTGCCTTGCTGTTTCAGGAGCAGTCAAAAGGAGGGAAACAGCTCAGTTTTTGGCTCATTAGAAAAACAGAAGCAAAGTCCTTCACCTTTTTAGTCCCAGCCAATTTACTGACAACATTTGTGAATGGTTTGCGTTCAACGGAATAGTGAATATCTCCTAAACGCCAAGGTCTATTTGAATAACTTAAAAAGCTATAATATACTGAAAACCCTTGTGAAAATAGATAACACGTTCATATATGTGTAAGTGTTGTATTACTTTATGATAGTATCCAGAAGAATGAAAAAAAAAAAAAAAACTCGGACAACAATGAAAGTTCCCACTCTCTCCCTCGTCCCTGAACGGTCTTCGCTTCACTCTGGCCGTGATCTCCAGACTGAGAGCTAAACACGACCTGATATATTTTATTTCAACCACAAGTAAGTACTTTTCTTTTTTTGCAGGACATACGTCACAATCTTGTACGTATCTTGGCAAAGTTTGGTTTCTCAGTCAATCTGGTGGATTCAGTCGGCTCCAAAGATTCCAAAAACTGTATAGTAAGTCTGTGTAGCTTAATAAAATAAATGTGAAATGGCATATTTTCAAAAATCAGGGTGGTCTCCCAAGTCACTCTCGAGTCCCTTCAAGTCATACTCATGCTTTATGTTTATATTTAATGTGGAATAGTGTCATAAACATGACAATGTACTTGTATTGACTTGTGAAGCCAGGATGTGCTGTTCTTTTTGCTGTATCACATCAGAGGCCCTATTTGCACTGGTTGAGCTTGGGAGATTGACGAAGAGGTTCGACGAAGGGCTCGACGAGGGGCTGAGTGCCCATCTTTGGGGGCTCTGGGACTCAGAAGGTTTAACGTTGTTATAAGAGTGTAACTTTATGTTGATTCAGAGTCCTTGAGATACATACACTACGCATTACGGAGCACTCCAGGATAACATCCCTTCTTGTAGTTGGGCTTAACTGTAGTCAGTCCACTCCTTATGTGCAGTCACTATGGAGGCAGATGCCCTATATTCCTGAGGGTATCAGCTGACAAGGTCACTGGACTGATTGATGTTAGCCTCCAGAGTCCTTCTCTGTGTGCAGGTTCAACACCAATCTCCATTTCTGAGCGACGAGAGAGGAGAACGCCTGTGGGGGGCAAAGGCCCCACTAACATCCTCCAGGGCCTCCTGATCTGTCTTTGCCATAAAGGTGCAGCATGTACTCTACTCATTCATGTGTGACTCCAGGGTTTGACATGAATCAGTGTCCCTCCCCACAAAATGTTCTCACAACACAGAACTAAAGAAAGTTGAACAAGTGGCAGCAATTGTAAGTTGCCTCTGTATTCATGTTGTGTACTGGTGTGTGTAATCCATCCAAAGCAGCATTGCACTACTGTGGTCCTAAACCAGTGCCAGCGTAAGAGAAACACTGGGCCATGCCTTCCTCTCTATCCAAATAAACAGCAGAGCTGCCTATATAAATATATCAAAGTCTACTGCCATGGTAACTATAATTATGCATTACAGTCGTATACAGAGGCCTTACAGAAATACAGCACAAAAGCAATATGAAAGAATTATTACACAAGGCCTCTCTGACTTCACCCGTCCTTCCCTCTCCACCATGGAATGTCAGAAAAACAAGTGTAATAAGGATGTATGGGGAGATCAGTGACAAAGGCTGCTCTGGTATTGTTAAAAAAAAATAACTCCTTCTGCCCGAGGACACTCCATCTCAAACCCAGTCAGAAGAGATTCTGACTAACCAGCTGAGAAACACAAGTTACAGCTGGATTTCCATTTGTATTAGCAACACATAAATACAGTATGTAGATATTAATATGCTAATCATATTCATATACAGACTTGTGCATATGCTATTCATATTAATGTAGGGCAAACTCCTTGACATGCTGATGTTTTCTGCGTCAACCAGGCCACCTACATGACCTCTGTAATTACGAATGCCAATGGATTGGTTTATCTTAGTTAATTATGCGTTTTTCTATTAAATATATAGTGACCGGGAGAGTAAGTGTCGAGACCTTCCCCATGAAACAAGAGATCCTCATTCAGAAGACTAAGAGCACCACTATGAACGGTTGTTCATTCTTCTGCATGCTTTGGATGTTAATACCCTTTTCCTCCGAAAGAGGAATTTAGGCAGATACATATTATTGCACACAGCACTGGCCTCGTTGATTGACTTAGCTCCAATCCATTAAAAGCAACCTCCAGATGCTTGACACAGCTATTTCAGAGTTTGAACTATTCTGCCATTTGTTGTTTATTGACAAAAGGCAAAGTGAATGGATTATTTTGCTGTTATGATCTGCAACTATAATGCATAATTTATTTGGATTACAGGCCACAGCAGTAGTTTAAAAACCCTATTGGGGAATCAAGCTATTAATCAAGAACGACTTGTTAACACAGAGGATCATTGATTAAAGAGAGCACATTTCTGTAACTCTGCATCCCTCTTAGTCATGGAGAGTTGTGGCAGGAGTTGTTTTGTGGTTGTACCGCTGACAGACGCTGCTGCCCTCAGGTGCATCCCTCCTTTGCTGTGACTACACAGAGCGCCGTCAGGGTTGTTTGGGTGTCAGCGCCCAGCTCCGTCCGCTCTGTGCAATGCTGCTCTTTGGTTCCGAGTATGAGCTCGCAGCATCCAGATGGTTGGGTAATTCAAGGTCAGGACAAAGGGACCGATATAAATCCATGGGAAAGTATAATTGGAGACGTGTCTCCTTGTCTGTGCGAGAATATGCTTTGTCTATTGTTTGATTAAAACCATGGCCTGATGCTTCTCAGCATCAATTAAGAGTTAATGAGATATCATCATGAATTATACAGTGTGAAAAATACTCAATGTTAATTATGACTGCATGAAAGAGAATATCATCAAGTTGAACTGTGTTTTTTTTTTTTGGTGAAGATCTTGTCAATTATATTTTAGAAAATGTGCCATTTCTCAATGTCAAAAGAAAAATGTGAACATTTCCACAAAGAAAGTTTTTCCTTGATACAGCGTATTGTCTTTGTGACCCTAGATGAGGTATTCGTGCAACTACTTCATCTGGATTTTAATTATATGTCTAATGCAGACTCATGGTGCTGGTACTAATTGTTTGTGGAAACTCGCAGTGAAGGAAATGGATAATCATTAAAGAAAACAAGTCTAAACGCAGATAGTTGGTTTAGATGAACTTTGTAATGAAACTTAGCCGGGACATATTTCAACATACTGTGCCCTAAATCAATATCTATTAGCAATCTCAAATTAAATCCAGATTGAGTCCAGTTTCATCACCAACTCTAAAGCTCACAGAAATCTATCTAATCACCATCCTAAAACATCCCCAAGGTAATTTGACGAAAGGACAACTGTCAGGGTTTTAGAGGGGGGAACATATGGTATTGTATCGCGATACAAGAACGACAAATATCCATCTCCCATTATATAAACTATTAATATTGCAAATCAAACTCTTTGGTAACAATTGCTATGATAGTGCACTAGAACCTGCACAGACAGCAAGTCGTGGAACAAATCCAGCTAATACAATAACTAATTTAAAGGCTTAAGTCAGGCAAGTCAGTTAATTTGCGTCTTTTTTCTGAACACTTTGCAAAAAAAAACTTTGCTGGCTTTGTGATCACGCCCCAATGAAAGATTCTTTACCATTTTTGAGTTTTCAGATTCCATTAAATCTCGTTTTTGGCCCACTTTGACTGAGGAAAAGTCGGTGCCTTATAATTATGCACAGCTTGATACAGGGTTTTTATCTGCTTATGCCACAATGAGG
The DNA here is from genome assembly GCF_023055335.1 of Clinocottus analis. Classification (NCBI taxonomy): domain Eukaryota; kingdom Metazoa; phylum Chordata; class Actinopteri; order Perciformes; family Cottidae; genus Clinocottus; species Clinocottus analis. Next base: position 5,404,293 of record NW_027176207.1, on the reverse strand, counting down.
GGCATTACATGAATACACATCACCTGATAGGCAAAAATAATAATTTTCAAATTATATAAACTGTAAATAACATTTAAATAAAGTGCAAATTAAAATATAGCCTTATCATCTGTGAATGATATGCTTCAGCAGTCTTAATTTTTGCAGAACCAGAAGTTGCTGTTCATATCTGCGACAGCTGCCTTTCAGAGCACATTTTGAGTTGCCAGTCAGTGACACTACCGACTTTTTTTGCATCTGTAGTAGATTGCCCTTTCGCTTGAAAAATCCCACTGGCTTACCCACAAGCGTTGGATGGTTGGTCTTTAGATACCGTTTTAGCTTTGAAGCCTTCAGTGCTCCGCTAGCTAGCAAGGCTAGCGTTAGCCCACACTCCACATCCTGGGCTCAGGGCTCCGTCTCATTACCTCCGTTCACAAAGCCCTACTTCGTAAACTCAGGATTATACTCGCACAAACATTTAGAAGTTTGGGGTGTTCGGCACCTCTTTTGTTTTCATTTTTAAATACTTCCCTACAACTTTGGCTACAGCCTAGCAGCAGTTTCTTCTTCATCATTTTGAAGCTTGTTAAACAACTGACTGACGCATTACTGCTATTTTGTAACTGAGCGTCTCGTGGATGACAGTTATATTTCTGATGTCTTGTATTCATAACCTGTCCGGCCCCCAGGTGAAAAACAGAACGTTTATGGCGGCCTTGTAGGTGGCGCTTGTGGCACTATGGTTAAGAATTACTGCACTGGATGGTGCTGAGTTTTCTTCTGGTGCATTATGGGTAAAGGATTGGCAGGAAGTTAGTCAAAACAAAGACGTGAAGTTATACATGTGATGCAAGTACAATTATGAGGTGCGTGTAGTGTACTTTACTTGAATATTTCCATGATATTCTAGGATTGTACTCTTTTACATTATACATTTATTTCACAATCTTCGTTACTTTAGTTTTCAAATTGAGATTATCAACACACAAATCAACTAATGACTGATCATGTACTATTACAGATTATAGTACACAGCAGTATATAAAGTGAATAAAATGAGCTCCACCTCTACCAGCTGCAACAATAAAGTGATTAACATATTAATGCATCACATGAATCCAGATGACTCTAAAATGGGTCGTTCTGCACCATGAATAGTTTAACTTTGGTACTTTGAGTATATTTTGATGGTGAGACCTTTTTTCCATCTACACCAGTAAAGTTTTGAAAGCAGGACTTTTAATTGTAGCAGATTATTTCTACACTGTGATATCGGTACTAATTTAGGTACAAGAACTGACTACCTCTTCTACTACTGTTTTGATTCATCAAAGAGAAACAACATATTTGCTGCATAATTTCTCTGTCTCTCTCTGTCTCCCTATGCCTCTGTCTTTTACAGAGTGCATTTCAGTGTGTGTGTGTGTGTGTGTGTGTGTGTGTGTGTGTGTGTGTGTGTGTTTAAGAAGTAAGGCAGCAGACCATCTCCGAGCCAGGGACATCAGGTGGAACCTGACTCCACTGAAGATGATCCCAGACCCCCCATCGTTTAAACTGCCAAGATGAGGACGTCTCTGGGCTACTTGGCCAGACTAAGTGATGTTGAATCCCCACCAGCATCATGAACTGCCATAGCTGAAGAGGAGGTGAAAAGATAGCAGGGGGCCACATCACTGGCTCTCACAGAAAACCCCCGAGCTGGTGGAAAACAAGGATGTCCTTTTCTGGCGGTGCTGTCCAAAAGACATCTTTTTTTCATCAGCTCCTTTTTGCCATCATTCCTCCACTGTGATAGTGTCTTTAGCTATTTAGTCCCAAAGTACATGTTTTATTGTATTTTATTTCAATTTAATTGACTGTGTAATGTCCTAGTTGTTCATGTGGATGCATACTTTTTTTTTTGGGTACCAGTAGCATTGTTAAAATACCTGTTGTAGTCCAGTAGTTCACATGTTTGCGTTGAGTTAAGTTGGTTAAGTTGAGTTTGGCAGGTGCATGATGCAACATTTGACAGGTTTTTATGTTTTATGTTTTATCTGCTTGGATAAAAGTCCCATTTTATTGCAATAAAATGACTGAAGTCAGATTACTACATTATAAAACCTTCATGTAATTAGACAAAACAGATGTGGAAAAACTACTAAAATTGCAGTTGAATACATTAAATGAATTGAGTATGTCACAAATGCATCTTATTGCAATACTCAGTATATCGCAATATGTTTAAAATCACGTTGAGATTAGTCATTTACAATTAGCCATCTGTAAACTGAATACCAGCAGTGCAATAAAGAAAGGAAAACCCCACAAAACACTTCCACATCCTGATCCAGATCCGTGTGGTACCTCTGGTTATTAATGCTGACCGGATCTTACCTTGAACGATGAGATGCACTTTGGTGGACTTTGGCTTCTTGTTGGTGAGGATGGAGCAGACGTAGGGCCCTTCGTCGTGGACGTCAACATTTTGGATCTTGATGCTGTACTCTGTGACGGCTGTGTTTTCCATCAGGACGACGCGCGGGTCCAGGGACCACTTCTCACTTCCTGCGAAGAGGATGGTGGTGCGGTTGAGCCACGCCACTCGAGACACTTTGCTGTCCACGTTGCATCTGCGAGGAAGAAAGACACAAAAACACGTCAGAGATGTCTTCCAGCACAATGCTTTGGTTTAGGTCAAGAGTAAGTATTAGTATCATACAAGTTTGTTCAGGAAATTATGGTTAGATTGCCAAACCTTATTTTAAATATTCATTTTTTTTAAGTTTTTTTTTTTTTTTTGGAGTGCACATGTAAAAGTGAGTTTTAGAAGCAAGATATTCAATTTCAACGGAATACTCAAGAAGAACATGGGGGTCATGTAGCAATTAAAAAATAAAACCCAATGATGGTAGGGTGGAGAGCTTTGAGAAGATATAATCAGATATTCGCATCACTGACTTGTTTGTGACACATGCCTCGTCCTTTAGATCTCATCAGACATGAGAGCTCTCTTTCATGACGAGCAAGTTCATGTACAAGCACTGCGCATCAGACTGTGATCCAGCTGACACATAATGTGCACGCCGACATTTCCTTCCATCTCTGATCCCAAAAAGATTAAACGGTGAACAAGTTACCGAATAAACAACACAAATCATCATTGCAGACGTGCTCCTGTGCTTCATGTTCCATCAAAAGGACCCACAACGTTCATGCCACAAACGCATCACACTGTACACCTTACACCTGGTGAATAAGCAAACAGTGCTTTTAACATACGAGTTGGCATAAAGCGCTATGAACACAGGTGGGTGATAATCCAGCTGAGCACAGTTACACGTTTGTCCTGGAGAACCACTTCATGTTCATTTTGGGATATTTGTTTGATCAGCGGTGTCGATTCGTATCCCGGGGCTTGAGGGCATTAAGGTGTTTGATCTCAAATTCAGGTTTTCACATTACGTGAACACAGTTCCGACTGTCTTGTATAATAGACGTACTCACCTTTGCCAGTTCTAATCAAAGGACAACAACAGTAATTGTCAAAGTCAAATCGCAGCGGGGCATCAGGCGATCGGCGCCAATTGGGTCAGGTTTGCGATCCGGTTCCAAGGCCTTGGACAGGCATTTAGTTGTAGTACCCTCAAGGCACTTGATGTTGTGAGCGTGGGGCTGTCCCCTCACAGCCGCATGCATTTCTAACACTATTTTAAAATGCAACCACTGACATGAAATTGTAGAATGGATGAATAACAGCAACTTTCTTTGGGGAGTTATGGGGCGGAGATTACTGGCCATGTAACGAAGCGCTTGGGTTTTTATTGCATTTTATCACAAGAACAAATGAATTCAAATAAACAGCACTGCGAATACAGTCACACAATATTGAATATGAAGGCCTTTGCAATAAGAGTAGATCCTTGGTAGTGTTTCCATTCAATTGTCAAGCAAATTTGAAGCAAACTTTGGAAAAAGAAATGCAACTGTGTTGGAGCAAGTAAGCTCTGCGACGCAAAGTTACACAGTTTCATCAGAAATTGGCGGTAAAGACAACACGCGGCTGTGAACGCATCAGGAGAATTAGAGCTTGGACCAGACATCTGACCATCGACCAGAGGAAAAGTATTGGCCGTGTTTCATTAGTCAAAGACCAAATAAATAGATATCAGAGAAGACGCCTACCGGGGAACCGTGAACATTTAATTTGTCCTTTTTATTCACCTCTTTGATAAATTGTGTTACTTAGGCCCACCTAAATAGCACTACAACCCGTCATGATCCCACAAACATAATCATTTGCACATTTTGAAGCGAGGCATATGAGATGTCTGCATGGCGACTGTACAGCTCAGTTACCACATTAAAACGTCTGATTTGATTCATTCAGCCGGATAAAATCAGTAAGATCAACATTACATGTATCAGTCCAAATACAAATTCTAATCGCTTTTTTTCTGCATGAGAACAGGAGAATGTGACATTTAGATAAAACAAATCTCGGCTCAGAATGCACTGGGGTATTTATACTATAAAACCAGGATTTGGCAGAACATGTTATGCATCAGTGAAAGAATGGAAAGTCAGCTTTCTGTGCCAACTCTTTTTTTTAAAAAATGGACTGGTCTTTAAAAACCCTGATGCGGGAAGCTGAATTTAAGGCAAACAATGTCAGCATTGTATGGATGAGTCTATTTATTACAGCATTTGTAATGTACGTCAAGCAGGCAGCTCTACACACTAACCTCAGTCACACACACACAGACACACACACACAACAACACAGCATTCACAACAAATAGAGCAAAACAAGACGTCCTGGCCAAAACCTAATGTGTGCCGTCTGTGTGTGGTGCTGAATGCAGACAATGATGGTGTGAGGCTGAGACTTGGAGGAATGGGTCTGTGAAAGAAAGAAGACTCTTTCAGCAACCAGAGTGGCAGTAAAGAACGCTACGGGTCACGAAACTGGAAATGTTAAGAACTAGACACCACCAAGATAAAGAGAACACACATAATAACATGGGACATGTTCAGGTAATTAACACATTCCCCTTTACGTTATTTAGAAACTTATCATGGTGTGGCTTCACTGTGCAATTTTAAAACATCAGGCTGTCTCTCGGATAGCATTCGCACATTTTGATGATTACGAAACCTTCCTTAGAACGCTGGTGATTTCAACGCCTTTTTGACACTCAAACTTTATTGGTTTGAGTGTGCTTGAGTCCCTCACTCTTTACAGGATGTAGACGCATACATGTTCTGTTCGTGTAGCGTGCCATAATGGGGGCTACAACCACTTGTAATCGTACAATTCTGCATTGTAGAATGACAATAATAGATCTTTGGTTTCAGATAAAGAAATAGACATGGAAGAGCAGACATTCCTTCATACATCCACAGATCAAGGCTCCGATTATCACCGTCAACTTGAGGAATGGAAACTAAACTAAAGCTGATGCTTTGATGCTTAACAGCAATCAAAAGGCCAACAGCTGCCAAACTCAAAGTGACTGGATGCCATAGTGACACTGCAACACTGCACGACATTTCAGCACCTGTGAAAAGGTCCTTTGACCGCAAAGAAGACCAAACGGTAAATAGACTGTACTTGTGTTGCGCTTTTCCATCTGTCTGTCGAAGCACTCAAAAGGAAGGTTCCACCTGCCGTCAGGACTAACCATTGAGACTCATTCATACACCAAAGGATCAACCTGTAGGAGCAATTCAGCAAAGCTTCTTAGCCAAGGACACATTGACATGGGCTAGCGGAGCCGGGGATCGAACCACCGTCCTCTCATTGAAGGACGACCCTGTTCACCACTGAGCCTCTGTTGCTGTAAATGGTCTCAAAGATGTAAGTAGCTCTAAAGGTCAGCCTTTGACTGCAGCCTGGAAATGATGCACATTTTAAATCGAATAAATAAATCCTCATTTAGAAAAAAAAGTTGTTGAAAGTGTCCTATTTTTCTTGTATTTTTTTTTAATTGCTTTTATTACTTTGCTTACAGCTAAATTGATGTGCGTATTATTTACTGGTATTTTAAAAAAAATATATATATATATATACTATAGAAATCTATGTCAAATACATCTACTTCATGTAAATGTTAAATATGAATGTCAAAAAATAAAAATATAAAATCCATTATAAATTCATTTGATAGAAGTCCCCTTAAGGGCACGTTATATGGGAGAATACTAATTATAATAAATATGTAAGGAGTATAGTAAATAAAGAAAAAATGAAACAAGATAATCTCTTTGTGTGTGTGTGTGTCTGTGTGTAAGTGTGTCTGTGTGTGTATGTGTTAATCTGTGTCTGTGTGTATGTGTGTGTGTGTGTGTGTGTGTGTGTGTTTGTGTGTGTGTGTGTGTGCGTGCAAGTCAGTGGAAATGACACATAAGAGATTGAGGGCAAGTACTTGAGTAGTCCTCAACAAAAAGAAGTCCCATTGTTAAAACCAAATTTATGACTTAGTATAGGATATTACTATATTATTTATGACTATCTACAGGAACCAATTTTTCACCGGGTTTATTCATTTTTGGAGAGAAATAGCAAATCCTGGCAAAACAGAGATAACAAATATGAAGTTAGCACAACATACTTGAAAAGCCCTGCACACACTGAAAAAAAGCTCTCACTAAGGATTGGCTTCGTATATAAATATATTAGGTGATACAATATAAATATAAAAGGTTATCTTCCCCTCCTGGTGTCTGCTGACAGGTTCTGGTGCTGCTGTAGATTCAGCTGAATGCATGCCAAGTGGCTGCAGGTGAGGGTTCAACAGGAGGATGCTTTCTGTGTTCATTTTATGAGACTTCCTCTAGTGGAGTAGTTGTCTGTGAAGACGGGGAGGGAGTTGTGTTGAGAGTCCGTGGTGTGTTGGCCATCGTCCTGCTTCATATTCATAATGTTGGGTTCAGCCCTCCTGCTCGTTGCCTGAGCTACCGGAGGTTAAGCACACAAGAGCACCTTGTCCGAAGCTGCTATGAAAAGAAAAGCATCAAGAACCCTGTTTTCATCCCTTCTGTGGAAAACTGTCTTTACCAGCTGGTCCTGGGATTCAACCCCTCTGACCTTCTTCTAGTGTGTGTCTACCGTCTTCTCATGGCACATTACCCGAAATACCCAGCGGCGTATCTCTTCAACCAGAAAGCTTTAGTGGGGTTTGCCAAAGCTTGGGGATGTCAGGCGACCGAAACAATGGAGCTTGTTTTTGATGCTCACAAGCAAAATCCTGCACTATAATATTCCCAAAGATTGCCGTATGGTTGTGCTACTGTTTGTCTTCCGTGCAGAGGCACAAGCAGTTTGTGGACGCCTGTGGTAGAAAAACACAGCGACATTGTGCACAACAAGGAAAGCAACATGGAGCTCGGTGCACGGGGGGGAGGCAAAGCTTCTATGGCAGGCATCTCCAGACCTCAGTCAATCATGATGGATATACTGTTTATGTGCTTTGGTAAAGTGCCCTTTAAACATACACATATGGTGTCCTAAAACACCTCACCTCCTGGGGCTGCTTAGTTGTTTGTTTAACTGTGTGGATAAAACAAACACGGACAATGTCACATCCAAAAAGCCCTGCTAAGCTGCATGAGCAGCACTGTTCTACAGGGAGACATCCATCCCAGAGAAGGAAGAGATGGAATGTGTACTCCATGCCTTTATCCTCCTGATTATCATAATCCACTGGGGCTATATATATATATATATATATATATATATATATATATATATATATATATATATATATATAGTTGTTTTAAGAAAAGCATCAGCTCCATGTGAGGTATGTTTTCACAGGTGTGACAGTGCTTTACCCAACGCAGACACCTTGATGACAAGATGGCGCATCGGGTCTCAACCCCTAACATCAGACAGCAGCAGACAGCTTTCAAATTGGCTGCACTTGTGAGCTCCAAAGCTTTAGAGTGAGGCCAACAATGGGTGAACTGTCACAAAGTGTCCTGCTGTAACACTCAGCTGACAGTCAGCACACTTTTCTCAATTGCACTTCAGGCCAAAGCGGTTTGTGCTCGCTGTCTGTTGATGAGACTTCAAGTTGTGTTTAAAAAAAAAAAAATTGTCATTACTCTCTTTCGTGCTCAACTGCATCAGTGTGGCAAGAGAACGTTGATGAAAGGACCATTCCTGCGTTTTCATTGATTGTTATTTATTGGTTTATCTTCTCTGTCGGCCCTCTATGAGAATGTTAAAGTAATGATATAACGGCGTAAGAGAAGGGAATATAACGGCGCAAGAGAAGGGGTTGCAGAGTCCACAATATGAAGATATTTAGAATCAAGAACACGACAACATTGACCACGCAATTACCAGGTATTCATATGTAGTACATCCACAGCTGCAACACCATGTCAGTCCAACAATGACAACATCCCATCTACCAGGATTAGATTATTTCTTTATCCATACTCATTTTAAAGCAGCTTCTGGAAAGAGGCCCAATTGTCATGATATCTTAACAGCCCATCAAGCTAACTAGCTAACATGTCCGGCTAACGGATATTAATGCAGTAATACAACGCATATCAGCAAATGCTGTATCAGAGCTACACTGATCACATCTTTTTGTATGAACAATAAAATAAGTTTTCATGACCATGTGGTAGGCTGTTTCTTAGCCTTTCTTAGTGAGGTCATTTTAAATAGATTTACATCCCCATGCTTCTGCTGGTAACCGCGTGTTTAACGTCACATTGCTATGAATTCTGGCTAATTCCCTTGAGCAAAGTCTGCAGAAATACAGACTTACAGAAAGGGTTAATAAAAGGCTCAGCATCTCTGCGAGAGCCCTCAAGCCCTCAAAGAGCCCTCGATGATTTGTCAAGAGGACAGAACTTCCCGTGGTTACACAATTGTCTGAGACTAATATAAGTTTAGTGCTTTTATTAAACCGAAGGCTTCACAAGCCAAAAATACAGAGCCCACATTTATTTCGAGAGGTTCTTGAATGAGAACTTGTGGACGGTTTTGAAAAAAATCAGTAGGCTAGGGTTATTTTGTTTGATTTATTACTTTATTAATTATGATGATTAAGTTGATGGATCATTTTTGGACAATGCACATTAGTTTCTTGTCTATTTAAATTGACATGCTGACAAGGCCACATGGGCCATTTAAAATGTCTCTTTGTTTTCTGTATGCATTGTATCCTCGAGGGGTTCTCTTTCAGCTTTTCGACTCTCACACTACATCAACATCTAAATATTGTATGTCAGATGCTCACATTTCCATCTAAAAAACTATGTCACCAGCTGATCTCTATCTCGTGGATTCACTGTATTGAGCAAAGTTACACAAGACATACACAAGTCTCTACACGTATGCCAAAGATCTTTTATTATACCAATACTTATGCATTGTCATTCGGTCCCGTCCTCTTGTTTCCCTCTGACCTAAAAACTGTAATTGTTGGGTAAATGTAATCGTATTCGGTTGCACACTGACACAATATGAGGGTTGTTAAAGAGTCCAAACGCATTCACTCAAATGTGTTTGCTCTCTACAGAAAACAAGTAGAAGCGTTGGCAGGTGGGTTTAAAATCTTGTTTTGTAAAAGGAGCGGCGACTGGTGTCAGATTGATGGTTTGTATCTCGACCAGTACAACTCGGGAATTGAAAATGACTACTGGAAAGTCAAACACAAATGACACAAAACATAATGGAACACACTCACATGATGTGGCGATGTTAAGAAAAGTTGACTTTCCCAGCTAAACTTTCAACGCTTTCTCTTCACAGGGATGTATCAACTATGAGCTATTGACGTACGACAAAATCCCACGATGACAATCACATTGCAGACACTGTCCTTTTATTTTCCAAACCAAGAATATTCTTTTATTATGTGATACGCGGAAAACCACATTAATATTTCAGGTGCCAGACACAAAAACAGTAACTAGAAGGAACAGGAAGCAGCTGCTTTCTCAGCAGCATTCAATAAATGATGAAATAATACATTTCTACAATATATGCCCAATACTGCTATGAGGACCATTCTAAAAAAGACATTGAAAATAGATACATATGTGAGTCAGCTCCCTCCCTCCTGGGCCTACAAGTATAGTTTAACACAGACTCCCTGCATGAGAAATGGATAAAAATACTCAATATGGCTGCTATGAAACTTGGGACTCATGGCCCCTGCAAACCTAAAAAGTAGAGAAAGTGAGATTGTCTCGTGAAGTGTTATTTGTTGGTAAGATATGAAGATTTAATAGAACATTTCACTCTGCAGTGTTCAAAATTATGCTGAACAGCAATCAAAAAGCCGACAGCTGCCAAACTCTAAGTGAATGTGCGCCATAGTGATCGTCACGCAACACTGCCCGAAATGTCAGCACCTGTAAAAATGTCCTTTTACCACAAATCTGAGCCCAGTCCCGGATTTGCATGTCTTTAGTATTCTCTGCGAAGCAGTTTTGAAAATGTGTCTTGAAATAAAGAAGAGAAGGTCACGACGCCGCGAGCTCTCGCCCTGCAGAGTCCCCGAGACAGAGTGGGTGACAAAGGATTCGTATTAAAGACATATTATTGTTTTCTCACCACACAATGCCCAGCCTTCAATCCAATGGACCACACTGGATGAATAGCATTACTCATACTGTCATTTCCTACTGCTACTGCAGGGTCAGAGGAGACCGCCGTATGGGAATCCAGTTTTATCACAGCTCTCCATCAAAGTCCACACATGAATCTGAAATAGTGGAGAAACACTCCCCACAGGACGCACAAGTGTGACAGACATTTTAAGTACAGAATATGTTACTGAACCACTATTGACCTGTAGGATGTTTTTATTGAAGTTATTTAAAAGAAATAGGCTAAATACTATTTTAACTTGAGACCTTCTTGTGTCGGGATCCAATGGCCCCTTCACTCCGTTGATTGGATTACATTCAACTTCACTTTGATTACAAATATATTCCGTTAAAGTTTCACGCCGGCATCTTGCGCGGGTGTGACGCTCCATTCGGAATAAGATCTGTCCACAGACTGACTGACTGACATAAACAACCTGACAAAGTACTCAGGACCTCGTCTGTGGCAGGTCTGCTGCAGAATATGTCCTCCAGCAACGTTTTTCCATGAAGACACACTCAATGAAAACTACACCAGCGGTGTTTCATATCCATGTAAATACGAGTTTGTGCTGGTATCACACGTAGTTTACCGGCAGATGAGATTATCAAGAGCCCCAAAGTGTGCACTGGGAAACAATGCTAAACAAATAAATGAATAGTATGATATAAATCCTAATATTGTATGACCTAATATTATATATATATATAGCAAATGGTTTTGCCTCCGTCGTGATTATAAGCAGATACACTTCTTTGTCCAATTCAGCAAACATATCTACACAATCCGCTATAGCTGACTTTTATGTGTGTGCACTGAATAAAAAGAGCTGGTGTTCATACACTGCCCGGATCTATAAATAGGAAACAAACAAATGGATTAGTGGCAACTGTCTTTTTTTTATTACATTCAAAGCTTCTATTGAGATTTTGGAATGCAGCTTGTTCTTTGTCATATTTCATTTTTGCACCACAGTTGAAATGTTGTTTTAGAGCCTAAACACCAACACATATGGATTAAAGCAGAATATGTCGTTGAATAACTTGTTTTTGTGAATCTTTGGGGATGATTATATCTGTCTTTTTTCAATATGTTTGACATTTGGACTGCGGACTGCCTGAGATAATAACAGAGCCACAGCGCTCGCTGAGTGTGTTTGAGGGGGCTGGAGGGTAAGAGAAGATAAGACTATAGCACAAAATGATTCTGTAAGTAATTAATAATAATGGGAATGTCAACATTATAAATGAAGCTTCAGAACTTCAAACTATTCGTGTACAGACTTAAAAGCAGCACAACACTATTTGGAATAAAATTGTATTGTATTTGTTAGACTGCTTCTCATTTAGGTTGATTAACAAGTTATGTCAAATGTGAAACTTATGTCAGTTATTGTACATTAACAATTATATTGGCTGTAAAATTATTAGATTTCTCGCACAGAACTCAACTGAGGAGTTGCATCCAAAAAGCAGGCTTACAACTGAGTAGTATAAATTTGCTCTTAAATGATCATACCAGCTGGTCCAGATTTGTGCCAGGAATTAGGGTTGGACAATCTGGGGGAAATAACATTTTAAAATGTTTTGGAACAAATACTTCTTCATTGATATTGCAATATGGTAGGTTTGACCATTGGTGCTTCACAAAATATTTTCAATGAGATTTTTGATAATCATAATTTATGTTGATATATTGGCTAAGTGGGCGTATTATAAAACAGCTCCAACATTCTTGTCAGTTCAGAAAAGAACATCACAAAGCAGACTTTGAAACCAGGAACAGACAACATTAATGCCATACTACGATCCAAAATCTAAGCTGATATCTCCTCTCATATCCATATAATATTGATATATTGCCCAGCCTTAGGAATCAATGTATAACCTCTATAAAACGGAACATGGCATGAAATAGCTTTGAAGGATCAAATAGAACTCCAGTCTGTTCATGTATTTATATTACCGTAAAAGTTGGGTTACAAGCCGTTCCTACCTTCGGTGGGTGTCCCCGCTGTAGCAAGCTCGCGCTGCAGCTAGCTCCGTGCTGCTGCTGCTGCTACTGCCCCAGTGCTAGCGAAGAGCTAGCAGCAGCACTAGCGGCTACAGTGGACACCTAGCGGGGAGACCTACTGAAGGCTTGTAACCCGACTTTTACAGTAACGAGAAATAAAGTTATTCACACTTTTTAGAAACAGTAGGGTTACTAAAGTACTGAGGTGACAGTGGTGGCCACTGCACCCCAGCCCCTGTTTTACTTCCTTCTTGTTTACTCATGAATTGGCATGCTTAATGGAACAATAAACTCTTTGAGAGAAGTCAACAAGATTGGAAAAGCCGCCAAGGAGCTCAAGAGAAAGATTAGCATATGCCACAACTTATGGCAACTCCAAATCCAGTTTGAAACAATGCTGCAGCCACTTTGTTTGAGTGATGTATGGAGGGTCACCTGCTGGTTCTGTCATCTGAAAACACTTATTGTGCGAGTCAGGCAGAAATGTGCACAATGAGAGGTTAATATATATATATATATATATATATATATATATATATATATATATATATATATATATATATATATATATATTCTTTTCTTTGAACTTGACCATGCAATATAAGGATGTTACTTCGTCACAATGGCAACTGACGGCTGTTTGGTGCTGAACAGGTCGTGTTTCGTGGGCTGAGAAAGCTTTGTTTGTAGAAGCAGCTTCCTGCTGTGTCAGAGAACGACGGTCTGAGCGCTGAGACTGAAACACAACAACTAAGTTGCAGTCGGACAGCTAATCGATGAGCTGAAATTCACTATGAAGCTCCGTAAAGCTGAGATAAGCTGTGGATTTAGGTGATTATTCTCCGGAGGTTCATCACCATGATCAGCCTCTTTAACATTACACATTGTTTTTGTTCAGTCTTTGATACGATGTTATTCTCAAAATACTCCCTCCAGACTCTTTCGATGTCCAGTGTGTAGGATGTGGGGGCATCTAGCGGTGAGGTTGCAGATTTCAACCTACTGAAACGTTTGCACTTTGCAATGGTATTGGCAATACTAACAGCAATGCAACTAGCAATAACAATGACAATAGCAGGAGGTGTCAGGCAGGACCAGGGTCAAGAAACCACGACCCATGTAAACGTGTGTGCTGAGAAATCACAAAGACTCCGGAAACGGCGCAAAGTTAGTAATGTGCATAAATGGAGAATGAGTGGCCAACGCTAAAATGTGATTGGCCCTCTCTCAAGCCGAGATCTGGTTTGACTGTCCTGGGCTACTGTAAAAACATGGCAGTCGGCTCCATGACGAGTATCCGGTCCGTATGTATATTTAAAGGACAAATTCTAAGGTGGCTATCCACAAAACTCGCTCAGTGCCACTTGAGGACCAGCCATTTTTTTTAAATTGTGAATGGTTTGCATACCAATAATAAATACAGAATATCTCCTCAACCACAATCATTTCAAAAGGTATAATATACAGAAAACACTTGTGATACCGTTAAGAGGTTCATATAACAGTATGTATGTTACTGGTTTATTAGTTGATGACAGAACACAGGAAAAAACAAAAAAAAACTTCCAAAAATAAAAATTTCCAGGACGTATTTTCTCTTTTTAATTATGCATGTCATCGCTTTTTTTTCTCTACTATGAAATAGCACTATGTGTTAACAGTATCATTAAGTTAAGTTAAATATTGTTAGTAATTAATTAAGTGCAAAATTCGTGAACCGTAAGTTTCGGTTCGCTAAAAGCAAAACAAAGGGAAAAAACAAAAGCATTGGGTTTTTTTTGTTTTTTTTTAATCTAATAAGATAACTAAAAGAAGTTGTCTGAGTAATTGACACATATGTAATATTTAAGTATTATTCTTCTCAAAAGTTGTAATTATTAGCAACAATTCTTTCAAGCAAGTTTTTTTTTATATTTCCTCCACTTGTGTGCTCTGAATTGATAAGACATGAGCAAAGCAATAAGCTTTTCCTTTAAGCGTCCGTCCCACAAAGACTTTCCTTAATCTAAGACTAAACCGGCCTCTGTCCCACCGTGGGCTGCAGCACACTGCATCACACTGTACATTAGTTAACAAGTGAACCGCTATACCACTGTCATGTTGTGCATATTTGCATCGATCATAGTTGACCTTGTTGATCTTCCTTCCCCTTCCTGGAAAACTTTATCTGATTAAACTGCTCACCAGAACCACCAGGACGGCTCCATATGGCAGAAACAATTAAAGTGCTAATGCTCCATGAGCACTAAAGCATTCAACAATACAACAAATTATTACCATATATTATTCATAATTATTCATGCAGTAGTCACAGATTCAAGGTCATAGGCACTGTGCTGATATACAGCACATAGATACGACTGCCCTGTCACAATGAATCATGAGAAACGGATAACTGGTGGGCAGCCTCCAGCTCATGTCAAGGATTCTTCATCGTCACAACGGTGGGTGTAAGCACAGACAGCTTTAAGTGCATAGTGGCAGTTTGATAATGGCCAGTGCGAGCAATCATTACACCATTAGAGTCATTTCTTCTAAAAAAAAAACAGCTTGAAGCAATGAAAAACAGAAAGACAAGAGAACTTAAATGGTTGGAAACACATTTAACACATACTAAATGCAGGCAAATGTCAGAGACACTCACGGTCTTAAACTAACAAGGACCTTCTATCACTGCTTGTCCAGCCTCGAACACAATTCAAGTCAATTCATGAGCAAGTCACTCAGAACGTGGAGCGGCATGAATTGAAGTGGGAATTGAATGACTCCGTAACATCAGCCGGTGCAGAAATGAACAGGAACAAGAAGGAGGCTAATGTGATCATCTGAACAAGAGGTGGTGAGCAGCATTTACACCGCATTCATCAAATCATACAATTTTGATAATTTGCATTAATAGCGTGTTAACATTGAGCCAAAACAGGCCAGTGCTTCACTGGAGGGAAAACAGCTCTTCTCACTGCCAAACAAATAAATTATGCAACATGGATGTGAACAAAACAGACACAACAACCAGATGCCATGTGCCTTTGGATGAACTGGATGGAAATAAATACTTCTGCATGTGTCACTAGAGAACACGTTCCTTCTCAGTGACGCTACTCGTCTTACTGTGAAGCTCTTGGCGAGTCCATGGGCGCTCATGCATTGTCTTTTCAAAATAAACTTTTCACAGCTTTAGCATCACTTGGTTTCTTGTTTGAAATATGTAACTGTTGGTTCCATATGTCAGTTAAGTGTCATCACAGAGCAAAGGTAAAATAAATCAATGTTGAACGTTGTGTGTTTGACCCATCCATCCATCCGTCCATCCTTCCCTCCCACTCGCACTCGCATGTAGACTTTGTCACCCTGTATACTCTCAGTTTGTCTAAGTCGTAAACAGTGAATGTGTATATATTGGAGTTAATTGAAAATGCAGGTCTTTGGATACAGAGCCTTAAGGTGCCGCTGTGCGTCAGTATCAGACGGACAGGGATACATCTGTATTTGAGGAGTTGGTAGTAACAACACGTTGCACTGTACATCACTCATGCATTTAGTTCTGAAGGACTTTTTTTTAGAATTAAATGGATAGTTACCATAATATTTACCAACTCAGCATACTAAGTTTTGATTGTTCGCTAGTTAGATATCAAAAACAACGTTAGCTGTAACTAATCGCGTCAATATGGTACTAGACTTTTTTTATTGACCTTATAGAAAAGATGGGAAAGGTCGGAGATGCCTAATGATGCCGTCCCTCATATAGGAAACCACAAGCTGTTGCTACCCAAGTCCTGTCATGGATTTCTCCCTTCCACTGACAGCACATGCATAAACTATAACTACTGCATGAAGATGAAATGAGTCAGAAAGATATGACACAGTTCCCTTGAGCTATTGTTTATTAACATGCAATAGATTCAGAGACAGCATGTTTATTTATATCGCGACTGTTGAAATTCAACATACCGAGCCACCTCATTGTTTTCAGACCTTCCTTTATTTTTTATGATGTCATGTTGAGGTATTTACTTTACATCAATAACGGAAATTTAGAAGAGAAAGTATTTCACAGACAAACAGAGTGACGCGCATCACTGTGGCTTTTCTCAAATGGAATCTCTGCTGCTGTATGTCTCCAATATGTATCTTTCCTACTGCATGTCGGACATGATGACATCTTAATCAGTCTGCACACTCAGTAATGTTGCTGAAAGACATTCAAAGAAATATAGAACTATAAGAAGAGGAGGGCTGAAGGCCAATAAAAGGTCAAATCCATCAAACATTAAATAAAGATGAGTATATTTGCGGCCAAAGAAGATGACATCACTTAGTTCCTTACTTTTATTTCAGAAAGCATAGAAAAGCCCATTGAAATGTAGCTCTTGTGGATGACACTGCACCACTTGATCAATAAAAGAGCTTAGCTATGAAAAGCTCATTTATTCTGGAAACAGCGACGCTGTAGTAACTAGAGCTACTAGTTGATTTACGTACTACCTTCGCTGGCGGCTTAGCGGAGGAGCAGTACACATTTCAGCAACCGACTACCAAGAATCACCATTTTCATCTCTACAATGACCAAGACAAACAGTTCAATGTTCTTTCTCATTCCATTTTATGAGGCAGACATCCACAACAACATGATAGATGTTAAATGAATGTTGCCAGCCAGCGACTGTTGGCAAAGTTCTATTTAAAGAATGAGAAAGCTAAAGACAGTGCGGCATGTCTCACATCTCAGCTTTCAGGATGTTGTAAGGACTCCTGCTTCTTGTTCACTGATCCTCTCTGACTTGCTCTCACAATACAAACCCTCCAGACCTCTCTGATCATATGGTAGTCTGTGAACTGAATTAAAACACCGGGTGAACCTGGGTTAAGTGTACTGCAGCATGTATTGGGAAGAGAACCTTCTAGAGGATCTGAGACTCATCTCAACTTTGACATCTTTTAAATTAGTCCAAAAGCCTTTATGTTCTACCTCAGTGAGATGTCAAAATTCCAGGCTACTTAAGATTGCACTTTGCCCATTTCTTTGGCTTTTATCATCTTTTATCTTGTTTTCTTTATTCCTTTTTTAAAACCTTAAAGCACTTTGAATGAAATGGAACATATGAATGTTCTGTGGCTTCCCTTTTAGTTTGCTGCATTGGACGCAGCGGCGGCCAGCTAATAGAGGGCCATGGGGCCTGGCCCCACCTTGAGCCACACAAAAAAAAAATAATAATAATATTATGATTAATCATACAAATTGTCAATATTTGTATTTTTGAAATACGGAATACACCCACTAAAATACCACCTGCCTGCTGTCTGACGAGAATTGCACTGTCGAGGTGGGAAGCAGTTTAGCCAATTACTGATTAAAGATGAGTGGCATACACTTTATCCAATCAGTGCCCTAAAAAAAAAATTCAGCTTGAGGCCAGGCTCGTTTGAGAAGGACTTTGGCTGAGAAACTAAAAAAAAAGGAGATGCCGTGAGCAGGGTGCGTTCCGGTGTGCGCCTCAGCCGCCGCACACTGGCCGGTGCATGCTGGCCCTCATTTTCATTGCACTACAGGGTTTCAGAGACCGTCTGACTCGCGCGTGCGTTAGACTCCTTGGTCCTTGTTTTAAGACGGGTCGGGTGGGGGTTGCGGACATCGCCACAGACCCCTGACGCCCTCTACGTGTGCCGATCCCCGCCCTGGCGTTGCAATTAAGGCGCACTAAGGACAATGTGCCCCGGTCGACAGTCGCACCGTGAACAGGTGGCCGGGTCCCTCCCCTCGCCTTCCCTTCGATCGGGCGTTTGATCCCAGGGAACTACCTTAACTCCCCACCCTTTCTACGGGTGAAACCAGCACTCCACACCCTGCTGTCTGAATGCTGGCTGGTACAGTTGGAGTTGCCATCTGGCCTCCTCCCATGGAGGTGTTCACCTGGTGGCAGGGAGGACGAAACGCAAATATGAGTCGTCTTCTGGTTTCTAACACTTTGAATTCCATCCAGTAAAGAGGTGTTATAGAGGAGTGCTTCAAGTGCTCTACTCAATCAAAACAAGCAAAGAAGCCAGGACACCAATCATCCATGGAGAGTCCCATCCAGCTGGCTATTAGCGAGAGTAATGTAATGTTAATTGCTGTCGCTGTGCAGAGATAAGCCATTTGTACTTCACTCAAATATATTTTCTGTAGCTCTTGATTATAAAGCAGATCAGGGTAACTAGAGATCGCTGGGTTGTTAGAGCACACGGTTTCATTTAAAGTGATTTTATTTATTAATTATTTTTTAATTTGTAGCTTTATTTCATCAATTGATAGGCATCCAACTGACTCCCTGAAGAGTGAAAGCAAGAAATAGAGTGTGCATATGTGAGGCAGTGAGAGACGGGGGTCATATATGCACAGGAGTGTAGCTATGAATTACAAATGAATGTGATCATGTAATGTCATTGAGTGTAAGTCTGTGTCAGTCTACACTGCAGATAGGGATCTAATGATACCAACCACAGGAGGGGTCTTCACAGGTACACCTGGTTCTGAGGTCCACACTATACCAGTCTAATCGGGTCAGGCCGAGGGACTGTGACAACCTGTCTTGTGCCATCAGTCTCTCTTTGTCACATTCTCTTTTTTCTCCTAACAGTGTTCATGTTTAATTAAGATCAGTATTGCTGCCTGAGGACTCTTTGACAAACATCCTAGTGGTGTCAGGTTTGTTACACGATAACGTCTGTTATGAACAGTTTCAGATTCATTATCCCGGCCATTCAAATGAATACAAACCATAATTCCTACCTCTCAGTTTAAGGCCTCCGTCAACCAGTGGAGTTGAAGTTTGCATCCATGTCTGTCCAGCATCACAGAATAAGTGCACTGCAGACTTGGCCATTGCCATCTTGGCGGTGACAACACAACACAACTCTAAAACCGAAAATGGGCCTCGTGGATCGCCCGCCGGTACTCCAGGATTTAGCCAACTTCTCCGAACATTACTGTTCTTGATAGCCCGTTGAAAACGGATGTGGGCATCACTGAGGTCCTCCAGCGGCAGCCTATCTTCCAACAGCTGCACACTGGGCCGCAGGGAGGGAGGCGTGCAATTAACCACACAGCAGGCCTGTTATTTGAACGCTATTTGCACGGAAAATTCTACAAAAGGCACCAACACCACAAACATGGGCACGAAATGAAGTTCAGTAACGTAAATTACCTAGCAGCCTCTATCCTGTTAATTATGCTTAATGTTAAGCCTTAATATAATGCAATTTATATAGAGGCCGTCTGGGTAACCCTTGTCACCCTGGCTTTGTTGTAGCCATGACAAGAGTCAATACTTAAAATATGCATGTTGCTGCAAATAATTGACAAATTCTAAAACGTGGATGCTTCACACAAATATTCAACCAGCCAGCACAGAAGATCAATTCAATCGCTTCACATTTTAGATGGACAACCGCTATTAGTGTCGGCAATTCACTATCAATTGTGAAATATAGTCGCGGTCTACCGTGAGACATGGCGTTGAATAATGGGCAGAAAAGTGTTCTTGCAGATCATTATGATGTCATAGTGAAGTTGACCTTTTGGATATAAAATGTCATCCCTTCATCATTTTATCCTATTAGACTTGTGTGTGAAATTTGGTAATAATTAGTGTATAAATTGAGTTAAAGCCAAAAACGTGTATTGGGAGGTCAACCTTTGCCCTTTTACCAACAAATTCTAATCAGCTCCTCCTCTAGTCTAGGTGGACAATTTGACCTGAAATCAAGTTATTCCCTCCGTGCATCCCGAGATATTGTACTCACAAGACTTAGACTTACGGACTTAAACGTGGCTCAGAGGCATAAAAGCATTTTGTGTGATGTATGCTGTTTCTTATTACCAAGTAATGCTTGCACACCTCTTATGACACACCCCGGCATGACTTGAGGAAGTCATGGGCTTATCTATGAACCGCACCAATGTGGTATATTAATTAAAAAACCTGTGTCTCATTTTCCTCAGTGCAGCTTCTTTCTACTTGACTAAAAGGCTGCAAGGCATTCAGAACATTCTCTCTGTGGCTGTAATCAGCCTGCTGGCCGTGCTGCTCAAATGTGAAAGGATTGTGAGTGTTGAGCGGATGCAGCTCCGTGGTGGTAAACACACTGGTGGCGCTTGTATGGCTGGCTGGCTTGTAAACAGTTCCACTTCAATTGCATTGTGGCCATAGAAGGCTGATTCACGATGTAATTGCTTGTATTCAATGTTGCAGTCCGCCTTCTTTTCACATAACTTTTTCTCAAAACAACCCTTTTTTTATTCAATAAACCACAGTTAAACCACTGTGGTAAAAAACACATCATGTGTAGTCATTTTAAAGATTGTATGAACGATAGGTGACCTGTAGATAGGGTTGCCGACAGCTGGCACCTGCTGTGGAAGGTGTTGTGTAAATAAACAGTGAATATGCTTTTTGAATTAAAAAGACTAAAAGGTGTATATTTGATTTAGTGTATAGCTAAATCTTAAAATAAACAATCAAATAAATCAGTATGTGGACCCTTATAGTAAGAAAAAACTAACACTTCAAATATAAAAGAAGGCCATCGTGACTCAGGTCTGCTTTTTCCACGGACATGTTTTTGCTGCTCTTGACTGATTTAAACTGTCCTTTGTCCTCTTGCACAGCCAGAAAAAAAGTTGAACAAGTCACAAATATTGTTAGTTCATGCTTTTTCTGACCGGTCATCAGCGCTTTTTTTGTAAAATCAGACACAGAGATATTTCTCACGCACTCTGAGAGCAACTTCTTATTTCCGTTGCCCTTTGCAACAGAGAAAAACTCAAGCTCATCTTCAGTCGGGGACTAAGCATCTAAATTGTCCTGCACAGTCTTTGGTCCTAAAAACATTCATTATAATCACCGATGTTTCATTGTTCCAAAGGGAATCTTCCTCACAAGATTTGAGTCATAAAACAAAGGTCTTTTGCTAAACACAACTGATACGCATGAAGGGCCAGTGATCAAAGGGTCAGGGGTCAATATGGAACAAGGGAGATCCTGTTTGGGGCGAACCTCTTTACATCCTGGCTAATACGGCACAGTTGGCATCCCCTCCCTGTAGAGAATATTGAATTCATTCTTAATTACTATGTTTTGCATCATTGCTATTGTCCTTGCAACATGCGTCTCTAATTTCCTACTCTACGCAAACACAGATTATGAAATACATTTATTTCACAATTTAGATCCCAGACTTTCACCACATTTAACTCGATAAAATTGCACAAACCTTGAACGTAAGGCATTCTAAAACTCAGTTACTTTCCCATCCCAACATCATTACGGTATGTGTGTTGCAATGCTAAGCAGGTGCGACAGAGGCATCAATTTGTGTTGGTCTGAATCACCCTTAGTCACCAGAAAGTGACTTGCTCGTCTATAAAGTGATCACACAGTGCCAGTTTTAGACGTGTTCCCGGAGCCTCTGTAACCTTTACAAATGTTGTGTGCCAGCAGTGGTTTATTACTCTGGAGGGAAAAATAACACAACACAGATAGGAACAAAATGAGCAAGTAGAATGGTGATTTGATCCGTATCAATTTGTAGTATTAGACTATAAATCAAATCAGGCGATGCTGAAGCGGCCGCCCTGCTTGTGTTATCAAAGGCAGATAATGCAATCAGCTAAGTTTAAGCTGAAACCGACATTCCGTATGGAAAAACTAAAAGAAGTCACACCTCGTGCTGCGAAAGCAGAAAGCAAGCAACCTTGATTTATCTGTGTTTGGGTAAGTCTATGTGCCTCCTCTAATGACAGTGTATTTTTTGGGATACAAAAGCGCTGATACATTTTTAAAATTTTAAATCAGCATATTAGTGCTACCATCTTAAAAAAATGAAAAAGCTAAAAATCAAAACATGGCTCTAAGCAGATGCACGAATAGACAATAACGGTGGTTATGAGGGCTGATGACAGTAACTACGCTGTCATCAGCCCTCATAAGCATCATTATTATTAACCACCAGAATGGCAATGTTCCAATAAAATCACTTCATAAAAAATGTTTTTATCCTCAGCACATTGATTATTGGGAAACAATGTAACTAATCTAAAGGCTTCCATCGCAAGCGAGGCTTAGCTTCCCATTACCCTGGAACATAAAGCGACGGTGCACTGTTGCAATATTAAGGAGCCACTTTCTTTTAAGTGTGCTCCAGTCATGTGTTACGGGGCAGCTGGCCTGTCAAGGTGAGAGTAAACGGGGATGTCACTTGTTGGAAAACACACACTTTTCAAACCACAAGCACACATTATAGCGCTGGTACCCTGTCTAGCTGCGTATCACTTGCTGTGGGAGACACTGTCATAATATTACTGTTTACACGCTCGTTCCCAGATCAACTAATGACTTCTGCGGAGACAACTGCTACTTGCAGTGTGAACTACATAAACACACTAGTAGGTGGGACAAGGTGCGTCCGCTTTTTCACATTTCTTTAAACTTCATCCAATGAAATGTTTCATTCATAGAATGGCTGCATGGTTGTGTCTTGGCTTGCACCGTCACCCGATCCCAGCACCGTCACCCAATCCCAGACGCTCCTTCTGTGTGAAGTTTACACATTCTCCCCATGGCCGCGTGGGTTCTCTCCAGGTTCTCCGGCTTCCTCCCATAGTCCAAAGACATGCAGCTCAGGTTGACTCAGTGGTTCTCAAACTGTGGGGTGCGCCACTCTAGTGGGGTGTGGTGGTATTACAGGTGGGGAGGGGGGAGAGATGCTGTTGTTTTGTGCTTATATATATATATATATATATATATATATATATATATATATATATATATATATATATATATATATATATATATATATATATTGTTTTAAGAATAATGTATTAGTCCCACAGTGGGGAAATGGTTCTCTGCATTTTACCCATCCTTAGTAATTAATGAGCAGTGTTTCAACATACAAACTATGGGGATAACAGGGATCGAACTGGCTACCTTGTGGTTTCAGGACGACCACTCTCCCGATGAACATGATAAAAGTACAAAGGACACAGACATAAAACGTCATCACGCAGTTAACATGTTAAGCTTGCGCGACTTGCTGATTCTTGGCGTTTTGCTAAAAGCCGTCCGTGAGATCTCTGTGAGGTCAGCTTTTCTGCTGTTGCATCTCTCAAAACAGAACATAATCTCAGCTCAACATTCAGCATAAATTGAGAGCGGCCGTATCAAATCTACAACCCCGTTTTAAAAATATTTGTAGAGGAAAGCAGTCACTTCAGCCACTAATACTGATACAATGGTTTACACATCTGCACTCATTTTTGTTTTGCGCAGGTTGCACATTATTATTATAATCCAAAAACAATATTCAGTGCAAAACAGGTTAATTGCAGCCACAATAGGCATTTTTTTCTGGTGGCCTATGAACATTTTTCTTTCTCCAAAGTCGGGCGTTACAAAAAAGCTTTGAGAACCACTGGGTCAACTGTAGGTGTGAATGTGAGCTTGAAAGGTTGTCTGTCTCTTTTTTTGTCTTTCGACCACTCAAAGCACTTGATCACTACGTGTCATCATTTACAGTGCATTGTGGGTTCTTGCTGTCCTCAACCTGTCCATCAGAGGTTCAACCCTGTGCTGTACAACCTGCTTTTACAGAGGTGTCCTTGGCTTTAGCACACTCACAAATACAGCAATAAAATGAACACGTTGCAAATATCTTGAACGGCCATTAGCACGTCAAATACATTCATAATAAACCTCATATCAACACCTGAATCATGTAATTAGAAGAACAAGGTTTGGATGATAGGTCTTGCAGACCTAATGTTCCAAGAACAATTAATGTTTTTCTAAAATCCAGTTTGTCTCAGGACTTGAAAGTGTCTCTTCACGTGCGCGATGAAATGCTCCATGAGATTTGTGACAGATTACAGCAGCTCCTCTCCGGCGAAGGCTGAAAACTGTTTCTGTATTATTATGAATAACCTGCAGCAGGATACTCTATGAAGCTGAAGTGGAAGACTCTCTTTACACTTCTTTTCAAGGACACCCTCTCAGTCTCGATCTCTCCCTGTGATTACATCAGCTGATTGTGGGCGTTGGACTTTAAATGAACCAACTCGGTGCCGCACAGTTTCCTGAAGCCAATCCCATCGTTGCTGTCAAACTTTAAACATCCTCTCTGCTGCCGTCAGTTGTCATTTCAGCTCAGACCAGATGTGACCCTCTTCCACCCTGGTCACCTCCAGTCAGCATCACAGTCCTGCCTCTCATTCATCATCAGAGTGCAGCAACTCGCTTCATCACCACCACCAGCAGTGTCTGGACTCCAGGGGGTTCTGCCTTATCTGACCTCAGCATCACTCCCCTTCTATCACCCTACTCCAGGATGGAGTCCAAAATCCAGGCGGCTGGAGCCGACGATACCACCAAACTGCTCAGTCACAAATTGAGGCAGTTTCACAAAGTACTGTTCAGTTTATTTAATGACTTGTGGGCAAGATGGTTTTTTTGCAGGTCTATTTTTGGGAAACGGACCAAACACTTCTGTATAAAACTTGGAATACAAAACAAGTTTTAAATGAAAGACTGGTAATATTCTATATTTTTCAAAGAACTTTTTTTTTTATTAAGTCCAGGGAAATGACTTTTTTTTCACACCATGTTATTTACAAACTAAAAAAAAGCCTGATAATACACACACACACACACACACACACACACACACACACACACACACACCCACACACACAAACACAAACGATTGATAATGTTATTGTATGTTTAATGCAGCGTTGGCTCTAGTCTTATTAAGGGATTTATGGACAATATTAGACATGGTTTCTATCTTTTCATTTCGAATATGTATATTGTAACAGTGTGACGACATCTTTACAAGGCAAAGACAATGTTAACCTCTATTAAAGCCTCAGCTGCTGGAGTTAAAGGGTATGAGACCTCAACATGGTCTCAGACATGAATGTCTCGTTGCATAAGAGACGTTCATTTCAATGCCCACTGGGTTTTTGGAGACGTGATGTACTTTCACATTTTTTACATTGAATCTGAGGTTTAATCAGCAGCATGAGAGGATCCACCTGCTTCTTCTCTCTTAAGACATACAGTGGTAAACACAGATGCTGCAGTCGAAGATTTGAAGTGTTAATCAGCTCAAGACCGGCGCTACAATTAAACCCACTGTCGGATAAACACTTCCTTCTCCCGGCGGTCCATGAGCATTTCGTAACGCATCTATATTTACAAATATGTTACCTGCAAGTGAGATTGTTGCTCTGTTCACCGAAGCACAGAGGAGCGAGTGGGAAGCGTGTTTCATTTGTGTCTCGGGACAGATAAGTTCTGGAGAAGCAACGGATCAAAAGGAATCGACGGCTCACAAAACTCATCTGTCGGTTGGCAGAAAGTTTCACAGGTGCCATATCTGGGCCCGGAACCTCGTGTCCGTCATGCGAGCCGAAAGCAAGAAGCCTCGGCACATCGAGAGTTCAATTTAGCTCGACATCATTGCAAAAAATTGTGTCATCTCTCACGGCTCTAGCATTGCAGCAGTGAGTCCCGCCGGCAATCATAGCCGAGCCTCTCCGGAGAAGTGGAAAAAGTTCCTGGCAGGTTCTGTGAGTACAGCCCGGGACCGTCCTGTTATCTGTGGGATGCCTGCTGATCTGAGCTATTCTAAACCCCCTTCACCACACATGCTGGGAGGTTATAATTTGTACAAAGTCGGCTTCCTGTCCTGGATGTTACACCACACAAATTGCTCCAAAAGGTCGTAGTAACACACTTGAGCAGTAACAGTCTTGTTTAGTGACCTTTTTCTCTGATTCTTACTGGAGTGAAGTAGTTCACCAAATTGTTTCCATCCCATTGATTTCACCAGAACTTTATGGATTGGCATTAGCTGCCCTTTTTCATGCTCAGAAAATGAAATATGCTATTAAAAGCTGCTCGATCACCTCAGAGAACCATTACGGCTACTTATTATTTTAGGTAGAACAGGGCTAAAATGTTGAACTAATAAATCATGAAACTTCCCTTGTTGATAACCTACATTGAGAATTTCTTTGGGATTTTCTGATATAATGAGGTTTAAATGAGGTATTATCTAATGCAAATCTCCAGTGAAGAAATCTACAGACGTAAATAGACAGCACAGCAAAATGAACACGTGTGTGCTTTCTTTCCACTAGTCTGAAAGAAGACATGTTATAAGCAAAATGGGCCACCTCTAAATTGTACATGAAATATTACGTTTTTGCCTGGGGTTACCATTGGCGCACACTCACATGCACATTCACGTGCACTAAGAGGAGCTCTGATAACATTACACACAGAGGGAGAGCATCACTCCTCCATATCTTTACATAGATAATAGTCGTTTGCTGCTATCAAGCCATTCGCTTCATTTACACTCATTGCAGCATTTACGTCTTTAGCCAGATGTCATCTTTTTTTAATCAATTAAACGTTGTAATTATCCTCCACAACAGTCCAAGTCATGAGGGTCAAAGCCACATTTCTACTTGGGAATTAGCTCTTAAAATACATTTTATTGAAAGGGCAAAGGTACCAGCTGGAACTCTTTTTATACCTGCAGATGTAAAGTGTTCATACAGCTTGTGTAGCATAAAAGAAAGCTGTGTCAAACATTTGTTTCCCTTACAAAATCATAATTCTGCCTCTTTGTACCAAATCTAACAGATTTGCTTTAACACTTTGGGCCTGCCTTCTTTGCATATTTGCTTTTGTTAAATGCCATAAGTGATGTCTCATAATGTGGTTCGCTTTACCTTGATGTCTGTTTGCAGCATGCAATTTAGAAAAGGTGTCAGTGGTGTATTAACAGCCCCCTATTTTTATCACACACAATAGATTCCGCTGAACCTTCCAGCCCGGTGTGACAGCGCACAAGTGGATGATTGACTTGTGGGGGCGGGTGTTGGGTAGAGATAAACTTCCGCATCTTCCTTTCACTCATCTTGTCGATGATTGAGAACAAGAAAGAACCTTTCACTGAGAACGTGCATAAGTCGACAAATGATCATAATGCTTCCTTTGTGAAACGGGATGATTTGCCACATCATAGAACATCTTACAATTTTGAAAGAGACCTCAGCGAGATGTTTGATTTGTCTGTCTGTGCAAATACCTGCCACTCAGAAACAGCTCGGGGGGATGGCAGGTGGGTAGGAATGTGAAACAGCTGGTCCTTTCTTCTACAGCACATGGAGGTATGAGCACTATGTCACTTTCTGGATAATGATGATGATGTGTTCTGAAGAAAAAGAAAACCGTGTCCTTTACAGCACCTCGGCGCAGACGTTTGAAATGCAGATGACAACGGCATTTTGAAAAACTCTGGTCTGCTAGGAGTGCTGGGCGTCAAGAGGAGCTCCATCCATGTGTTAGTCGAAGAAACTTTTGAATTATGCACTCCAAAAAAAAAAAAATCTAATTGTTCCTTATCCGTCAACCAGTTCCTGGCATTTACATGTTGTTCTTAAGTCTTGTACACTAGCTCCTTGCACACTTTTTCTATTTTCCCTTACACATTTTAGAGGTCACTTTCACTTTCACAGCCACAGCCTGCAGTGCTGATCCTGCCATGATTCTTGCTGTTCTCACCCTGAGATATCCGGATGAAAAACCAATGTGGCGAGTGTGTGTGTTTGTGTGTGTGTGTGTGTGTGTGTGTGTGTGTGTGTGTGTGTGTGTGTATGTGTGTGTGATCCAATTTCACTGAGAAGACGGAAGCCTTTTGTTTCCATTCTGGCTGATCACTTGAGCAGCGACTGAAGTTAGTTTTAATATTGGTTTTAGGTTATTATCTGGTTTGTCGGTTTGGTGATGGAAGGTTGTTAATAATTCAGCAGCAGTCTGTATCTATTCTCCAGAGGCATCCTTCCAGGCAGGGAAACACTTAACGCCTGTCTTGTCCAGTCTGCGGGGGGGTAATGTTCTATCCACAGACATGCGTCTCAGATTAAAGAGAATACAGGATCTGCTGCATTCATTAGCTACGTAAAGCACGCCGTTTCCCCGATACCTCTTCTCTTACAGTCGTCACCTCAAGATGAGCATTATAGACGATCACTCAGGTCATCATTTGTGAGACATTAAGTGAAATAGTTTATGTACATAAAGTATTCCCTTACTACAATCCAGAAGCATGCATGTTGATGTATCACTTGAGGCAAAGTATAAAACACCAAACTGCTTGAGGCTGAAGGTTTTGAATTGAACTGGCTATAAAGCAAGCTGCTGATAGTTTGGCCTTGGTGCATTATGAACAATATGGTGGCAAAAACACATTCTTCAGGGGGTCGGGAAAATGAGATGGGGGAGCAGAGATACAACTGCACACCGCAGGGCGCTGTCGCAGAATATAATCTGCCACATACATGAAGCCGCTATCTGATCGCCCTGGAGGCCTCCTCAGCAAGGTTTAATTCCAACCTCGAGCCTTGCAGGGAAAACGAGGGCAAAAGAGGTCTGACAGCACCGTCGTTCATCATTGCAGTTTACCCAAACGGGAGAAAATATTGCTCCAAAGATTGAAAGAAAAAAGTAATGATGATAAAGACATGATGGATGTTATGGCGGGGAAAGCCTCATGATCCTTTCGGCCCCATAAGAAGGAAAAAAACGTTATCTATCCAAGTTGTCCGTGGTGTAAACTCTGGCACACGTACCACCAATGACTATCAAGATTATATGACTGCTTCCCTCAACATGATTTGATGTTGTATCTATAAAGCCATGCAGCTGTCTGTTGGTACTAAACTACTTCACACTTGGTGTTCATGTTGCTGGGGACGCAAGGGGAGTGCCGACTCGAATTTGGTGCAATTTGGTCGTGCAACACATTATTATTGAACTTTGATTGAAAAAGCAAAATGTGCTGTGTGCAGCAGCAGTGAGGGTGGAAGTTTAGGGCTCTGCAGACGGGGAAAGGCTCATTGACTGCTGTTCACTAATGCCGCTTGATACTGATCTACTAACGTTATAACAGAACAGCTCTTGGAGCCAATGAGTGATTGGTGGTTCTGGAGGACACTGCAAGTAGCACTTCCTCGGGGCCAAGCAATGGCCTCGCTCCGGTCATGCCTCGAATGACACTTTACTAGTCGACCTAAAATAGAAGGAGTGCCAGTTTCAATATGTACGTATGTCCTTTGATTTTGCTGCCAACTTCAAACTTGGTGGGTGTTTTACAGAAGACCCTAGCAAAGGAAGTGTCAAGTGCGAGCTCTTGTGAACTGTGAGTGACATATTTATTAGTAGATCATTGTGTATACACTGTATAAGGTAGGGTGACCTTTTTCCCGGACATGTCCTCTTTTCGAGACCTAAAAAATGCATCCGGCAGGGATTCCAAAAACGTCCGGGATTTTGGGCTCGTTGGATATTTGTGTTTCTCTGAGTTTTTCACAAACTAGTTATTACGCACTTACACGTTTTGGAAATGGTGCCTTCCTTACATTCCACATTCTTGCGCCAGCTCTGACTGTGGAGAGAACTGTCATTGGCCGACCGATCTCAGTGTTGCCAGATGCACGATGATTATCCTCCAAATACGACCATTTTGAGCCTTTAGTACGCTACTACGCCGTCACCAATCTGGCAACACTGAGCACTTTGTCACCTTCACTCGCGACAAATATCCTGTTACGCTCTGAAGAAACTAGTTCGGCATAAAACATCGCCGCATCAATAATCGACTGGAATTTCAGAGCCAAACTTTTTTTTGGTAGCTTAGCACGATTTGTTCTTTTTTATGAGCTAAAAATTGCATAGATGCTGTGAAGCGGGATGAACGGGGTTCACCTTACAGCCTATAGTTGCAATGTGTTTTACAACACCCCTCCCCCCCTCTCCCTTCGACGAAGTGTCCTCTTTTTCACAAACTCAAATCTGATCACCCTCAACTAGCTCGCTGGACACAGCTCGCTACAATATGACCACGCGCCGTTAAAATGCTTTCAAGAACAGCTGAAGGCAGACAGACCGGAGAGACCAGACATCTACGGCACATGATTAGTCATTTTCTCGAAAAATTGTAATCTGATTGCGGGTGTATTGCTCAGAACCCGAGGCACCACAGTGACATTGTGTGTTAAGTGTGACATTGTTTGCAATAGCAATTCTCAAGAAAGCTGCGAACAGAAATACTGGAATTCAACCCATTACCAACAGGCACGTTTACACATTAACAGCTTCAGCCATGTTGACTGGGCCACGGCAGCAAGTGGCTCATCCACACACAGTGCCAGAGACTTAATATGCAGCCGATGAGTTCAGATTTGCTTGAAGAGACACATACTGTACAAGCCAGTTATGTAAACAACAATTAATCACAGAGCCAACACATACCGTTGTATGTATGTAAACTGAAATGACAGGATCACATGAAGCAATAGACGCTATCATCTGTGAAGTCTTTGGAATGTCCAATCAATGCTGTCATTCATTGTGTTACAATCAAATAAAGATTGAAACAAAAAGAGAAAAAGTAAATTGGGTTGTGAGGATATTGATCCAAGATATTCCGTTCAGTTTTTAGTCAGTGCTCCATCATAACTAAATAACTGCATGACACTTGTGAAATGACAAAAAAAGGACACACATCCACAACCTTGTACTTTTGTCTTTGTGAGTACAGGCATTGACATAATACCCTTTAGCTAACCTTATCCATCAAACCCAAAACCCTGACACCAACACTGAATATAAACCGAGGGAACTTCATTCTAACCTGAACCTTCAAAGGTCTGAACCCTAAAACAGTTTGAGGAAATTGAGGAAAATGTCTAAAACTCCAATTGGTCCTCACAAAGACAGCTGTCATATACTGAGACTTCAACACTGTCTTTCTGAAACCACGTTCATTTAGGTCTGTGCATTTACTATGTATGGTTGTTGTTGTAATGCTGCTTGAATTGTACATTCCCGGCTAGTTATATGCGTCGCAGGCTGTGCCTTGTTGAAGTGTCCTGTAGGCATACACAGTCTAAATAAAAGTATCTGCTTAATCCCCACCTTGCGGCTTTAAAAAAAACGACCAAATAATTATGCTTGTGCATAGCATGAAAATAATATGAGTTCAGAAACTCCATCTGAATGTCTAATTCAAGATTACTGACATACAGGTCAAAACTGGGGCTGCTGTAAGAAATGAACACTTGGGATAAAAACTAATAATTATAATTTAGACAAGAAAAGTGTGGAAATAAATGGAGTCATGCTTATCTCACCGTTGATCTGTTTTATCATCAGCATCTCACAGATTGTGCTCTCTAACTCTAACTACTATAGTGCAATGGTTTTGCAGGCATATTCATAAGAGCAGCAGACTTTTGTGTTGTTCAGACTCATATCAATTTTGTTATTTGGTCTGGAAATTTCCACATCATTTCACACATATATATATACATCCCTGCTCGGACGGCGGAGCACTGGGAGTTTCAGCTCTCATTTGACATCTCACTAACATGCGTGACGGAGGCGGAATAACTACCAGAGTCAGAAATAGAAGTCGCTCGGCGCTCACAATTGTCAATTTGGCTGGGTCGGAGATAGCCAGATTTATCCGTGATACAGCTGTCCATCATCCCGCACAATCAGTTTTCCTTATCTTTCATCAATCTGAATTACTACGGACAGCGTCTGGTATCTTTTCAGTAAATCCCAGCCCCGGGGTGTCTGAGGCCCGGGCACAGACTTTGTGCCACAGTTTCCATTCCACAATCACTGGGAGAAAGTGATATGTTCTGCAGGTAGATCCATTGCAGGACAGCCACGATCCATCATGTGAAAGTCGGCCTGCACATCTTGTTGTATCTTGGACTGTATACAAGATCAGGCATGCCGCTGTTTCTCTATTCCATCCCGGGCCCTGCTATCTGCATCATGCAGAGGCCCCTTAATATTCATCAGACGAGGGCTGTTTCACCGAGAAGCCTCACCTTAATAGTGGCAAGTGCATCTTAAAACCTTTTTTTTCTTCTCTTTTTCAGTATCATCTTCTATTACCATATGCCATGCATATGAGTAATTAATTAGAAATTAACAGGAGCAGTGTCAGCAGGTCTGGGGAGGGTTTTGCAGACTGCACTGGTTACACATTGGCAGGCTCTTTTCATTTGGATGTGTTTCCTGTCTGATTCATCTGATTTTTTTGTGGTTCAAGTCCAACATTTCACCAGATGTTTGTTTCATAAAGAAACAGCGGCTGCTGCCAATCAGCATCTTCACACCTCGCGGATTTCTCAGCTCTCCATCTGAAGCCACGAACAATTAAACACAGCTCGCTTCGCCCCTCAATCTGACATGTCACCTGTCTTTAAAGCGGGAATTAGGAGGACATTAAAAAGGTTCCATAATGATTTCGCCAGAGATAATGGTAGATCTAATACTTCAAAGCTTTAAAAAATATTAAAGTAGGATTATTTTTTTCTTTCCAAAGGAGATATTTTATGATTGGTATCAACTTAAGCTTTTCATTCTATTTCAGGAATATTGGAAATGATCAAACCGTGTCTATTCCTTTTAAAAGAAGGAAATGCAGTGTTGGATCTTAAGCATATCAAGACATTCAGCTGATGATTTGCATGGAAGACTGCTGACGGGAGATTAAAGATACACCTTTTTCTATATGGAGAGACGCTTCTTTATATTCTCTCTTCTGTGCTTGAAGCAGCTACATTTGTGTTTTGGCGCAACGAGGGGAGAAGGGAAGTAACAATATATTTCAGACATATACACATGCAGACACAGGATACACACCAGGGGATCACAGGCAGGCATCTAATAACCTATCAAAAGAATATGAGTTCAAGCAGAGGCGACGGACACCAGAAGACCACAGAATTTGCTCCCGGCTGCGGGCCGAGACGTCCCGACGCCTCACAACATGACCTCCATTTTGCAGACAAATCAATCTATGAACGACAGGCTAATTGCCAGGAAACTCGCAGCGTGACCCATTAGGCTACCCGTTCCACCCACGCACACAGAGTGACATGACGAGCCAGCGAATGATGTAGAAGAGCTCGCGCTTTGCAGAAATAAGATGAAATGAAAATTACTTGCAATTTTTAATTGGCGCTGCTACCGTATTGCACGCAGATTTTCAGTTTCACTCTTTCTCTGGCAAAATATCACACCGTAACTGAAGACTTCAAACAGACGAGTAAGTTTTAAGTTTTTAGATGAGTCATGTCCTCGAGCTTCGGTATCTTAAGCTGCACCAAGTTTTGTGTTTACAGTCTTAGTCAAAGACAGCAGAGGTGTCCAAACGACTGACTGAACAAACTCCAATTGACTAACTATAATAGTCTGCTTCCATTATGGTCTTTACTCTCATAATACTGGACTGAAATTGGTTAATCTAGTATTATTTAAGATTATGACAGTGAACCATAAACTTCTTTGGTGTCATTTGACCGTTTAATAAATCCCAAAACAAGCTCTGACTAACTACAACTAAGCGGCTCCGTAGCTCTCATTCAACGTTACATATTGTTTGCATTTTTAGGCTGGTTTAGTGGTTTAACCACCACTCCTGGTTAAACCTGGTTAAGCGTGCTCGTGATACTTGTTACCCGGAGAGGTTGAACTACGCTTGTAAAACGCTTTGTTCAGAGCTGCCAACTTTTCGAAAAACCTTGGCGTGACTTAAGACCAATGAGTGACGGTCACGTTCAATGCGTGAGACTTGAGAGCCCCGATACCTCCGTCTCTCTGCTCCTCAATGCCGGCGGTTCTCCGGTCGCGGACACAGTCCCGCGACTGTCT
Source organism: Clinocottus analis (assembly GCF_023055335.1). NCBI lineage: Eukaryota > Metazoa > Chordata > Actinopteri > Perciformes > Cottidae > Clinocottus > Clinocottus analis. The sequence continues at coordinate 5,369,907 of NW_027176207.1, read as the reverse complement.
GTTTGGGGTAAACAGGATGTCTATGCAGCGAATAGGTTTACAGATGCGCTGCTTAGCGCCATCTATCATCGGGGAGTTTGAAAAGTAACGAACGCGCCCCGGACTTTTTTTTTGTGATATTGGTTGTGTGGCGTGTGAGCGTGTGAAAACATGAAAAAGCGTGTGTCACACGGTGTAAGCGTGAGAGTTGGTGGCTCTGCTTCGTTTCTATGTAAAGACCTGTGGAGCTAACGTTATCAGAGTAGGTTAGCGCATCATTAACTAGCATTAGTGCTTCTTTGCTAAGCTAGCTACTGAATAAATTGTATAAGGTTTACATTTGCCAGAAAATGGCAGCTTTATGCAGGTATCACAAGTAATGCAGATGAAATCATTAACTGACAAAATGTCTGCAAAATAGACACATTCAATAGCCTGCTATTGTGTGAAATGTACAGAACAATTTATATATAAAAAGTAGGGTTTTGCCTCTGCTATGAGTCTAATTAAATACACTTTTGTGGAAATTCATGTCGTTGTCCTGGTGTGCTAGCTGTCTGTTCTGTGTGTGTGCTGAAAAATTATATTTTGATAAGTAAAAAGATCTTATGAATACATGTTGACTTTTGGATTGAGGACTGACTTTCAGGAACTCAACTCATTTAAGAACATGTCGAGCAACCCAAAAGGATAAGAATGATTTACATATGTATTGTTCAGAAATTCGTACATATACAGTTCCTGTAGACCAAATTTCTGCTCACTTATAAAGTCTGAACCACACGCATCACAGCTAACCATGTGTTTCATTACCTTTCAAATGCTTTTCAAGAATTGGGCAGTAAGCCTGAAGGCTGTCAGCTCTTATCTCATGTTGTGTTCTGTTAAGGAAGGCCACATCTTGACAATGCTCGGTTTTACAGTGTAAAACAAATAAACACAAGTCAGCTGCATTCCCCCGCATTGAGCGAGCTGGCTGTCAAAGCGCTCTTCTCATTTCCCCTCCCGTTATCTCGCCTCCTCTCCACACATACAGACTTTTATCGTAAACAAGTACATGCCACCCCCTCCGACTGCAGCGAGACAGTTTTTAAACTCTTGCTGAGTATCTATCAAACACCTCCTTGATCAAGGACAGCACAGTGCAAACCAGGTCCTCCAGCTGTGGGTGGCCAATGTGAGCAAAACAAGAGTGCAGAGATAGCAATCAATAAAGCCTTCCCTTTTTTCACTGTAACCACAACGCTGCACAATGACTATCAACAAAATGTATGCTTTTCCTATAAGGACATATCACATTGGTTTCAGGTGTAGAATTAGTGATTAAACAAAGAAAATCATACATTTTATCTTGGCTTCCTGTAGATTTTCTCACTGGCTAACCTGGTGAGTTCAGAGCGCAACTGAACATGCTGTTCTGTATTATATAGTTCACACACGCTAACATGCATTCGAGTCTGTAGATAGCAGTAGAGAGCAGATCTATAGGTACTCGTCATGGTGTTATGCCGTGAAAGCTATACTTGTGAAGATGTATGACATGAAGAAAACACCAAGCCCCCAAAAAGTGAGGTCAGAAAGGTGTATAAAAAGTAGAAATAACTGGAACGGGAGGTCTTTGCCCAAACTGTAGCCGGCAAGTGAGAATCTAATGATGCCAAAATTATACTTTTCACCATCTCCGATCAGCAACAAAGTATAATAATTATTCATTAAATACAATAATAGTGTTGTTCTTAATTTTGTAATCATCATTATTATGGCAATAAGGTAAAAAAAAAAACTCCCATCCCGAGCAGTTTATGACTGAACTGGATCCGCTTTGTCAGACACAAAGCGACGTGCCGCTCTGCTTGCAAATGTGTTCAGAAAGTCTCAGTTGGTCGGCGACGTGACGGATCCACGACAGACCCGGTTGTGTAGCGCTGCTGCTGAAGTGAGATATGTGGTGGTCAACACAGACCCTCATTATTAACAGCGCCAGAGCAACTTGTGAACAGTTGCGCAAAACTCACACACCCAAGGGCAGGAAATTGTTTTCTAAGAATATATCTTGAGCCAGCAGGTTCATAAACGGATGGATGGATGCGATAGATGTGTTCTTTCTAATCATAAAAAAGTACCGCATTTGTCCACATCCCATGTATAGATATTCAATACAAAATGATTTGCTAGACATTATAGTTAATTTCCAATTGGCATTTCTTTTTTATAATAATGCTTATTTTCTCGAAAATATTATATTTGATTGAAATTTATTTCAATCAAATTCACAGTGTGGCTGTGTAGCTTATTTCTTTTATCCACATCATGACGCCTTGACGTTCTTGTAAAAATAAAAAACCCATCACTGTTTATTTCCTCTCGTGTCAGTCTGTGCGTATCGACTGCGATGTCTTCGTGATGCATTCATGTGCATCCCGTGACAGGAGACGTGAGGCCGCGCAGCTGTCGTTCTTTGCCGGCGCAGGTTGCTGGAAGCCGGCTCGGTGTGTCAGGCCTCCAAAGGGCAGAGCTGTGAGTGAACCAGATGACATTAAAGGGAGGATGTGAAACACTGATGACTGAAAGTCGACCTTTAAAATGTGATGCAATGCAATGAGTCAACCGCGGCGTGAATAGTGAGGATCGGCAAGTATTTATTATCTAGCACATGTTCCAACGATGTGCTGCTTCTAACCGAAGCTCACCTGAAGACTGAAGCGCAAGCTTTGTTCTAAATAACATCAATGTGAGGAACAAAGTTACGTAATAATATTGGGGTTTTATGGAGAGTCAGCCATGTTGGATCTATATTACTCCATGACTTATCCTTTTAGACTTTACAGTAATCGGCGAGCACATAGAAAACCAGCCTCTAGTCTAGTCCATCTTTTTATCAGGAAATTTTTTTTTTTTTAAAGATCACTAGCTGGAATGCTCTGCCCTATCATTAAAAACTTGAGAAACATATTTTGACATCTATTGGTCTTTTTGCTGTGCGTATCTTCTTGTGAGAGATTGAGTGCACAAGTGTGTTCACACTGACAGTATAGCAACGCACATTGCACTTGCACAACCCAGATGGTGTACTCATAATGGCGCCGGACACTTCTCACTCTCAATGGTCGCCTTCTTGGCCACGATGTATTGGCAGCCAGCTGTATGTTAGAGCATGCTGAGACCCGTAAATCAAATCAATCCTCTGGTAGTGACTGCTCTCGTAGAGTCTCGCCAGTGCTTCCTGTTATATTCAGTTGCTTTTTTTTTTTTTTTACAAAAGCTCAGGGTTAAGTGATTATGATGGGAGGAGTTTTGGCTCAGCTGCTCTCTGTGGGTGGAGTCATATGGCAGACATTTTCTCCTGAATGGCGAGTGTTTTGAAGATGGGAGCGAAGATTTGTGTTTCCGTCTTAAGTCCCGACTTGTTTATCGCACAGCTTTAAAATCCATTTTTTCATGATCTGGAGCTCTCTGTTATTAATAACTTACAGAAACATTGCATGCTGCAGTGGTCCACCAGCCTCCACCTTCTCTTTCCCCCTCTCTTAAACACACACACACACACACACACACACACACACACACACACACACACACACACACACACACACACACAGTGACATGGCGCTGTGTCCTCATCTCTAATTAGTCTAAAAGCCAAAATTCATTGAAAAAAGAAAATGGGTATACACATTTAAAAGTTCACATGTTTTTTTATCTCAAGAAAAATTATGCTTCAATCCATATTTGTTATGTTTTAGTCTTTCAAACATAATATTTTCACTGCAGTCAAGAAACATTTTGCTCTCCCGCACGGTACTGCAAAACAGCTACAATACCGTGTATGAAAGCAAATATGTGTCATTGTGTCTTTATTTATTTGGGCAAAATTAAGCAAAATTAAATTTAAAGTAATGTGATAATGTTTCCTCTCCTGGTCTATTTAACTCTTTTATTATTTTCTATTTGGATATATATATATATATTCATCACAACTTAAGTAACAACTTATGTATTCATGTAATTGTGGCGGCGAGCATATGAAGCTGTCTTTAATTTCAATGTTCGGTGGATTTCCTTTACGAACCCTCAGGTAACTGAAGGTTATCGCTTCCCTCTTTGTGTTATTTCATTACGTGCACACATAAAGAACTAAATAGACTTTAGTAGCCGTCATACGGTAGAGATGAAGTTAATTTCATATTTGGTTTGGAGCAAATGTTTTGATTTCATTGTGGCTGATTTCAGAAAGAAACATTGAGCTGTTTTGACTTGAAAAGTCCCATCATCCCTTTTGTTCCACCGTTCTTGTTTATAAAACCGGGACATTTGGCGCGTTTGATGGTGACAACTTGAAACTCCAGGACCATCAACCAAGGCTAAAATGCTCAGTGCTGCTGTCTGCGGGGAAAATGTTGTGAAAAGATATGCACAATGAAGGACGCATTCATAATGTTGTTTTTGTGAGCGCCTGTCTGCATTCCATGTCTCTGTGCAATACAACTCGGAAAAAGCCTTTTTCTCCGTCTGGCTATTGGAGGAAAACTGGCAGATTCTCTGCACAGTGAATGCGAACACATTGGCTTTCTAGTAGAATTTTCTCTAAAGCAGAACGACTTTGTAATTGTCAGCAGTATGAAGCCAAAAACATAATCAACTTTTGAATACACACTGGCACGACTAACTCTCCCAGCACACATGGTTTCCTCCCCACAGACTGGACATAAACATGTGTGCACACACACAAATCCTCTACACTGCAGGTATAAACACACACACACACACACACACAGACAGACACATACACACACACACACACACACACACACACACACACACAGACACAGACAGACACATACACACCCTCACTGACCACACCTGCGAAAGTGCATTTAGGAGGATTTCAGGCAGCCTGACTCTGCAAACCAGCATCCGGATTGCCTTTAATTACAAGCCAGGCTATAATGGAGGGATGGAGCGACTATTTCCTGTTCCCCATGGGCAATCTGGGGGCTACAAATTGAAGATGATTCGGAAGCGTGGCCTAGATTCCGCCAGCAGTCAAATTCCCCCTCTGACCTGTGTAACAGCTTATCATTGTGCAATAACAATGTCAGAGAAAATAGTGCACCTGACACCCTCCTCTCCACCCCCTCCCAGATTCTTGTTATCATCATGTTGTACTCTCTCTCTCTCTCTCTCTCTCTCTCTCTCTCTCTCTCTCTCTCTCTCTCTCTCTCTCTCTCTCTCTCTCTCTCTCTCACTGAGTAAAGCCAAACACCTGGATTGGTGGGGTGTGATTAAAAAATCCGTATTGGACAGAAAATGTTACTCACAGTCTGGAATTCTGCACTTGCATGTACAACGGTGACTATAAAAGGATATGCTTAACCCGACTTTGTACGATGTAATAAGAAGTCTGCAGCAAACGTTCACTTCTCAGCAAAAGTCTATTCAGCTCTGCTGTGGGATTTTGGGGGCTCCTCCTCTGGGCCCGGTTAAGGTTTGGATTAGGGGCTGCTGCTGAGTTCACCATGTGTGAGGCTCAGTCTGTTGAGCATCTGGCTGCAGACTGCCAGTCGCATCAACTTATATAGCCATTCTCTTTTGTTGAGAGAAAGAAAAAAAGAAAAACCTACATTTCGAATGCTGCATGTATACAGTGTTGGTGTGTTTGGAGCAATGTACAGTTTGCCATCATATGCCAATTTCCTTGCATGACATGCGTTCAGAAACACTATAGTAGTGGCTATGCAATGCTATGTTTAGTATATAGATAGTATATATAAAAAGGACTTAGTCACTTTGACGTGTTAGTGGACAACGATTTTGAAGCCTTGAGGTTTGCATCTTGGCCCTTGTCATCTTGGTTTCTGAGCGTCAGAACATGACCAACATGTTACAGTTACCTTTCATGAACTCAAAACACACAGTTAAAGGGTTAAAGTTTTAAGACAAAAACCTCCTAGATCAGGCAACACCGTTATAGAGACCTGTCAATCACCTTGTAGCCCCGCCCTGAAGCATCCCCTGCTTTATGGTCTGTTTAAATGTAAATTACCATAATTGACTAAATGAACATCATGCTTTATTGAAGAAGACTAGAAACTAGAGATTGAGACATAAACTCATGTTTACAATGTTTACTGAGGGAATACATCAAGAGTGTCATTTATATATACTTCTATACAACCAGAGGAGTAACCTCCTGGTGGTCAGTAGAGAGAATGCAGCTTTAACACATGAAGCATAGACTTCTAGACAACCAGAGGAATAACCCCCTGGTGGTCAGGAGATAAAATGCAGCTTTAACACATTGACTTCCTTACAACCAGAGGAGTTGCCCCCTTGTGGTCAGGAGATATAATGCAAAATTAAAACACTTTTCAGAACAGATGTTCCCACTTGGTTATGTATCATAAATCATCCACACCTCTCCCCCATAAAATCTTCTTACTGCACAAGCATTAGCCTGCTGATGAACCCCAACCCCACTCTTGGTCTCAGACGCAGTATCCAGGCAGAATACACCAGCTCTTAAACACAAAGACTTGTAAGCTGTCAACACGTCCGCAGAGAAACCGCAAAATCTGGCGATGTGCTGAAGCCGAGAATGCCGTCAACCCCCCTCGCCTGTGTGACCTGCCAGTCTGCTTCCATCGCCTCGCTGACCTCTAGCCAATCAAAGAGCCATCTAACCTGGGAACGTACAGTATGTTAATTCCCGGCCTGGCTCTTGCAATCACGCAGGTACAATTGAGACTGAAATCGCTGTTTATTCTGTCACTGAGTGGACATCATGCCCGCTGTTCTATTTAAGCTGTCAAGCATCACAGCCTCGAAGCGGGCCCAGCTGGCTCCCCGTGAGCCCTCCACAGTAAGATGGATGAGGGGAGGCCCGGCAGAGGGAGGGCAACACAGGCGAGCCTTTGTGTCCTTCTGTATGTACACATCGTTTTCTCTCATTCCACCCGGAGGATCGGCAGCAGCAGATTAAACGACAGAATGAATTTTCGTCAGAGCGTGCACATTTGTTCAAGTGAATTTGTGTAACCATTCAATGAAACCTGGAATTAATTATGCACGCTTGCATTCCATCGCTGTAATGCCTTACTGCTATTGTAGGTTAAAGCGTAATTGATATCTCCGTGCATTCAAATCATATTTTGTCATATTGTCCGATAGCAAGCATGTTATGTTTCCGATTGTTATTTTGAATACACCGTGGATTCAATTTAATATGTAAAGGGCAGAAATGCAGCAGCATGGAAAAAAAAAACATTAAGTCTTTCTTCCCTCGCATTTTCAGCGCAGGAACGTATAAAAGCAGCATTATTTTGAAAACTTTGATTTCCAAGTTGTGGCAGTTTTCTGCTCATAATCAGAAGAGGTTTTAAATAATTCAACAACCCGTCTACGACACCTGGCGCGTGTCAGACAGGTTTTTCAGTCGTCGTTTCATGCGCGTCTGACAGAACAGATAGCTTTAACATTTTAATCAATACAGATGTCTACATGGCTGTGCAGCACTTCACTGTGTCTTTTAGGGTGTGACTGCATCTCAGTGTCTTTTTACGCTTTGAGTCGCCACCGTCACACGATCAATAGTTTATTTGGCTGTGGGTACTGTCTAAAATGTAGTGTCTGCGTTTTTGTAAAGTGGAATTACACCGGCATCGTCCACTGTCGTCCAACAATACTCTCTTTGGGTACTTGCTCTCCTTGAGAAGATAAATGAGTTTATTCTTCTTGTGGAGCGGTGCTTTTGTCTCTCACACTGTCAGCAGCCTATTTCAGCTGCTTGTCCACTATTACTGTTGGATGAAAATGGCTTAGTATGGCGTTGAAATCCAACACAATATTAGGACATCGGACCGGAACATACTGTCCTCTTCCACACGTCCGAACGCGTCCTGCTGCATGCGTTTCTATTTCTGCCCTTTTACCTTTTATTTGCTGTAGAAAGTGAGCCCGGTGGCCAACCCTGACACATTTATTCCAGGTGTTGAGTAATGTGAAGCGTCCTTCAAAATAAAGACATGAAATGGTTTTAAACTTTGGCTGACGTTGTACTCTTTTTTATTTATTTTGTAATCTTTTTTTCACATTGGGAAGCCTGAGAAAAAAAATTCTGACAGGAATGTATTATAAAGTCAGGGGTCAGTGTGTAACTGGAATCTCGGAGTGGAAATGTAATATAATTTTGTCACTTTCTTTTCATCAGTGTACAATCATCTGAAAGTAAGAATTGTTGAGTCCTTCACCACTTCTGTTGCAACTAATGTGATGTTATTATGGTATGAATGGCCTCTGATGGCAAACAGTGTCACCATGGTGTTGTACTGGGCAGCTCGTGTTCTCACAGAAAGGAGTCAACAGTTGGCAGCAATCTGCTACGCCACTGCTAGGTGCCACTACATCCTATAACACCCTACACAATCCTACACAATCTAAACTTTGTTTTCATCCAATTTGACAACCTACCAACTGAGTTCTTGTGGTTTATTCCACCATTCTGCTGAATGAGTCTCATCTGTAGCACCAGACCAGTGCTATTAGACACATTGGTGTCTTGTCATCATGCTGAACACCAGTAAGCTCAGAATCAGAAACTCTGTTTTACAATAATAAGATATTCCCCTTGGAGTAATTAGCAGACTCCTGGACTTTGGTGTCATAAGTGATCTCTTTTCCATATTAAGAAATCAACACAGCAGACCGTTAATTGAGCTGAAAACAATATTGAAGGAGTTAGCTGACAGATGAGGGAAGAAAATGGCCCCTGACATTTAGTATTGTTCTGACAAGCAATAAAACACTTTTGAACAAGATAATAAGAGTCGATATCGAGCGGAGGCTTGCTGAACTCTTTATTGTAATGAGGAGTTACAGACAAAAATGAATAATTTCATAACGGAGCAAAGCTATTAAATAATAAACCTTAACCCTGAAGACATTTATTGCTGACTCTGAAAGTAAGTGGGTTGGGAAACAGCATCATTGATATAGTACATACATGTTTTCATTTTCAGGAAAAAACTAAGTGATATTTTAGATGCTGGAAAAAATATATTGTTTCCAGCGTAACCATAATAGACCATTTAAAATGGGAACGTTTAACTTCCATATAGAATAATGTCAGACTATCGAAGTGTACATGAAGTCCACACACATCACAGCAACAGATGATGTTACGTAGGTGTCACAGATATCACTCAGATGGGTGAGAAGCACACATGGTGTCACACGGAGGTGGTCAGCACATTATGACACAGTGGAACACTCGTCCTGATGGAGGACTGTTCTTTACATGTCAACACAGCATCGAGGTAGGAACAGGTCGGAGTTGACTGACTAACTAGAGTTGCTCGTCACGTGACTCCCAATACTAACAAGTCACGTGACTCCCAATACTAACAAGTCACGTGAATCCCAATACTAACAAGTCACGTGACTCCCAATACTAACAAGTCACGTGACTCCCAATACTAACAAGTCACGTGACTCCCAATACTAACAAGTCACGTGACTCCCAATACTAACAAGTCACGTGACTCCCAATACTAACAAGTCACGTGACTCCCAATACTAACAAGTCACGTGACTCCCAATACTAACAAGTCACGTGACTCCCAATACTAAGTCACGTGACTCCCAATACTAAGTCACGTGACTCCCAAAACTAATAAGTCCCGTGACTCGCAATATTAATAAGTCACGTGACTCGCAATACTAATAAGTCATGTGACTCGCAATACTAATAAGTCACGTGACTCGCACTACGAATAAGTCACGTGATTCACAATACAAATACATCCTGTGACTCCCAAAATAAAGAAGTCATGTGACTGGCGACACTAATAGGTTATGTGACTTACACTTAAGTCACGTGATTGGAGATGCCAACGACTGAAGTGCGCTTCAGTGCGTTGGCATCCAAACTCTCAGGGGTCCTGACGGGTTGGAGGGAGAGCAGGTTGTCTTTGCTGTCTCATTGGACTATGTGTAAAATAGAATTAGCTCACATCCTGACACCAGGTCAAGCACAATGAATTCCTTATGTACTTTTTTGTATCTGCCAGTTCATCGTGAGATGCACTAAACCACACAACAAATTATTCTTAGCTTTTGTTGACTATTAATGTCAATGTGTGGCCACTGTCGTCTTCCAGCGGTCGATTTATGACTAATAAACATAGGCTACGTCACATTATGGAGCTAAGATTTGTGTTTCCTTTGGATTTGGATTCTCTCTTCTGCTCACGCTAACTTGCCAACTTAGTTATTTAATTTGGCCTCTTCATCTCTACCACCTACATATTCCTTAGGGGCCACTCGTAGGTAAGACATGATCGCCCCCTCCTTCCATTAACCTGCCGAGAAAATATGTCTATCCCTGCCCTCTATGACACTACAGTAGGAGTCTTGGAAACCAGCACAAAGCCTCTGATACTGGTGAAATAAGTGGGAGATATACTGTACTTGAGTGCTCATGGAGATGTGTTGAGCGCTGGCTCGCTAAGAAAAGGCAGTTACGTAATGCAGAAAGCTGGAGAGAAAATTAGGACTAACAGGACTAACCTAAATCTTTCTTAGTTTACAATTATTGACTGAGTGTCATGTGAAAACCCACCTTGTCCAGTTCAAGGTGTGTTGTTTTAAGGCTGCGTGCCAGCACGGATATGTTGACCTTGCAGCCAAGACTGTGTCGTCCCGACTTCCATCCTCCATTTATCTTTGATGCCTCTGCATGCTACAGACGCGTCACTCTGTGCATCTCCAGTCACTGTGTTGCCAGACCTGCTTCAGCCAAATTGGCCGTATACTCTGGGGTTCCTCTAATGAGGAGATTTCTAACTGAAAGCTGACTGCCTCCCAGTAAATGGCTTCTTAAATTAATCTGAAGCTTGTTAATCCGGAGCATCTACTGTGTGTTCCCAGGGCTCTACATCCTCCATCAAGTGGCGTGTAGTATGAACGCTAAACATTTCTGCTCAGAGCAAGAAATCCTTAGGAAAACCTTGTGTTTGCTTTGGACCTCATCAATACATCAAAATATACCATTCAAAAAGATACGACTGCAACCAGAACTAAAACAACACAAGTGAAGGCATGTAGAGACAGTGGTATGTGACACAAATCTGACCGCAACTCAGATATGAAAGAAAAAGAAACGATATTCGATCTTTTACTTTGCACTGTGAAATGAATCTTCCTTTCATGTCTCACTCTTCGATTTGAAAGTTGTAACCTCAGTTAACCCCCTGAAAGTGCTCATTTTTAAGACGTGATCGTGACATTTGAAGTTGTCCCCATATATGTATGTGATCAGAGGATCATAAAATGAAAACCTTTTTAAGTTTAAAGGCCCAGAACAAGATATAAAAGACCCCTGAGGGCATCCGAGCTCTTGTCTCTTAACATCCTACCTGAAGATCTGAACTACAATATTATGACTTATACATGCTGTATAAGTCATCTTAGTTGTGCAGTGAATAAAGTACAATAGATTATGTTACTCGGTTTTTAATTACACATCATGTGATATTAAATTACTGTGGCTTTATGGAAAATCAATATCATATTAAGGCGGGATCACAATCCACAACCGTATCACTTGTCACACTCATGTTGACGCTGTTGCAAGTTACTAAACAGTTCATACGCATGTATTTCTGCATTTAAAAATAAAGCTGTACCGGGTAACAAAACACTGCAAGAAATTCTACTCGAGAATGTAACACTTTTTTTTTGAAGTTTCTATAAATATTCATCAGTTACTTTTCCAAATTCACATGAAGCACTCTTCACATCGCACCACACAGCAATTATTATAAAGTTTACTCCCCTCTGACAGATGTTTTTGACTACAACTTTTTTCTTCTCTTATTCAAACTCGTCCGTGTCTCCGACTGTAACTTTCTTTAACATATTAAATTGTTACTGTTGCAGTTACTTTCATATTCTTTTCGACCATCTTCCATCCTTATCAATTCAGATTATTTTGTTTAGACCAGAATCACAAATTACATATTTTCCTTGAAAAGCTTTACAATCTGTGCATATGACATCCTCCATCCCATATATATTTCACAACCCCATTCAACTCTGCTGATAACCACAAGTACTGAACAAATATGCAAACTGCCTGATGATGTAATGTTGGGAGTAGAAAAACTAGCAGGTGCACAGAATTGACTTTACCAGCATGAACCCGCACCAGCGCAGTGGGCCAAAGTAGCATAAGCACCATTACATGTGCTATATTGGACCGGTGAATCCCAATTGATTAAAAGGCTATGAGCCATCTGCCACCTTGTGAAGGCTGTACAAAGAGATTGATGATGTTTATTATGTTTCTATAACATTCCATAGGTGGCTTCAGAGCCAGCTCATAACTGGCCTGTAAATCGATATCTGTACGACAGACAAGGCGAAACTGATGGAGGCATGATTTCAGTCCAAATGTGTGTGTGTGTGTGTGTGTGTGTCTACTTCTGGTATGGTCTGAAAATTGAAGCATCTGCTACCAAGCACACCCATTCCAATTGTGGAAATAGGTTTTAAACAAAGCAATAAGTGAGCTGAAAATGAACACGGCAACTGCAGGAACACTCAAAATAAATTTGGATGAATCCACATGTGGTTCGCACTGTCAGCGGGATAATTTTACTCAAGGAAGGAATTAAAAATATATTTATTATGAGAAACATTTTTGGGGATACTTTTACGAGGTAGAAAACAAACTTTTTTCTGCATGCTCGTTGACTCGTCTTGATTGCTTTCATGCTGAACATTTGGACTCATTCTAATCACTTACAGAATTGTTCTCCCATCATCAGCACACCATGTATCCACATTAAATCTGCACCATATCATGCAGATAAAGCCCTTTAATTCCACTCACGGTGAATCGTTGTTGATTACTTTAAAACCTAGTTTCTTCGATAAGAAGCACACTCACCCTCCAAAAATATACATAGTATACATCTCGTCCTCATCCGTTGCCCTTATCTATCTTATTTATCAAATCTTTATCGACCTTTATCTCCCTTATCCTTTCCTTTATAAGCTAACACTAATGCACTAATTAATTACATTTTCTCAGCAGCTGCTACAAGGAGTATCAGGAGCGGACTACAGACAGAGGACAAACCCAAGCAGGCCCGGCTGCTCTCGCCTCGTCGCCAATGCTATCTTCAAACATCTGAACCGATGCGGTGATTGAAAATTGTTTTGCGCATATACCAAATTGTTTCTAATTAAAAGATTGGACGATAACAAACAGAAATCCATTTGGAATTGCCACTTGGTGCTCACATGGAATACAACCTTCACCCTCATCTGAAAACGGAGAGGCAGAACACTGCGTTCCAGCCTCATTCCAAGTTACAGTTTACTTAGTGAGAACGCAAGAGGTGACTTGTTTGACATCTTGTTACTTGTTGAGGCAGCAATCTGTCCAACAGCAGGACGCCATTTGGATTATTCATGTGAACATCCAAAATATCTGTATTAGTTGGAGTTGAATGCTTTGATTCAACACATTTGGTTTCCTGCATGTTTTGATCGAGAAACAAGAGAAAATCAATGAATAGAAATTGCTGTGGAATAGAACGTACAAGCTCTATTCAGTGAAATTATTATCGAGCACAGTAAATAATGTTATGATGATGAAGTGGGCGACTGTAGTTCAGTAGTGAGCAGGGCCGTCCTTTAATCAGAGGACCGGTGGTTGGATCCCTGCCTCCGCCAGTCCAAGTGTCATTGGGAAAGGCGCTTCACCCTAAATGTCTCCCATAGCTTTGCCTCCGGTGTGTGTATGAAGGTGAGATCCAGGTGGAGCCTTAGCTCCTCCCATCAGAGTGTGAATGGGTTAATGGCATGTGGTGACATTTAGTGTGAAAATGCTTTAAGAGCTCAGAAGGTGATAAAAGATAAGTACAAATCTCAGAAAAAAGTATTGTCCATTTATCAAGTGTTCAGGCGTAATCTTGTGGAATGAATTTTTCTCAAAAGCAATAGAAACTATAAATATATATATTAATGAGGGAATCATGACCTGTTGAAATTCTTTACACTTGCTTAAAGAATCTTATAATATGAATCATGAAAAAGGAAAAGGAATGAAAAGATAATTACAGCAGGTATTTAATAAAAAATACATACATTTATTTTTTTCTAACTTAAAATGTCAACCACATCATTTAGACTTTTTGACAGTTAATATCACCGTTGGGAAGATTGAAATAATTTGTGGGGATTGTGTGGGAAAAGCATTTAGTGAAGCCTTGAAACCAAGGATGTAACAATTGTATGTAAAATTGTAATGGGTTTAGTTTTCACAGATCATATTTTACATGCAATTCAAGCATTAAAAAAGGAAAACAATTTGTTGTTCAGTGTTTTCTCTTTTCTATATTCGTTATTGATCCTCATGAAGCAAAAGTCCTCCATTAATCATTGGAATAATCAGTCGTCGACAATACAAATAACTGGCATCTGCAGCTTCAATATGGTGTTGAGTTAATGGATTGGATTCAATATCAGTCCGCTCCACTTTGAGACTTCCAGACCAATCGACTTTAAGTCTACAGGCCCTCCTCTAAAGGATGAAACACATCCGTTTGATAAGGAGATTATGGATATAGCATCAGATTTTCCTCCTCTCGAAGTAAGCTCTTGAAGCGACTACTCCAACACTTGTAGAGACCAAATGTATCTCTGCACCATCACAGTGATTATGATTATGCATTACGCGCTTGAAGCTTCCAAGGCCTCGCGATTTAGAAAAAATATCGACCTTTTTCAATCTGCGAAGAGCAATCTGAAGTTAACTACATGCTCAAAGAATGTCAACAAAAGCTTTCTTCTAGAGCACATTTCTTTTCATTAAAAAAAAATACCTTTGTTATTATTTTCATGATGTGTTCTTTAAAGAAATATGATTACTCATCATCCAATGACCCTGTCGAGGACAGTTTTTAAATGTATGCAGAGCAACATCAGTCTCACGTCTAAAAATAAAACAAAAGCAACATCATTCTCTCTGCTTGTCGCCTCCAGCTGTAGCTTCCAGTCGCGTAGCTCTGCAGTGTGTGGCGGTGTCTGACTCGGGGCCGATGGCCCTGCACCAATCCAGAGTGACTCGGCTGGTTTCACTGAAGACAGGCGTCTGTGTTCGGAGCGGGGCGCGAGCGTCCCACAGAGTTTGAAAGTGCACTCGGATGGATGGGCTACTATCAAGGCTGAGACGCTGCCGTTGCCCTTGTTCCAGAGCTAATTTGATCAGATCTGCTACCATGGTCAGGAAATATTCAGTTTTATTTGCTGGGCCAATGTGCCACCCGCGAGGCAGACAAATGAGTGCAATGCACTTTGTGGAGAATAACATCATTGACCCTGCTCCCTCACAGCTATAGATTTCCCTCCAATGCAAGCTCTATATCCACGAGGGCACCAGCAAGGCCTTGCCAATGATTTATGCAAGCACTTTTGTACCTGTTTAGCTATTAATCTATTGGGGCACCTTGCCAGAGTATTTCATGTCAGAAAATGACACGTCTTATTTGTGCCTGCTTCCAAAAATTGAGACATTATCTATTATTTATAACATCTTCCAGTCCTCGTTTTTTCTTCCCCCCGTGTGGTTACTGTGTGCAAGAGAAAAATATTTCAGAGCCAAATCTGCCTTCTCCCCATTATGTGTGTTCTTCCACTATGTCTTTGCGATTGATTTCTGCACGATGGGGACACCGTCATGTGTGGAAATAAAGCTCAGACGCTACCCACAGCACACCGAGGGGCTGGCTATAGAAATGGTTCACGCTGACACAGACAGGCAGAGGACGGTCACTTCAAACCTCGGCCCAGTGGCAGTTTACAGAAAATGATCTGCTCGGTTGTGAAAGCCGCTCGCTGTTGCTCTCAGTTCAATAGAGCTTCAGACTGCGAGAGAGAAACACAGGCCCCAGTGCAAGCTAAGCATGTCACCACGCTACCGTACATCTAGCTGATGAAACGTGTGAATACATGTGCAAATGGCAGTGACTCTATTCAAAGCATTTCCAGTCAAACTAAATTTGGTTGAGATTACACAAATTGACACAAAAAAACTCGATGGATTGTGTGTCCACACGTTCTGAGTGAGAGAAAAAACAAGTCTTAAGAAGTTGTTTGAATGAAAAGCAAGAAGAAAAAACACATTCAAGACTTTACAGGAGTTTATTTAATCCCGAGCATTTGGGCAAACCTACAAAGAAGAAGAACATATGTTTAGTTAATCCGCTTTGGGAAATTATTATCTGCATTTATCCCATCCTAAATAATCAAGGAGCACTGTGCTGCCGTGAGGCGCCCAGGGAGCAAAGTGTCTTGCTCAAGGACACTTCAACACGCCAACTATGGAGAGACCAGTGATCAAACCAGCTGCCTCGTGGTTACAGGACGACCGCTCATCGCCATGAACGACAGCCGCCGCCCAAGATTTGACCAACATCCTTCCAAGCTCTGGTTCTTTTATACCCAGATGTGATTTTATTCGAGACAGATATGATCCTGTTCCGTCCATTATCTCGTCCTATTCGACCCAGATCTGATCAAATACTAAATACAGAATTTCAAAAGTAGTTCTATTAAAACAATGGAATAGTGATTGTAACCCTTTCATATATTAAATCATTATTATCATTAGGAGTGACCAGGCAATTACATTTTTAGGGGGTATTTCAGGATATTCCCTTCATATTATTGGCTGTTGTTTTATAATTATTGTACGCATTTGAACATAAAATGTATCAATATAAATAGTAGCTATTCTTATTACCCTTTCATTCGTAGTGTTTCCTCTGAATCCATACGTTCATCAACTATGCAACCAAAACTCTCTTTTGTACTACAACATAACCCGTTAAGTGCTGTGTACGCATTCATTCAGTTTAGAAAATGTCTCACAGCAATAAACAGTTGCATGAGGCACATTATGTGTTGTAAACACCAAGGTGACCTTGCTCTGAACCCACATCACTCACACGTCTATGGAAGTAGATGTCTACTAAAGCCCAACATGGATCTATGGGCCTCTTAATATTTATTCCACTCTAGCACACAAGCTCAGTGTTTCCTAGGGCCTCATTAACCCTGAAAACGTTTGTGCTGCTTATTCCCAGATACATTTTTGTAAATAATAATACATGCATACATATATTAGGAGCTAAATCTATCCAGGATCCAGAATTGTTATCAAAAAAGAATAATGTTTTGACCCAGCAGATAAACTCTCAGGAGCTGGAGGAATGTTTTAAATGAGTATTTTACTTTCGGCAGTAAAACACTTGAAGAGGTGATTATCTATGAGAAGCTGAGTGTGACCTGCAACCCAGCCATATTTGCCAATATTTTCAAGAGTCAAATTAGCAAGGATAACTAAGGGAAATTGCCAGTTTTATGTAACCCATGTGGTAAGGATATGGACCTTTCAGTAGGGGAGGATTTAGCTAGAGGGAAATAAACTCAACTCAGTACCTTAAAAAGCCCAAAAGATAGGCAGGCTATTTAAGATGTGGAGCTCAATTCAAAGAAAATATAACCTTGTTTAAACATGTTGACAGTAATGTACACTGTAAAAAGTCAATGACCTTTTCGTCAACTGGAGCCAAGCCATTTTTTCTTTTTTTCTCAAAAACATCATTGCTTTAGTATTTAATTTTGACATATTGGGGTGATGACACGGCAGACGGGTCGGGTAGGTTGTCAAAAACGCGCACATGAATGAGAGTATTGTCTTGGGTCGTGCACTGGCCTGAGAACCCTAACTGTTTTTTTTCCTTTCACTTTCACCCCGTCTCACTTTCCTTTTGCAGTGCATGTAAACATCAGCTGACAGGAAGTCAACTTGAACATGTGCATGGAGCCTCCTGGTTCCCACACAGTGTTGGTGAGCATGCTTTTTCATGATCTATAGTTCTGCTATTGAGAATTTGTAATCTGCTTTTAATGTTGTTCAGAGAACTCTGAGACTGCTACAGTAAATAATTAGGTGATTAAATTAAGTTACAAGTATAAATAGTTGGGATGTGTTTTCTTTGAACAGCATATTTAGTGTTTTCCAAAGAAATTAAAGCTTAAGTTAGAAAGTTAACTGCTTTTTAGTGTTGTATTAACTTTTACATGTTTTTCCATGGGGTGCTTTTGTGAAACATATGCACCCATCTTGGCCAGGAACCCTTGTAAAGGAGATTAAACATTTCAATGCGATTATACTGACTAAATGTAGGTTAAAGAAAAATCAATAAAAATGAAATAACAATTTTGCACTCCACTGCACCTTGTATTATTTGCCATTAAACAGTGAATAGATATCCTGTATGTCAAACATGACAAAATGCACTGGATTGCATATCTCCATGTGGTGGAGATGGACCATTACCCTCATAACACATCACACACTGCAAGAGAATGCACGGTAGTGTGAACTGGCCGGGTCCCGAGCCCAGTAATTATATGGCCGTGATAGCGTTGACCCCACAGCAGCAGAGAGGGCCGTCTGCACTTGACAACTTTAAATTTAGTGTGGAGTCAAAGGGGTCACTGTCAACAGTCTGCTTTTCATCTTTCTCATTAATCTCAATGCCGAGTAAGGGACATTGGCCAGCCAGTAGAAGGTTAAATGTGCACAGCCTCACTATTCATACCGTGAAGCCCCGATAATGCGATTGGACTCATCCTGTACCAGTCATGCCGCGATATTCCTGCAAGATTGTGGAGAGTGCCATTTTTATTCTGAATGTTTAACACAACGCTGTCTGGGATAAGTGGGCCATGTGTCATGATTAGCCCCTCCTCGTGAGTGTACTACTAGGAGCGTAAGTGTTGCCTTTTACCCTGAAAGGAACAAATAATACATGTTGGAATAATCATTTTGAAGTTCAATGCTTAATTTTATTCGGTCTCCCAATATGAAGTGCTGGGTGGATTGGCTTGTTTTTTCAGAAGAGAAGCTAGGTTAAAAGCGGGGCTTGCTTCATTTCCCTTAAACACTTGCATCGTGGCCAAGATGTTTGTTCGCCTCTTTAAACACGTACAGAGGGGCTGCTTCCTCAGGTGACTCGACAGATGGAAGCTGCTAATTACTGCACTTTCATCTCTTTACCTCTGCATGAAAAAAATCATTTAAAAAACATCACACGCTGCAGGAAGAACTTCTCAAACATGCAAAGCATACATTACGTTCCTATGGTGCACTTCAACAAAATGGATGGCAATAACCTGCACTTGTTTATTTGTGTATGCATGTCCTAGCATAGAAAAAGCCTGGTCCCACTCTCAGGGCATCAAATATCAACGCTTGGTCAGTGGGCCTTGATGGCGACGCATAAGAAACTCTTATGCTGTGTTCACACCAAACGCGGCGGGATTTTTTTCGCACCGCAATTGGTGTCAACACCGTTTATCGTGTTAGTTTACTCGCTCGACAATAAAAGGGTGTTCACAGCAAACTATAACCGTGCCGTGTTAAAGGGGGCGTGGCTTATCGCTGTCACTTCTCTCGATAAAAAGAGCGATCTTTTCCATTATCGACTATAGAAGAAAAAAACACTGGTAAATAACCACGGCTCTATACTTGTTGTGGAAGTCACAAAAATGTTGCAACGTCAAATGTGTTTTGGGTTCATAACACTATCCGTAGCCCATTCACACAGCTCGGTGAATTTCACCAACTCAGTGTGGTGTTATGATACCGTTTCCACCATTCACCATGGAAATAAACACCAGTTCTGCTTTATACTTGTTGTGTGAATTCCACAAACGTCAGGGTTCATAATATTATCCGCAGTCCCACAACAGTGTCTCAATGACGGCCGCTATCAGCGCTACTTCAGGGGGACCTGCAGCAGTTTGATGTAGCAAAGGCAGGACGGCGGTGATGACGGGCGGAGCTTCTCAACACGGATTGGCTGATGCAACTTTGCGTCACATGATTTTTCGCCGAAATTGGTATATTTTAACTCATGCAAATTTGCCCCGGGTCCAACCCGCTGTTCGCGCCACCTCAAACGTGTCTATCGCTGCCCGCCGAAGAAAAAAAAAACGCTTTTTCGTAAGCTAGCGCGTCTTTGCATTGACTTTGCATGTAATCTGGTCGCGCGTCAAATTTGTGCCACGTTTGGTGTTAACATAGAATTAGTGTCTGTAAGAGACACACCGGGTCTACAGCAAAACTCAGTCACATGACATAATGTTTGTAGCTTACGCAACAAACCAACGAATCCTCATGCAACGCTTTATAGGATGTCTTAGCAAAAGTCACTTCACAGGAAACGACTACTTGGTTAAGTTTAGGAATACATTGTGAAAAACATACTAACAAAATGACTATGTGAGTTGATTTGTTCTCCTTCATTCATCTGCTCTGAAATCAGAGGCCTTCCACACCTCATCATCTCATATCTCTCATAGTCACTCACTACGTATATCGGTTCATAGTGATGACATCGCGTTAAAATGTATTGAACCCCATGCCACAATAGAGCAAGATGTATTTATCATTTGTTGATTTTCTTGTATGGCTCTCATTGTTAAAAAGGCTCTGAGGCAGAAGATAGATGAACTGACAAAAAAATAGTTTTAATAGCTTTTGAGAGGAAGGTTCTCTCTGCATGTCCTGGTTTTAAATGCAGAATATTTCTTCACAGAAGCAGAAATAAACAATTAAATAATGAATAAAAAAGTGTATTCAGGGTTTACAGAAGTTGTTTAAGTCCTTGTGTTCAGAGAAACTGAAGGGAACATATTGACAGTGAATAATATTGATTGCCCAATTAAAAAAAAATTGGAAGCATGGCTCAGTTGTTACCGTGGATACCTAATCGAAAGAAGTTGGTTGGCATCTGATAAACAAGCAACAATGTTTTTCAAGGAGAACCGTTGGTTTTCACATTGATTGCTTCTAGTGTGTTCATGTGCTCAGAAAGAAAAAGGCTTTAAAGCCTTATTGAAAGAGTCCTGATCAGCTGTAACAGCAGCAATCCAGTCACACTGCACTCAAATGTGTGTCGGCTAAATCTCAAAGTTCATCCTGTACTGTACTCCAGGGGAATCAAATAAAATCACTCTGGATGACAGGATATAAATCACTATACTTGAAGGTGCAGCTGTAGCTAGTATTATCGTCACACTTTTGCATGGCTGGATGCAGATATGAACAAGCACTAAAACGTGAATGACGTCCCAGAATTATAGCGGCGAAACAATTTCCATGTTGAAACACTAGTTGGCTCAACCTCGGTCTGCGTCGAATCTGGAAGGCGGGAAAAACTGTGCTTTGACATCAAATGACAGCCATGCAAAGCTCTCGCTGTTCAACAAGTGAAGACGGCAGAATCAGTGTTGTGAGAGAAATTCTCGAATTATAATGCAAATTGAATTTACTCTAGTTATACTCTGGGGTAGCTGTTAATCTCTGGCTGGGAGCCACCTGGCAGCAGTAAGTCACTCCAGGAGCCACCCATTATAGTCTGTCCAGTGTGTGATACATTTCCATATCCAATACTATTTGCCCCACTTCCACACCTGTCAATTACAGTTAAATAGAACATTTCCTGCAAATTGTGCTCAGATTTGTGTCACTGAATCTGTCACCTGCCGCACCGTTTCAGATTCCTTTCTTCCTATTTATCAAGTCAATGAAAATAAATTTGGAATAAACTGAAACATTTGCATGAATCTTTTTGCTCTCTTGAGGGAGTTTTTGTCGCTTATCATCAGTATCAGAGATCAGCTCTTGGGAGAAGTGTATCTAAATGAAACAAGCAATTAAAAACAGCAGAGTGTCTGTCAATAGAGACCCTCCTGAGTAACCTGAGATTCTCTCCCGGTCCGGAGATGAGTAGGCTTCAGGATCCTGCAAAACGTGGAACTGAACCTTCGCATTAAGAACGAAAAACAAAGAAAAGGTAATTAAGGGAAAGTTTTCTTAAAAAGAAAACAAGGCCCTTGAAAAGGCAAAAAATATAGTAGGAAGTACTGAACAATGTGAGTCATTTCATTAAAAGAAATCCGGCTTTGGATGTGTCCCCTGGAGGTCTCAGCAAGAGGCTAATAAGATGGAAGGTACACGCACATCAGGAAGACATTTGTTGCTTTGTCTGCATGATTTCATGTTAAACAAGGTGATTCATACACTTCAGGGACTTGTATCTGCATGCTCAGTGGCTTTTGTAAACATGGGCAAAATGTGTGCGAGCAGAACAAATGATATTGCATATGTAAAAGGAATGGATTCATTTTTTCTGTTTACGAGACGCTGCTTTAAATACACTGTAACCAATTGTATTATCATAATGATATACTTTGGAGATTCACGATGTAGTCACTGTCTCCCATCGGTTTGTGGACCACTGTTTTAAAACCTCCAGTTTAACATTTTTGCCGTCGCCATCTTGGTTTCTTTGCAACCAAAAGTGACAACAGAGGGCGGGGCTGAATTTAACTGACATTTTTTGGAGACCAACATATTACATTCAACTTCCATGCAGTGAAACACACAATGACTGATTCAAAGTTGGAAAACTTAAACTGAACAACGTCCAGATTGGACCGTGCCGTGGAAACAACCTGTCAATCACATTGATGGCCCGCCCTAAAGCATACTCTGTATTAAGGTCTGTTTGATTCTAAATGACCATAATTTACTAAATGAACATCATGCTATGTCGAAAAAGACTTAAAACTTGAGATTGAGACAAACTCATGTTTACAATGTTTACTGAGGGAATAAATCAAGAAAGAAGTAGAATCATTTAGATAGACTTCTATACAACCAAAGGAGTGTCATATTGGTGATCAGGAGAGAAAATGCAGCTTTAACACATGAAGCATATACTTCTATACAACCAGAGGAGTCACCCCCCTGGTGGTCAGGAGCGATAATGCAGCTGTAGCACATGAAGCATAGACCTCTATACAACCAGAGGAGTCACCCCCCCTGCCCTCTGGTGGTCAGGAAAGAGATTGCAGCTGTAGCACATGAAGCATAGACTTCTATACAACCAGAGGAGTCGCCACCTGGCAGTAAGTAGAGATAATGCAAGATGAAGGCACATTAGCATTGTCTTCACTTTATAGAAGAGGCTGAGGGCAACACTATAATCTCAAAATGCACTTTCATAGGTGTATACAACCAAAGACAACAAGGCTTCATTTCTGGCATTACTTTCTCATTTCTTTCCTTCTGAGAGGTAGACATTAAATACCTTTTTTATTCAAAGCATGATTAATGTAACCTCTCTGCTTTTTATCACATCGGGGTGAAAGTGAAGCAAAGTGTGCCTTTTATAACTTAATCTAGCACTTTCTTTTTACCAGGTAATCATTAAAGTCTACATCTTCCTTATGGCTCGCTGCACTTCAAGCCAGCCATTAGGCTCTGGTCTGCCTGCAGAGACAGCAGGGGTGTGAACGGCAAAGGTTATGATGTAGGCTACACAAAGAAATGAATTAGATCCTGTCAGGTTTATGGGCATATTATTTAGACTTGGTTACCGTTCGCCCTCACGCTGCATCTACAAAGGTTAATCACATTGAGATGCATACGGGTTGTTTGGCAGAGGGAAATAACAGCAAGCAGGATAGAACCAGAGGTATCAGCATCCTGGCAAATGTCTCAATTCAAAGGCTAACTCGTTGTAAAATATCCTCAGGTTTTAATTATTGAAATGATATTTACAATATACTTTTAGCATCCGCCAAGCATTACATTTCAGAAAGCCTCGGATAAATCCACCAGAATTCTAATTCCACTTATAACAAAAGATGCTTTGGCAATCAGTAATCTGTGTATGTTGATGGTAACACTAACACCAGCCCCTTCTGCCAGTTTCTTAAATAAAAATAAATAAATAACAGATGTATCTTTGTAAAGGCCTTCCTGTTGGGTTTTACATCGTAATATAATTAATTCTTATGGCTCCCACTGTTGTACAAAGCTCAATGAAATGTATGGAGTCTACTATTAGCGCTCTACAAAGGAATCTAAAGACAGTCATTAAATATGTGCCCGACTCTCCTGAGTGGTGTGGAGTTGGTGCTCCAGCCTTTGTCTCGTACAACCTCTGAGTGAACAGAGCGAACAAGTAGCGGCACAGAGTCATGCAGCACACGGCACAGAGACACAGAGGGCTCTGGGCAATGTAGTAGCTTCTGCACAGAGGAATAATGTAGGAATCAGATAACAGTTACTCCACAGTAACTGGTCGTCACTTCATTTACACTGATTCTGAAGAGTCATTAGGCACAATTAGCACATTGCTATACAGTATTGTCTCATGCAAAAACACATTTCAATCAATGGAAATACATTATCCCACATGTATAACAGCAAACTACTGCAGGGAATATGCTAATGAAGGAGCTATGTATTCTAGCGGGGAATTATGTTGAGGAAAAAGAAGGACCCCAGACAAGAGGCATTTACACACCAGGGGTGTGACGTGTAAACAACATGAACATGCAAAATACTCACCTGCGAATATTATATTGAATATATGTAAATCAGAGGGAGTGGATCAATCTGTGCTTAATTAAGTAATTAAGTTGGTTGTTTTTTTAACAAATAGGCACAATTTAACCCGTTCCGTAGAGGTTGGTGCCTTTATTCACACAAAAATCCACCTTGTGTCTGAAAAAAGGGCGTTTTTAATTCACAATCTGTTACCCATGACAAAAAAACAAAAGTTTGAAAAAATATCTTGAGGTGTGAATGAATGAAACTCCCCAACAATGTCCCTCGGTTCCTCTGCAGCCTTCTGGTTCTCCCACAGACCCCACAAGGAGACATGGGGACCCCGCGTTAGGCCACTGTGGCCTCAGACTCTGGAACAGAGGATCTGAAGGACTACACATGAGTACTTTAAAAAAATAACTTGGCTAGTACTTAAGGTGCCTCTTCAGTTATTGCCTTAGCTTTTAAGCCTTAATCACTGGTTTTCATCCTATTTTTTTATCTATCCAGGGACTTTTATTGATTTTAACTGTGGATTCTGGATTGTTGTAATGTTTTTTCCTTTCAAAATTCTATTGTATTGTTGTCTATTGCTTTGAGGTTATTCAGTGTGGGATCTGTGAAGCTGGGCTGCATGATTGCATGACAGGTAATTAAATATAAACAACGTTGAGTTGAGTACTTAGCGCCAACGTCTCAACTAGATGGCAACGGCCAAAAAAACAAAGCTATATAGGGAACTTCAGCGTATTATGTCAAAACAATGTTTATAATAAATCAAATCTGTCTCGAACAATACAATTGAAATGTTCACAAGCCTTGAAACTCTTTTGTATCAAGCTGTTCTCTCATAACCGAGTGATGTGTTACATTTTAGCCTGAAACCAGAATGATTCTTTGTGTCTATCCAGTGAAGAAAGATCCTGGTACCAGATCAGTACTTGACAGATACACAGTGTTCAGGTATTGGAATCTTTGTCAGGAGATGGACTGGTGCTACTAATACAAGATCTGAGTTTAATATTCAATATGATAGTTTAGTTATTGCATTAACACTGAATATCATTATTACAGCAATGAAAATGTAAGCGCACAGTTGCCAGTTTTGTAATATATGATGTTGCTGCTTCATCTGCATATCAATGCACTACATTAACTTATTGCATTGGGAAGCCATTTGAAAAGACATTTCATTAGATTCCATCCCGTTACCCAGCAGTTAGAAATGATTAGCTGCTTTATGTTTTACGATACTTCTGATAAAACATCCCAAGCTGCTGATTGGGCAGTGTCAATAGTTAGTGTTATCATATCCCTAGACAATGAACAAATTCCCACTGTGCCAGTTAAAGGAAGTTGTGTATCTGGACACACATGATGGTGAGTACCAAGGACAAAGGTCATAGCTTTTACTATTATGGGATAATTTTCTTCCAAAAGGGGAGAGACAAAGAGAGAGAATGGAAAAAAAAGAGGCCTGTTCCAGGTAGACCATTTCAGATAAACAAGAAAAGCTTTCTGTTAAATTGGCTTTATTGATTTTCCAAAGTTAAACAGTGTATGTCAGAAATGTTTTACAACAGCGCCTTGGTTCTCCCTCCTGTCGTGCTTCCATTTATTATCCAGGCAACAGCGCCACAGAAATTTTCTCGGTGACAAGGTGGCGATAATCCACGTTAGAGAAGTGGCCATATGACAAGGCGCTCGCACACTAAGCGGAAAGCAGTACGGAGCTGTTCGTATGAATCATTTAGCAGCTGCCACTGGACACTGGACTTTGGGACCAACTAAATAGATGTGTTTCTCTTTTTTGTCGCACACATCTACACACGGGGAGCCCGTGATATGCCACTGTGGCCTCAGACTCTGCAACTGAGAATCTGAAGTACACCTAGGTACTTCCAAAAAATAACCTTGAGACATATCTGTTTAATCTGGCCATTACTTAAGGTGCCTCTTCATTTATTGCCTTAGTTTTTAAGCCTCAATCACTGGTTTTCATCGTATTTTTATCTATCGATGAGCCTGGTAACGGTGACTCTACAGAAAGCGGGGCGAGGACGGACGACTTTACACTTTCATGTGTTTTCTTTGCAGTGCATTCCGACAATGCATGTTATCTTCACACAATTACTGGACATGATTTTATGAAACAAGGAAGCTTTTATAAAGGCTGAAAGCCTTCTCCTCCCCCCCCAGCGCTTGCT
Organism: Clinocottus analis; assembly: GCF_023055335.1. Lineage (NCBI taxonomy): Eukaryota > Metazoa > Chordata > Actinopteri > Perciformes > Cottidae > Clinocottus > Clinocottus analis. The sequence goes on along the minus strand of NW_027176207.1, from coordinate 5,343,240 downwards.
GTCAATATGCCCTTGACCGAGGACGCATGGGCCCCCCGACTGCTCCGCCACAGCTGCTCGGGGGCCAGCAGCAGAAGAGCTGCTCGGGGGCCAGCAGCAGAAGAGCTGCTCGGGGGCCAGCAGCAGAAGAGCTGCTCGGGGGCCAACAGCAGAAGAGATATTCGGGGGCCAGCAGCAGAAGAGCTGCTCGGGGGCCAACAGCAGAAGAGCTGCTCGGGGGCCAACAGCAGAAGAGCTGCTCGGGGGCCAGCAGTGGAAGAGGGCGGCTCCCAAATGTGTTCAGCGCCTAACTGTGTAAATGTGAAGCAGGGCTGCTGTAAAAGTTGTGGTGCTTTGAAAAGTCAACGCATTCTCGGTTTCCTTTGGATGACAATGATAACATAGTACCGGGTACTTTGGGATCCAACGTTTGAGAACTTATCATATTCACATGTATTGATTCAACTAGTGTGGAATACATTGTCATTTCACATGAGCTAAACTGGTGAGATGTTCCACTTTTGTAAAATCTGTTTTAACATAAATACATTGACTAAGGCAAAAGTACAACTTGGAATTAAGTCCCACTCACTTTGATTATTTCATATTTTACAAGTTCAGAAATTCAGAACATGAACATGACTCCCAAATGTGATTAACGGTGAAGAACGAGGGGGGACGGGGGGGACAGATCAATGTGAAGCAAATCAATTCATTACAGCCGATGGTTTCAGCCACTTATTTGTCTAATGTGCTATGACATTCTTCCCAGCTGACTCCTTGTCAGTTTTATCCATATTAATGAGCACCATCAGCTGGCAGACTCAGACAAATTCCCTCCTTCCTTTCTGGCCCTCAGACAGCAAAATCTGGTTGCAATAATAAATCACCAACACTTATTGATTTCAACGTGCCTCAAACAGAAGCACCGAAACTATGTGCATTAAAACCAAGTATCAATCAGAAAGGATGCTGTGTTTCCGGGGAGGCTTTAACACACTATAGACATCTGACTGATCAGTCTCTTGACGGTATCTAAAGGCCAATCCAAATGTGTTGCAAGTTGCACGCTAACAAAGTTGACTTAGCCTCACTTGTCCAGCTCCCAGTGCGCCGGTCAATATAGCTGAAGGAGAAAGAGTCCGTTTTCATTGATTGCTACTGAAAGCAGAGGGGTGCACCACACATGGTCTTACAGAGCAATAAACAAGTTGCTAATCTGAAAATAATCACTGTAATGCACTGCCTGCTACATGATAGACATGTTCAAGGCTCTCACACTGTGATCAGCTCGTAAGCTAAGGCTGGCAGCCAAGGCCCGTTTGACAGCCATGTTTACTGCACGCAGCTGCCAACAGTCTACTGGAGCTGATTGGTTCAGTTGAAATGGCTCCGTCAAGATTAGTTAAGTCTCGTCGTCGCGTTGCCCTTACGGAGCTTTTAAAACACAATATGAAAACAGAGATATTACGTCCACCCTACCCTTGATTCTAAGTATAGCTCATCTGCACTATCCTTGAGGCGGCATTGGCCGGGGAACAGAATCAATGGGAGGCACTTTTCTCTGCCATATTCCCTTCATTAGGGGGATCTGTTTCGTTAGAAGGCCGGCGGCTGGGATCCAGGTCCCGAGGAGAGGCGGGAGAATTAGGGAATGATTTGTCTGGTCGCGGGAGGCCAGTACTTTGTGTTGACAGATGGTCGGAGACGTCTCATTTCTGAAAATGAGATCTCGAGCGGAACGGACGATGAGCGCGGCATACGGGATCTCTAGAGCCGTTTTAATGCCCACCAACAGTGCATCAACTCAGATGGCAGCACTTCAATGTGAAAGCCTGTAGTGATGAAAAGTGTTAGTCCCTCGGTGGCATGGTCCAGCAACAAGGACCTGAAACGAGGGGAAGCGCAACACTCTAGTGACTCCAGTTGATGTGTCTGGTTTCCACGTTCTGACCTGAAGGTTCTCGTTGTGCTGCAGACAGACCCTGACCCGTAAAGCTCATGCCCCAGTACTCCTCAGTATCACCTCGGACGGAATGTCCTACTCTTTTTAGCATCAGATTCTGGAAACCAATAGCAGCCATTACACCAGGAAACCAGAGCACACCAGCTCCCTAATGTCTCCTCATAATTACCATGATATATTAAACATAACCGTTTATGCTGGGGAGGTCAGTACTTAAGCTAACTTACTCTGCTACACTGTTGTTAATTAGCAGATGTCAACATACTTATCTTCACATAACACATGGAGAATATTAAAATGAAGGTTCGGTCTCAGCCTTAAGGAAGTAAAAATGGAAGAAAATCATTTTTCACTGATTATTTTTCAAATGTTTTCAGCTCAGTGCTCCGACATCTAACCAAACTGTCTGCTGTGTAACTAAGAACCAATTCAAATTAATATGCTTTATTGGCAAGCTTGTAACAAAGACAATATTGGCAAAGTATTATTTAATAATGAGATTATAAAAAAGATACAATTAACAAAACACAGAAAATAGCCCAAAACAATTATTCCTTTCTCTTGTTGTGTGTGTGTGTGTGTGTGTGTGTGTGTGTGTGTGTGTGTGTGTGTGTGTGTGTGTGTGTGTGTGTGTGTACGTGTGTGCGTAAGTGTGTATGTGTTCCTCTGACTCTCTCATTCCACTGTTCCACCATATTGACTGATATACCTGAGAGTAAACATGTTGTAAACACGTGAAAGTGTATTTTAGCTTCTTAACTAATAATATTTAAAAAACCCAACGACCTATGACTTATTTGTAAAAAGAAATGTACAAATTTATTGACAACTTCAACGTAAGGTTCATCAAGATACACCACTATGTTGGTTTTGTTTTCCTCAAAAAAATAATGCAAAAGTTATTTTAGACGGGGAACATCTGTTTGACTTTAAATGAAATGTTTCATAGAATATACCAAACATAGCTAAACATGGGAATTTACTAAATAAACTCACTTTTTTAAGCACTACATTAAAATAAAGCCTGTCCCATTAGGACTTCCCAGTCAACTCTTAAACAAAAAGCTTTTACAGTGCGTGTTTATATCCATGTGGCTGCCAAGATCGAGAAGCATATGATTCAATCAGCCATTCATATTTGGCTTGCCTCCACATGCCCCTATTGAACAGCGATGTGTGTAAACGTATAGCAGAAACCTAAAATACAACTATCAACTCAAAAATGTGTTTTCTCATCAATTACTTTGCCACTTCTGTCTAAAACTCAAGTCGACTTGGCGAGACACAACCTCTAAGACTCTCCTTCCAGTACTGATATCAACTCATTGTTTCAGAAGGCTGTTCAAGAGAATTAGGATCGTTGGATGCCAGAGATGTTTGAGGTACGTCTTTTGCTGGAATCTTTAAAAGACAAGGACATGAAACGATGAGACCTTTTTAATTCAATAGATGCAACTTTAGATAGAAACGGTGCATTATGTGGGTCTACTCTTCTTTTCAAAAACATCTGTGCTAGAAGGGAGGGTCATTAGTACGATGGGTTAACGTTACCTGTAATGTTTTCAGAAATCATCCATGTTTCTTTAGGCATTTCGATTTTTGAAACCTAGAATAAATAGCCCAGGAAGTAGACGCTAATTTCATTTTATGTTTCATTTTCCCAAGAAATGCCCGAGACACACCTTACCAAACACTCTCGATTCGTCAATTAAGATAATTGAAGAATACACAAATAACAAAGTATAACTGTGGTACTGCTGTGTACTGCAGATTCTTTGCAGATTGAAGCTATCCAACACCTCTACTTCCAAAGGAGCGAGACCCTAAAGCACAGCTGGCTCTCTCACGATGGAAACACCTCGACATATTGCAGCTTTTGCGCCTGACTGACATATATGAGACATGGCTCCTGTGACCTATAGCCATGTAGGAAGTGCTACCTTAAGGTGTAGATGACTTTTTACTCCTAGGTTGTATCCTTATTTAAGTTGTATTCCCTTTGACAGGTTATGATTTTTTTTTCTTCTACTGAGTCAAAAGCGTTTTCATCTCAGATATCAATATATTCTCATATCTTATGTAGTCATTGTTAGAGCGACATCCTGTTCAATAAAAGTCAGACAGGAATCTGGCTGGGAGGTGTTAACTTAAAGAACAAGTCTGTTAGGAAAAAAAAGACTATGTAAACTGCTTCATCCAATGAATGGAGAATGAGTAGTTGTTTACCAGATATGGACCAGGAGGTTAAAGAAGTGCAGAAGGAGGTACACATAGGAGAACCCTTGCTCTCTCCTATGTATTCCTCCTTCTCTAAGTCCTTTGGGCTTCTTCATCCTTTGTACTCTTTCAAAGGTCTTATTGGGAATTTAAATTTTTGACATTCTGTCATTTCTTTTACTTATTTTTTACATTATCCCTTTTTGTAACCTTTTATCTTCTTTTTATTGCAAAAAAAATAAATACAACTGGTTTGTATTTTATCCAAGTCTAGCCTCTGAGGCAGCCTTTGTAGTCTCCTACAGGCAAGAGAGCTCTTCCCCTGGGATAGGCTGACAGTAGTACATAATTGGACATACATTTTTAATGGGATACCTGCTGCAAGCTAAGGTTAAAATGGGGTTGTTCAGTATTATGTGATTTACTAACTTGGTTGGCTCAGATGGTTCTTGATGCTCTTCTTGTGTATCCTGTATGATGTTGCAGTGTGATTGTAGTGCTTAGATACGACATATAATGTCTTTTTAGTGAAGCAATAGGGGTAATTCCAGTCCTCCTACACTTATTGCATCCACACATGTTGATATCCAGCTGTTGGGGAGGCCAAATTCTGAGTCCGAGATAAGCGCTGCGGCTATGCTCCCCTCAGCAGGCTTAGCCGGTCCTGCGTGTAGATGTTCTGGTATTATTAGTTCATTATCAGGACAAGAGGTCACTGTACTACTTCCATTGCCTCACTCACACTGGGAGGGTATTGGTTGGTTACGCAGCTAGCCTGCACACCCTTTGATATGATAAGAAGTGTATATCCAACTGATGTTCATCAGTGGTTCGAGCATGCAAGCAAAACAGAATTGTAAAGAAAAAGGAACGCTGTGTCACGAGGCCACCATTATTATTCTGCGCACATAGTTGCTTGTTCTTGTACGACCATAGATCAGACACCCTTCAAAACTATTGGACTTAATTATTTATGCTTCAAGAAATTGAGGGGGAAAAAAGTGCAACAAAGACTTTTAAGTCTTGCAGAACTATCAGGAGGTGATTGAACTCGATTTGTCTCTGCCACTACGTTGACCATCCTGATTACAAAGAACACTGGGTAGCTGCTTGACCTGACTGAACAGACTCTTCTCGGCCTGATCAGTCATTCTACAATCAGAATGTGTGGCCTGGCTCCATGGCTCCTTCTTGTCCATCTACAGTAAGTGCAGGAGTAGAGGAGCAAGAGGGATGAGGATGTGCTCAAGAAAGGAAGAAGAAAAGTAGGTAGGAGAGTGGAGTTATAGAGCGTAAATTGCCTGGCAGAATTGTGGCATGAATGGAAGCTGTTGCTGATGAGTATTAATGATATAGAAAGGTGCAGCCAAACATGCACAGGGAGGGGACAGCGAAGGCAGGCAGTAATGGATGTGGCTGGCTCTCATAAGTGGAGGAGCTAGTTGGACTGCAGCACGGCACCTAGCTTCCTGGATATTAAAAATTAATGACTATCTCAGTGATTTACGACAACACAAAGATGCTGAAACCCAACCTGTGTAAGATGGATGTGTTGGGAATGCTAAGAGGACTGATGGTGGACTGCTGCAGAGCGGGACGTGGGAACCCGACCCCCCCGTCCTCAGGTATCTCCTGTGGGTCAACGTGGCAGAGCTCCATCACTGCCTCAGTATTATGAAGAGTCGTACGTCATTCGGACATCGGGAGATTGTCATGCTGGCGCGAACTGAAGGGCTCTTCTCTGAAAGTCCGAAGTTAACACTGTGATGATTACCCTCACTTCAATTCTGTTACATTTAACTACAGCACTCAATGCTGGGTGGTATAAGGCCAGATAGCCTTACAATTGCCCTTGGTGTGTGTATTTATATATTTGCCTAGTGGGCAATATGTTGGGCATATGTACTGTACATATATGTAAGAAAAATATTGGAGGCTGGGGGGAGATGTCCACACCATAGCGTCCCTCAATATCAGTGTCGGAAAATGTTTTATCAGTTTATATCAGATGACAGTAATTAAAGTTAATTCAGACAGCCATTAAACTTGTTGTTCACCACCCTTGACCCATTTTCTGTTCTATCTCTGAAACGCTTTGTAGAATAAAAATAACACAGTTTATCATATAAAATGTATGTGCTATCGATTCTGACATGCATCAACACAGAAAGAAGACTTTTTCAATGCGTACCGTTAGCCCTCTACTGTGAGGCGATGTGTGTTTGCTTACTTTCTTTCCTTCCCCTTTCAGGCGCTCTTTCAGGATCCCGATAGCGTCATCGCGGAGGCCGGGCACCGAGCCTCCAGCTATTCCATAGACACATTTTTAGTCCTGTCAGCACATTGTCTCTAGTTTGCACACTGCTCTGTGCTGCCAGCTCAGGCATCGCCATGCTGAGAGGCAGTGCACCTCTGACATTTTATTCAGACTAAGTCCCAAGATAATGATACATTGGATTTTTTTCCCCCCAAAGAGTTTAATTTTAACCACGGATATCTACCTTCCAGTGCCTTTTTTATTCTTGGGTTCCTATACATTGTTTTAGGCTGTAAAAGAAAAACTGCGTCGTCTCAAGAGGAAACATCTGGCCTTGTTTGGTCACGGCTAAGTTTGGTCATGAGCGGGTTTCTGAAAAGAATTGGTTCAAATAATACATCATTGTAAGAGCACGAACAAAGAAATAAGCTCCCAGTGTCCATTCCCATCATCCTCCCCTCAGGCTGCCCTTTGCCAGACGGCCATGCCTGCTCATCGTCCTGATATCATTTCTAGTTGCACTAACTCCTCGTGCACTCTGGGCGCACTGCAGCGTTCCACTTCAACATCTATAGCCCTATTCGACAAAGACACTGCAACTTCCAGTTATTATCCCAGAAACTTTTACAAAAATAGAAAACAGAATTTTCTTTCTTTTTTATATATTTGAGTAACTCTGCACAATGTCTATCTTTTCGTTGTTGCAGAGACAATATGAAGAACACCACTGAGCACTCTGAAACTCTCCAGTTTAGATATACAGACTGCTGAAGCTTAGTCAGTGAAGAGAAAGCAGCAGCTTGCTTTGTCACTGAATTATTTAATGTGGCTCATCTACTCTAAGACCTTCATCTTCTCAACCCAAAGCCTGGTGTTGTGTGGCGCGCGAGCCTGAGAGGGGAAGTGTACATCAGAGTATCGTGTATCACCCTGCGTGTATCACCCTGCGTGTATCACCCTGCGTGTACGCCCGGGCCAAGATGCATGCGTGAGCCAGACGTGTGCGTGGATGAATATCTTGACTTTTTCATTTTTTTTGGGTGCACATGAGAGCCAGACTGGTCTCTTCTGGGTCTTGTATTTAATCAAAGTCTCGCCTATTCTTCCGCAGGCAAAAATAGGAAAATAAAAATGATCTTTTGACAGTATGTTGACATCATACCAGCAATGTTACTACGGTTTGGTTGTCAATATCTGGAGATCATATTGCTGACATGAAAATGTAATAATTTATAACTCCATATCAACAAAAAAAGTCCTCCAGCATCTTTCTGTGGACAGAATTTGTTGAGAACATAAGGTATATATATATATATATATATATATATATATATATATATATATATATATATATATATATATATATACATATATATATATATATATATATATATATATATATATATATATATATATATATAGACATATATAGACATATATAGACATGAAGTGAGCGCAAATTTGGGCTTCGCAAAAGAATACAGTCCCAGCTGGTAATTGTGGGTTGTGATTATTTTCAAATGAGCACACGCTTCTATACCTTTTTCTGTCTAAAATAAATATGAATGACAATCATAATGACATGCAACGTTCTGGCCCTTCTGAGAGCTGAACTCCGTGTAGAAAGAAGTGCGGCGGCAGCAGCAAGCTGTCCGTCTCAGCACACAATGAGATGGAGCACTTCAGAAAAAGACCACAATTAACGGTACGCCTTTGAGTCATTTCTTTGACTTGACCCCAGCGTTCAGCTGGAACTCGCTGGATATCTTCAGCCAATAACAAGTGCTAGCTGTAGTATGAGGCAAGCACTTCTCCTCATCATTTATGAGTCCAATATGAAAATCACTCGGGTGGGGATCGCTGAGGACATAAATCAAAATGACATGTGCTTTTAAGGTTTCACTGGCCTCATAGAAATATATATTATGATATAGCTAGCGTATAGAATATTGAAAAAAAAGTCTGAAATTTAGAGCAGGAAAAAAAGAAAATCATTTTCTTCCCCAGGAGGACATGTGTTTGTCAGTGAAAGTAAATTAATTCAACGTGCGCATCAGACAGGGTGCAGTTCTGATGAAGGACAAGTTGAATAAATAAGCCTCTTAGTCGTGTCGTGTGCAGCCGGGTCTCACTCCCAACGCGGAGATGCTCAAATACCCCGATGTGTGTAATGGGGGATGGGTTGTACATTATGAAAGGCCGCGTGACAGGCTCCAATGGTACTGGTTCTTTTATCTTTTTTATCCATTTAGGTGAAGACTCATTTCTAATCACACTTCAGCATCTCCTCCACACGCAGAGCAGAGAAACAGAAGTGAACCAGGGACTCGATTTGACGGCAATGAAACATTTGCTGATAAAAAGCCAATACTTCCTCAATAAACCTGCTCAACAAGCATAAACATGTGAAAAAAATAAAGCCATACCTAATTATCTAAGTGAACATATTGCAAAATAAACGACGGTAAACATCCGTATAGACTCATAAACAGAGACAAACTCATTCCACAAACATGATTTAACATAATTCAGTATCAATGTTATAATACTCTTATGACCCTTCTAACAGCAGTCCTGTGGCCAGTGATCGGATTTGTAGAGCAGCGGCCCCCAACCACCGGGCCGCAATGGTAAAATCAAGGCAGAGTCTCCTGAGATCGCTGAAAAATCTCTGAAAACCTGCTTCCATTTCCAACATCCTGTCTTTGTGAAGCGGAATATACATTTCGAAATAGATTGGACATAAAGAAGACAGGTCGGGTGTCGTTCGGAGCAGAGAAACAAGCTCAAGGCTCTCACTTTTTGGTGTGTTGTATTTTAATGCCCTTTATTTTTGTTTTTATGCCGGTCGTATCATTTTATTACGTCATATGTATTACGTCATATTTATTGCCCACGCCGTGAAGGCCGGTCCATGAAGATATTGTCTTACATGAAACCGGTCTGTGGGGAAAAAAGGTTGGGGACTGCTGCTCTATAATATCACTTCTCAAACACGGACCTCTGCTTTTGTACAGCCAAAGGTTTAGCTAGTTTAGATGCTAGCTTAATTCATTGTTTGTGTCGGAGAAGGCAACAACATTTAAATGCAGACACAAACCTGTGGAAGCTTGCACACTAAAACCCATGCTCAGTTGAACTTAATAATAGTTAAATAAAAAGCTAGTGTGCATTTCTGTCAGACATACGTTTTGGGCATTTCTTTGCCCAAAGAAATATTGTCGAGCACAAAACCGGTCCGTGGCGCAGAACAAGGTTGTGGACCGCTGTTGTCGAGGATATAGCTCCACTTGTGAAAGAGGCCCAGAGTTCCGAGTCCACATTCAATCAGATTTCTGTCACATGAGATGAAAACAATCATTGTATTTGAGCCACATTAGTTGGCAATGTGAACGTGGCCATAAACAAAGCCACTGAATGTCTCTCCTATAGCGGATCCCCTAACGTGTGCACCCTCCACTTCAGTGTGACGCTGACAATAATGGAGGGGTCTTCCCCCTGATTGTGCTGCCTCAGCCGGTCTTCCGACATGAAGTCCCTCAACACAGAGCCACGTGATCACAGCGTAAGAAAAGAAGTGCAGCAGCACTCACATTCTCGCTTCCCATTTCCCGTCGCACGAGCATTTAACCAGCGGGGTGTCAATTCTCGTGCGACTGCACCTCTCACGCGCCCGTCATCAGCTGGCTCGCCACACTGCGGCTTACAAGGCTAAGTGAGGGTCAGCCGCACATTACCTCAACCACCTCTGGTGCTAATCTGTCCACCTGGGAGAGCAGCCACGGGGAGGGGAATTATAAAGGGCCTGTCAGAGGCAGAGCGCTGCAGCCAGAGACACTGAGGGGAGGCAGTGGCCTTCAGGCCATGTCTCCAGACCTCCTGGAACAGCAGCAGAACAGCGGGGACGAAGCCTTGTGAGTCTCTTCAGGCAGCCCATGTCATTTGGTTTGAGTGGTGGATCTTGTAAGGACCATGGCTATAGAGACAAAATGGATTCACCACCTGTTCCCTGGAAAAAAAAAAAAAGGCTTCTGTGTCTGATTGCTAAGGGGTGACCCGAATGTGTCACCATGGTTATCGACTTCCAGCGTCTGACATACGACATTTTAGCTTTTCTTGAAGTATGCATCGCCCCAAAAATCCCAAATAACCGATGAAATAAAGAATAGTAATCCCCCACATTATTCATGATATATCATCCATCATTATCATTCAAAGATGGATAGCTGTTTGTCGTGTGTAGAGGCTGTGTATGTGTCAAAAGACTGATATTTTATTCTATACATTGCTACAGGCTATAATAATATATTCATATATTCATTTGTTTATCGGCCTACATATGAACAAATTTGTCGCCGTAATTTACCGATGTGGTTGTTGCGCATTTTGTGGACGTTTTCGTGAAAAAGGAAAGTCTTGGTGTTGTCCTTATCCTTCATGAGACGATAACAGCAAGAGGGGGGAGGACGGATACAATTAAATTCACTGGCCGCGTAACGGGATGCTGCGCGCGTAAAGACGCAGCGGCAGAGGAGGTCTCACTCTGACACAATCTGCCAGGAGAGAGAAAGAAAACAGTTTCTCTGACTGAACGGGGGCGGGGGAGAGAGAGAGAGAGAGAGAGAGAGAGAGAGAGAGGACTCTTCAGGTGTCACAGGCGTTAGTCTGTAACACTAAACAGGTCAACCACAGACTGAGCAATGACAAGGACTGCAGTGGAGAAGAAACTGAGCATTCGACAGCAGGAAGTGAAATGAAAACATCGACGTATAATGTTCATCTGAAACAACAAACAAACACATCCTCATCAACAATATCATGCGCTGCGCAGTGACAATCACACGTTCTCCACATGTATTTCAATAAAACTCCAATGTAAATTGTTAATCTGGAAGATTTTCACTTAAATATATGTCTGATAAATTGCTACCCATCACTGGAGGAAGAGGAGGTAACACCAGGGTGACCGGGCCCACAAGTATTTATATATATATACGCAGTATAACAAACTGTATGCTGTGATTTTTGTGGAGATTAATGCTGTACGTTTTCTCACACAATGGAGCTCTGCACACACTTGTGAAAACTGTCATGTGAGGGTTGTTCTCGACTCTAGAGGACAAAGCATTACTGCTCGGCGCTGACCTGCAGCCGCATCATTGAGGGACGTTTCAAAAACATCTCCATCGACAGGCGGCTGTTCATTTAGGAAGCGCTTGATATCGTTTTAAACATCGCACGTGATGTGAATTGTGGGAAGCCAACATGTGGATTGTTTAGCGGTGCACCCTTACCTTCCCCTTCTCAGATAATTAGATATAGATATGCATTACCACTGACACACTGACACAAATACTGACAACAATCCAGCCAATTAAAACGCATTATTCACCAAGAATCATCAATGTTCAGGTTATGAGTTCCAGCTTTAAACGCTGTCTCAGGCATCACCTTCTTGTCCCTTCGACTTGTCATCCAGGCGTTTTATTTTTTTCTAGTTGTCTGCATTTCTGTAAATAAATAAATAAAATAAAAGTGGTTTAGCTTTAGAAGCTGTGTTGAATGCTGCTAATGATTCTCCCGCTCACATCTGAGTTCCTGTTGCCAGAGGCTTTCTTTATGTGAGAATGATGCTGCTTTGTGTTGCCCTTGACTGTCTTAATAACACAGCCCGGTAGAAATAAAGTAGCACCCTCGGAACGTTGCCAGCGACAGGAAAACACGCCGATGCAACACATCTTTCATTAAAGCATATTGCCAGGATCGTTGTAGCTCCTCTGCGCCTGAATGTATTTAACCCTCGACGAGCTCTCACATCGTTTTTTGGACTCCTGATCTGTGAGAGAAAAGAGAACCGCGCCAAGCTGGAATGAAACCTCGGTTTTACTTTATACATCTCTTTACATCTCTTGCCGATTTTCATGTTACAAACAATGTGACACTCCAAATCGCATTCATGGCAACACAACATTCATTTGAGCTCATTGTGCAACCGGGAATTCTAACATATTTGGAAATGAGTTGTTTTGACAATAATACAGCGTCCTCTATTTCCCGTGTCCTCTTCTTATTGCTTCAATCAAATCAGATGTTCACACCACAGCCGCCCACCTCTCACAGCGACCTAACCAGCTGCCTTTCCAGGGACTCTGCATCCCTGCCTCTTCTGGTGACGGATGAGTTAGAGAGGCTCCTCGCGGGCCAGGCAGCAGGCCCTCACAGCATCAGCCCCCGGGGGAGCTCCAGCACCAGTTAGCTGTCAAATGTGCGGACAATGCTATCATATACCAGCTCCACGGGCCCACTCCCACCCGCAGAAGCCGAATGAGAATGGCGGCCTTTCATTTCTCTGCTGCTTTCAACAGCGTCCAGCCCCTCCTGCTGGGGGAGCAGCTCAAAGCGGGCATGCTTTCCTTGATTACGGCCTGACTGGCTGCACTGACAGGCAGCGGTTCCTCTTCCTCCGGGGCAGTCTATTGGATGCACTGAGGAGCAGCACCACTGTATTGTCAGCCTTTGAGTTCACTCTCTTAACGCCTCTCCTTTTAAGATTCAGCTCAGGGTCACGGTTTAGCTCCACGAGTTATTCGAAGGCCCCTCTATTGTGCGGTGTGTAGGTTAGGGCGAGTAAAGGAGAGCGGCTGCCAGAAGAGTCCCGCCGGCCGCTCCAGGTGCAGCCATTTGCAGCGGCAGCGGCGTGACGGAGGCGCACGAGGTGGATTTCTCCCGCCGCCGTCCGAGATGTGGCGAGTGAAAGGGCGGGTTTAGTGGATCCGACCGACTACTTAACAAGTTCCACTAATGAGTGGAGGCCAGCACACTATTCTGACTCCAGACATGATCAAAACCCTGCGGCTCTCTGAGGCTGAGCAGAGCAGAGGAGAGAGGACAAGGACTAAGCACAAGGACACCAACTTCCCCGCCTCCGTGGTGAACTCTGTTGCATGATCGCCTCCCACCTCGCGCCCACGGTGCAGAGGCCAGCTGTTTAGCTGCCCCTCCGTGTCAGCAGTCATTAAACCGTGCAATTATTCTTGTCTAAATACCTCATATCTCAGCCGGCTCGGAGCCAGCTGAACTGCGCTGACCCGCGCTGACAGCTTGAGGATGATGTGTAACCGCATTACCGAGGAGTCACATTCCTATCCGGACAATGTCTGCTTTTATAGCGGGCCCTTTGTACATCATACTTAAGCTCGCAGTCAATTAGCATCTGCAGTAGCGTACAGACGTGTGCTACTGTTAAGCATATGTTGAAAATCAAGGCGTCACATTGCTTCGGCCGCACCACCGTGCGCCTCCATTCTTTACACTGTGAGTATTTCCTCAGTGTGATGCTTTGATTCTCTCTGTTCCTCCTGGATTCTCTTTACCCTTCACTACAGCTCCCTTTTATTTCTTTCTCCTGTTCAACACGTTAGCTGTTCATAATCGCTAATCGCCCTGGCATTGACCCACAGTCTCCTCCCAGCACTCAACAACAAGCAGGCGGAGCTGCATGGCGGATGTAACAGGTGTATTACAGTCCACGTATGTGATGGTTTATGTCTGTTGCCGATGAGGCAATTCTTTGTGCACTGTTAGACTGTGTGTGTGTGTGTGTGTGTGTGTGTGTGTGTGTGTGTGCGCGTGCGTGTGTGTGTGTGGGTGGAGCCCTATCTCGCATCTTTTCGCAGTGATTGTGAAGTTGCAGCACCACACCTGCTCTATTCTCACACAAAGACCTACAGCAAACCTACAGGCACAAATACACAGGAATCACAGTGAGGAGAGAAGATAAGAAAATACATTCACATGTGATAAAAACACACAGAGCAACACTGTTCAACGATATATATATATATATATATATATATATATATATATATATATATATATATATATATATATATATGTATATATTGATATATGGTAATAATACTTTTATAGAAATAATAATATATAATATAATTTGTGATTTACTATGTATGCTACTGCCAGAATGAGTGCATTCACGTGTAAACACTTCAGCAAGACTAAAACAAACCAGCCCTGACATAAAAGTCATAATTGCATTTGTATCACACTGTTCCATCAGCGCACATACACACACACACACACGCACACACACACACACACACACACACACACACGCACACACGCACACACACACACACACACAGCCTCCCAGTGCCGGACTGGAGCCTCTCGGCTCCGCATCAACCAGACCTTAAAGCCACCCGATCAATAACGTTCAAGGGCAACGAGCAGCAGAGGCTGAACATTATGCAACTTCCACATGACGCGCGCGACGCTCGCACTTCTGCCAGGAGGTGCGACTCATATTAAGAAAAGCAAAACAAAGATGCGCGTTGTTCACCGGCTCCCGGTGACCTTTAGTAACTCCTGTCCGCTGCTCGGAGACACAACAAGAGCCCATCGCACCCGGAGGAGAGAACGCAGCGATGGAGATGTAGGGATGGAGTGATGGAGTGACTTACTTTAAGACGGCGCTGTCCCCCTGCCTCACGGTGATGTTGTCCTTTAGTACAGAATCCCCGCTCCTGGCTGGAACTCCTGCAGGTACAAGGAATAACAATTTAAGTCCGAGGAGGACGAGACATTTCCACGGCAGCGCCAAATAGCCACAAATCCCCATCATCCGCTGTCACTGCGCAACTTCCAGGAAAACTTGAAAACCGTGGGATATTCCGTGTTTGCGTCTCGGCCGCAAAGGATCGCGGGTTCCTCCACAGAGGGAGATGCGGGGTCGCCTCTGGAGCCGCGGACGACCTGCTCGCGCTGCAAGTGAACAGCCGCGGTTACGAAACACGGTCCGTGTGACGGACGCGGGAAGGAAGGAAGGAAGGAAGAGAGTCTCTCGAGGAAAGTGACTCCGGAGGAGAGGAGAGGAGAGCACCGCGTCTCTGGGAGGAATGCGCACCGTCTCCTCCGCTTAAACCGCCGTGAAATGGATGCTCTGGGAGAGATGCATCAGCCAAGACTTGTATGCTCTCTCTCGCGCGCGCTCTCCCTCTCCTTCTCTCTCTCTCTCTCTCTCTCTCTCTCTCTCTCTCTCTCTCTCTCTCTCTCTCTCTCTCTCTCTCTCTCTCTCTCTCTCTCTCTTCTTGCTGTAGTCCGGGTGAGACGTGTGAAGCTCTAGTTTGGACACATACAATGCAAAAAGCTCATTTCATCCCTTCAGTATCCTTTTCTTTCTTTAAGTAGGCTACAGCTCCTGAGTCTCTCCCTCTCTCTTTCTCTCTCTTCCCTTCGGTCTCTCTCTCTCTCTCTCTCTCTCTCTCTCTCTCTCTCTCTCTCTCTCTCTCTCTCTCTCTCTTTCTCTCTCTCTCTCCATCCCTCTCTCTCTCTCTCTCTCTCTCTCTCTCTCTCTCTCCCTCTCTCTCTCTCTCTCTCCATCCCTCTCTCTCTCTCTCTCTCCATCCCTCCCTCCCCTCCTCCCTCTCTCTCTCTCTCTCTCTCTCTCTCTCTCTCTCTCTCTCTCTCTCTCTCTCTCTCTCCATCTCTGTCTCTCTCCCCCTTGTTCCCTCCCTCTCTATTTCCCCCTCTCTTCCTCCCCTTTAATCTGCAGCCTCCACCATGAGGACCATATGGTCTGCAGTGTTCTCACATGGGTAGGTGGCCCCCGGGCTGGGGCCCAGGGACCAGCAGGTCCTTAAGGGTAGTGCTTGATTGACACTCGGACCCCCCTGTAAGCAGCAACAGGGGAAAAGACATGTGGGTGACTTAAAAAAAAATCGTATTTTTAAATATTTCTTATTATAAATAAGAGTACAGTGAAATATGATGGTGGGGAATCCGTAAGGCCTTTTCTACGGGTGGCGCTGTGGCGAATAGAGCGCAAGGCAACGGTTGTGTAGTTTAGAAAACATAACATTTCAACATAGTTTGTGAAACAAAATGAGATCTATTGGTTTCATGTACAGCAACACTAATTGTTTTATTTGCAGATACCGCTGCACGAGTTTCTTTTTCAAGACGACATTACTCTAAAAAACAAAGTTTAGTCATCCTGGTTGGGTTTAAAATAACACAGAAGAGTTATGTTTGGCCAACAACACCACATAATTAAGTTTAAGAAAACTGTCAGGAACAGTTTGGTTTTGGCACTAAAAAAACAATGAGGTGTCGGAAGTCCTTTTTGTTGGACCCATCCTCCTCCTCCTCCTCCTCCTCTTCTTTTTAGATACTTGCTCTGACTGTCACTAAACACTTGGATGAACGGAATTCGGGTCCAACTTTCCTTTGGCTATACTTTCGTCCTGAGCAACACAAAATAAAATTGACAATTTGTGTCTCCGTACACAAAACAACAGATTGCAGTTTGCGCCTATTTCCAGACTGCCATGACACAGGGCTAAACTGCACACGAACCACCTGAAAAAAATTATTCTGCTTGGATATCATGGCAACACTCGGCTCAAAACACAGACTCTGTGTTGTGATAGACATCAGAAGAAAAGTTGTACATCGACACACAAGTGCGTGCCATGACATCGCTCATCCCCCGCATGCCACCAGGTATTTTGCACACTGCTTAAGATTAGTTTAAGGTCTACAGGAGACAGCCCCTAATTAGCAAGACGACAAATATTCATGGGACACATTTGACATGATTCCTTCGCAGCGAGCACTCGTGCATGAGAGGACGGTAGTGTGAGCCTGTGGTTTACGTGGAGATGGAGATATGCCATGAGAGCGGTTCAACGTGTTTCCTCTCCTCTTAATTGGGATCACTCGGCACTCGGAGCAGGTGACCATGCAGCGGCGCCTGCCTGAAGGCCTGCAGGTGACCAAACATTGTGAAACCAATTTCACGATGATTCAATTCACTTGAAACAAGTCCACTCAGAGAATGAATCCTGAAGTGTGGTCCAATAATATATGGTCCACTCTAATCTCAGTGAGTGATGTAACAGGGAAAGTCTGGCAAAAGCCAAACGTGAGTGCTTATTGTTTACTTGAGAAAGATTCTAATTTGCTGAGATTATAGCAGTAGACAAATCAGAGACATGTGGTATGAAAACTGGAAGATACAGGCGTGTGATTACGGATGAAAGAATGAGGAGGAGAAGGTAATTCATGTTATTCCTGATTGTCCTTTACAGATTGCAAAAAAAAACTGCCTGCAGATTTGATCGGAATATAGGAAATGGAACTTTTTTTTGTTTGCATTATCTGAATATATTTTTGGAAGGAGAAAAGTATAAAAAAAAAAGAAAAAGTAAACCCTTGTTTATTTCAGGTAAACAAGGTTTTACAAAATACAATTATAAAGTGCACATTTCAAGTAAACAAGGGCGAGAGAGAGATTATTTTAATTACTTATTGTTTTATCATTATTGTTGTTATCTGTGTAATATGTATATTTCTATGTTTTTCTGATGTGTTTTGATACTTTGTCAATATTGTTGTTGCAACATTCGAGAGAAAGAGCGAGAGAGGTGTAGATAGCAGTCAGGCTTCGTAGGTCTTGTCGTTGGATGTGATGTGTATTATATCAGCTAGATCTTCGTCCTCCACAACGCTAACCGGCTACATGCAGTAGCATCATTTAGCTGTGGCTCGTTGTGGTGTCCATGTGTTTCTGTCTGAAGTCACCCGTTCGTGTCTGGCTATGACGAGGGGGCGCAGAGTTAGCATCAGCTGTGTGCTCGGCCATCGAGTGCTATTTCAGACTGGATAGCTACGACGATAGCTCAGTTCACAATGACAAATGGCTCATACCACTTCGGTCTCGTCAAGGGAACCGTCTGACAACTCGTTGAAAGTAAACTTTCCATTTATTAGCGTCTTATCATTCATTTTGCCATATCGAGCTCCCGATTCATTTCAACCCGTAACGTTAGCCTAGCTTCCAAGCGCAAACGGCGTGCCTATTGTTTTGCTTCCGGTTGACCTACAGCCGGTTAAACTACATCTGGTGTTAAAAAATGAAAATTGCGTTAACGGCTTTAATAAAATTGACGGTGTTAAAATTGGTTATATATATATATATATATATATATATATATATATATATGTATATATATATATATATATGTAACATACTGGATATATACAGTATTTATATATGGATATCTCCTGGAGACTTATTTGTGCGATATTTGTGTTGATTTGTTTTTATCTTAATGCGTGTTGCTGTTGGATGATGGGGGGTAAACTTCCCGGAATGTTTTTCTCGTTTTTGGTTAATAGTTCTGAAAAGTTCAATCATGTAATGGGCATTCATTTATTCAAGCTTTCATTAATATAACAACAAAATGTCTTCTTCTTTTTATTATATTAGATCATAGACTCCATCCTCCTTTATAATTGTCCTCATTGAATTTCACGGAAATAGAATAAACCCACCTTGCTTTGTGTCTAATACTAAACTAAAATCATATTTGTCCATAAGTGGTGTGCTGTCGCCTAATGGGGATCTTTTCAGATGTCCCTAAATTCCCCTAGAAACACAGCCAATGTTAGGTTAGCTACCATTAGGCTAGCTATACTGGGAGGAGAAATGTTTTAGAGAATCATCTTCTCACGGCCCTATACATAAGAGAATGTTTTATCCACATGAGTTAATATCAAATCCAATAGTTGTATGTCTCATAAAACAGCGCTCCAGCAACATCTGCAACAACAATTAAGCACACACACTTTCCTAATGTTCCTTGGAGCACAGTACATTTTTTTGGCAGAAAGGGTGAATAACAAGTGACGAGAAATATGTAACAGGGCTCTCAAGTGTCACGCATTAAGCGCGACTGTCACGCATTTCGGTCTTAAGTAACGCCCCCCCCCCCCCCCCCCGCGCCACACATCGTATTTCTCACGCTGAAAATAAACTCTAGGCTATTTAATGTGCTGCAGCGCGCGAAACATGCCCTCACTATGGAGGAATCAAGCACGTCTCCCCCGAATCCTCTGGAGGTCTCCTGTGAGTTGCCACTCATCAGCCAATCAAAAAAAAAAGAAATGGGCTACACGGATAGTCTATCAGAAAAACGTATCTTTTGTATCTGGGTAAGACGTAAGGACAGGCTGGACTGGAGCTGGCTGTGTTCTGAGAGTTAAGAAGATAGATGAAAGTTTATTCAGTATCGATCTTTAGAAAATATATTCATCATCAACAAAGTTATTTTTCCACTACACTACCATTCGGTTAGCTACCATTAGGTTAAGCTACCAAGCAAAGCATGGGACCGCCTCTGGTCCCTAAAAGCTGGTTTGTGTCTGGAATATGTGAACAAGACCTTCTGAAAAGGTATTTTGTGCTTACATGTTGAAGATTATTACACATATTTGTGTTTGATCAAGTCATAACACAGCAGACCTTGACCAAAAGCCCGAGCCCTCCGAGCCATGCAGGTGCAGCTGTCACTCTCAGCAAAAAAAGATTTGACCTTTGACAATAAAATGACAGATTTTCTGGCGATGATCCACATCCATGAGTCCCATAGAGCAAGCTTATGAACCCACCTGACGGGCCCATACGTTGTAATTTCACCATTTGGCCGCTCGGTCAAATAGCTCAAAATGCTCTTTCTGGAGGCTTTTTATAGATCACTGTGTCCGTCAGCTTTTTTCTCAACTCTAAAAAGTTACACAAACGTGTTGCTGTTAACAGTTCTACCATGTTGTCCCATTGATCTTTGCCTGGAAACATCGACATTGATTGATTAAAAAGCTACAGAACCTTCTTGTACACCTGGGAGGTGTCCTTTTAGACTAACTCAATAGGCGGGAGATGACATTTTCAATGCATGTGTTAGTTTTGATGGTCAGGGTGAGGAGAAGATCAAAAGGGAGTCTGAACTTCACCAAACCACATTGCCTTTGTTTGCTGATGTGTTCCTGAGCTGTTTATCAGTTCCATATATGTATGCATGGGGGGGATGCCGGCCACTGAGGAAGCGAGTGGCACTTTGCAGCGTATCTGACAGCGGCACTCAGAACCCCCGATGACAGTCTCATGAGACGATTGAACAAGATCATTTCTTTACCTTAACATCAATTTAGCACGCTGTTAAGCTATTGGAAGGAAGGCAACAAATGGAAATCCACCTAGGGCTTTGGAGGCCGTTACCGGGAAAGATAGGAGTGACACGCATTGTCCTTGTCTGGTATCAAATGTTTGTGCAACTGTGAAAGCAACTGTTGTGTGTTCATCAATCTTGTCCCACGAACAATTGACTTCACAATAAAAGCCTTTCTCTTTTAGATGAGTGTACTAAGTGCACTGCACGGTACAGTGCACCCAAGACAATTATATCTGTTTAGCAAGTGTGAGGCTTTCTGGAAATGTTTTTTTTTCACATTCTCTGTTAGGAGAACACAAAACAGTTTACCTACGCAGCAGCTACAAGCCATAATTACCCAGAAGTCTAGAAACTGTACAGAGTCAATCTGTTCTCACTCCTAACTCTCCAAATACTGTCGCAAGGGCATTGCCCTCAACACCCTTCAGCACATGAGACACACCGGGCTTAGGACTAAGTCCAATGTAAACCGGTCCACTTCATTATTAGAGCGTCAGAGCCACAGACTGAACATAAAGGGTGTAGGCTGTGTGAGAGGGAAAGGAAACCAACACAAGACTTTCACCCAGGAGACCTTCGCTTGTGTCCCGTGTGAAACTGAAAGTCACCGTGAATGTGACGGAATTCATCATTTCCGTAGCAATGTAGGTTTTGAGTCATTAGTCAGAAACTGATAAGCACCAGGCTCCCCCTCCCCCCTTAGATTGGGGAGCACTGCGCTTCTTCCGTTTTGTAGTAGTGTGTTCTATTTGTGTTCAAATAGTCGTACATCCAGCACGATATAAGCAAGATTCCCCAAAAATGCCTCCTTGAGCCATCCTGAGTTTCTCCAGCTCCATGGTTCAGGGCCTTAACAACATCCCACCTACTAATAACACACCTTTTTGGAAAGATTAGCCTTGATGTGTTATGAAGGAATGTTAGTCATAAAACTGTCGTTGGGTTCAAAAATGGAAAAATTACTGATTTTATGCCCAAAGATTGTCTGAATGGTGCATGCTCGGACTTAAAATGTACGTCTCCTTTCGCACTTGTGGTTTTAGAAATGTGAGACAAACAGAAACCTTTGGGACCAGGAAATGTGATATGAGGGGAGAAAAAAAATCTCTGCCCGTTTTGAGATTTTTCAGGGACTAATAGGGGTGTCTATCATGCTTATACTTTATTTGTAGACTCCCACAAGCCAGTAGAGCTACAGAGGTGTGTTTGTTAGTAAACCCAACTTTGTAAGGGATTTAGTGAAACCTTACGGTCCGCCGTAGAAGTTGACGGAGATTACGTTAGTACATAAACTTAACTGGTTACATTAATTATTTTTAACACTACATGTCTTTTCTCACAAGGGTTACGGTATTGTAGCAATTTAAATTAAGTTAAACAACGATGGATGTAATTAAGGAAACATTACAATTATTTATTTTATCCGACAATAGGAGCGGGGGGGGGATTTTCACGCACGGTTACAATAGTGTGTTAAGTTAAAAAGTGTTTTTTGTTGCAAAAATCAAACTACCTGTGAAGACTGAAGTTTATTTTGAAAATATAGTATGATCTTAACGATTGGAAACCGACCCTGACTCCTGAAATATCCAGTGGACGCTAGATGAGTACGTAGTTGGGAGAATGAATGAACATGATGAGGAATTGTGTTGTGCGGGGTGCACGGGGTCAATACTTGTAACATAATGAGCAGCCCATCACATTCACCGAACCAGTTTACGCTCAGGTTGTTATTGAGGAATTATGATGATGTCTTGTGCCAGAGAAATTCAGCTAAGATAAGACTTAATTAAAATGATATCTACCTGGGATGCAACACAGGTCCTGACTATGTGCTCGTCCTAATGGTTTTTAAATTAAAATCCGTCCCTGACCTCAGCAAAATCTAAGATATGTGGTCTTAATTAGAGTCAAAGGTGGGGAGGGGTGGGCTGCGGCCCTCGCTCACAGAACCGCCCCTCCCCCAGTCGATTAAGGCTGCAACGTTTGGTCACGCGATTTCCTGTTAACACCTTGGTGGCATCTGCCATCAATCCACTGTGAGAATAAAGACGGCAATAACACCATCAACAGAGAGAAGGGAGAGTTGCAGGGATGTGCAGTATTTTCAGCAATCAGTTCTGCACAGAGGATAAACTAAGAGTGCAATCCGTTTCAATCCCTGTCCTGTGCATTACGTTTTAAACCCTCATTGTTCTGCCTAACAGCGGGTCAGATACATCCGGTGACCTTGCAAAAGCTCCACCGCGAGCGAGGGGGGCCAAGCATGCAGAAATGACAAATTAGAATGGCATTGTTTGTTGCACGGCGCACATGAATCACTCCTGATGTAGCAAGGCTAGGGGCAGAGCAAAAGAAAGAAAGCTAAACTATGTGGCCTAGATCAACTACCCATGCTCTAAAATAGGAGGTGGACATATTGATTTTAACATGCCTAAATGAACAAAGCCATTTCACTTAAATCATCGTCTTTTTGATCGGTCGCAGCCGTGTGCAGCCCAGCTCCTCCCAGCTCCTCCCAGCAGATTGTGTTTCTCATTTATTTCACTTATATATGCAGTGACATTCACATAATTTCCTGCTGCGGCGCATTAACACCAGGCCCTGCGTGGTTTATGCAAACAATCCATGCTAATCTTCATTCACATCATGCAAGGATGGGCAGAGCTCGCAGACAATAGACCGGCCTCTGACCAAAGCGAGCTAATACCCATGCAAAAACATGGGGAGACTGAATAAAGAGCGCTCACTCAATGGATTCAGTCATCTGCAGAAGCTCAGAATCCACTGGCACAAGAACACTAATGTTATGCAACTTATTCATGAGTGGCTGGCATTCTGAGGTCAGTCCAAGTTTTGGGAAATGTTTTGAAATGAGAAAGAGCTCGTTTGGGGCAATGGCAGGAGTCCGAGACAAGTTCCTCTCTGTTGGCTGAAAGTATGTAAATGAGCTTGAGTTCATGAGTCACGTTTGGGTTAGGTACAACTACAATGGTGAGTTACACAATCTAAACCCAATTAGGACATGAACTGTATATATAAGCACCTTGATTTATTAACATCAGGAGACGGATATTATCTAACAAATTATTGCGACCAATATTTGTCTGATGGCTCAACACACATCAGCGTTATCTCCTGCTGCAGGAAGCAATCTCATGCAACCTTTCATAAGGAAATGATGAACTGGTTGTGTCCGGTCTCGAGTAAGTACTGCAGTCAGTCACAGCAAGGCCGGATGCTCTGGAAGAACAAAAGCATCTTCTGGATGTTGATATGATTTAGGTCAATATTCACCGGTTAAAGTAGAGAAATAGAAGGATGAAGATGGATATGTTGGCATGTCTTTTTCAGTGTATCTTAATACAATACCATACAACACATTTCATTAGGTTTGGTGGGTGGATGTAATTGTTGCTCCGGTTCCCATTGCATGGTATACGGCTCTGCTCCACTTGACTGGACTCACTTTTGGAACCAGGTCTTGTTCTCTATAGTACCTGCTTAGTGGAGGCGGGACACTCACTGAATCATTTTATCGGCAAACTAGCAGAGAAGTGTCTGCACTTTGTACGGTATAATGTACGCAGTGGGACACGTGTAAATCTGGGTCGAGTGAATAAAAAAAAGCTGACACCATTGACCTCAGTTTTGCGATCTAAAAACAGTGACTTTGCGCTGGAGGTACTGTGTCCTCTAGTGACTATACTCTCTGACCAATCAGTAGTCTACAGTGTTTTAACTCCACCCTCTAGTGTCAGATCAGCTCAGAGAATACCAATAATGGACTGGTTCTATTATTACCATCCACAAATTTGCTCATGGGAAATAACTGTTATAATTTGGAATAAAGTATTAAAGTGAATTCATATCATGAAAATCCATCTCAGACTCTGTCTCGTAGACTTTTTGTCTCTTCAGAGTCTGATACGGCCAAGGAGCTCTGACCATGCCACGAAGAACAGGTTAGAGCCTAGCTTGGAAAGATTACATTTGGAACATAAGTAAACATAATATATAACGTGTTAAATTGAACACATCTGGTTTTAGAACTAATAGTTCCTAAAAGTCAGAGAGTTGACAATGACACTATGTCATGAAACTTGGGTTGAGTAAATACATTTTCTGTACACGATTTGTGTGTTTAGTCAAAGGTTATTTTGACCCCGACCGTAAGTCACACCAAAAGAACATACCATATTTGGAAAGCCTGATGAGCTTTGTTTGTGTTTCAACCTATTGGTCCGATCGATGGAAAGGGATCTGGGAGGGCTGAATTACACAATAAAGTCCGTGCTGAAAGTTTAAACTGTGGTCTTGTTGTATGTGCCTGTTGAGGTCATTAAACGTTCCCCGCTGGGTTGCAACTCCAAATCAACGTCTCTCCTCGTCATTTTTGCCACAACACACAGGGATTGTAACACAAAGTGGGCATTTTGTTCTGCAAAAAATGCAGCTTTAGAGAACATCCCCTAATTGGTCAAACTCATAATGTTGAAGACTAACTTGGAATGCACCTTTCCACAGAGGACCGTGGACTTTGCCCCCAATCAAGCGCTCAAAAATATCTGTAAGAGAAGATCTCTTAATGGCGAGTAAAGACCGGAGGAATAATTACAGTGACCAAACAGATGTACATGTATTCCTCAAATGGGTACCTGAAGAAAACAGGATTAGAAACAAATACCAGCTTTGTTATTCAACTTTAATTGCCTGAAGTTCAGGACTGACAGCGTTTCTTCTCTGAGAAGGGACTGATTGCTTCTGTTTTCCGATTTTTTTTTTTAATCAAATAGAAACTCGATCCAGGTCTGCTTTATACTGTGTGGGAGCTTAAGTGCTCCTGGCATGGATAGCTGCACATGATTCCAACTTTGATCTCAGATAACTACATCAGTCGCCAGTTATCAGACAGCTTTAATCAGACGTGTTAGCTGCAGTCTCAGCGTGTGGAACAAAAGGTTGTTTACGTCTGTCGCCAGCCTTTAGAATGCAGGCTTGCTCTCTCGGCGCTTTCAGCGAGCCGTGCTGCTCTTTGTCACATCTGATCCCGATCCCAGCCCGCCCCAGTCCTCTCTCTCTCTCTCTACTAATGCTGCGGGACGTGTCGCAAAGTCACTCAATGTATGCACGGCGAGAAGGCATGAATTATTGAAGAAGCGGGTTCCTTTAACTGATTTGAATGTTCAGACATCCTGTGTTATCAATAGTTGTAATTCTCCCAGCAGGCCCCCGTGCTCAGCAGATATGCTGATACACTATCACAGGCTCACTGACCTCTGCATGACTTTCTGTTGCGCATGTGACAGAATTAAAAGTGTGGGCACAAAGATGAGGCATTGATTTGAACACGTTAGTAAAAGTGCGTTCCATTTATAAACATTTTTTTTTCCCCAGCCTGTCAACATTCCCTCCTTTTTTAGCAGCAGCACTATTGACTACAAGCGATGGACGTAAAAGCCGCCTGAAAGTCAAAGCTAAATCCTCCTGCATTAAGGCATCCATTCTTTATGAGAGCCTTGCAAATATGAAAGGCATCAACAAGGACAACAAGGTGAGTGTGTGTGTGTGTGTGTGTTTCTACATGCTAGCATATTTACCCTTTGAGTTTCAAAGTGCTTAATTTCTTTCCACCATTACATTGAAACCTGATTTCAATGCCGGTAAAAGAAGGCAGTTGTCATAGTTTATGTAACACACATCTGTCTGGATAGAATTGAATCCAGGATTGTGGGTCTGTGAATGGTTTGGATAATGAAGGCTTTGTGATGGCATTTCAACAGATACCTTGGGGGGGGGAGCCTAATACGTTTTTGGAGCGTGTTAGGACGAAGAGATAAGACTAATGAAGAGGCAAACGATCCGGCAGTATTTCCTTATTTTTATTACAAAAACACTTTGACAGCTTCTTCAGTCAACAATCACTACTTCTTCCCTTAACAAACAATAATAAAACCCCAGCATGATGGGTTATTAAGACAAACATTCATTAGCCACTTTGGTAACTGTACACATTGAGATGCTCAGATTTACAGCCTGCGGTCCTCCAGGACTAAAGAGCCAATACGGTGGCCATCTCAGCCCTAATGCCAGTCCTATCAGCATTAAATTGTCTTTAACCTAAAAGGTTATAAACAATTTAGACGCTGACAATAACAGTGTCCAATCTGAAGTCAGAGCAGCGGCTCCCAGTAATGCTCATACCAGAGATGGATCCCGCTCACTTCAAGGTGAATGCATCTGAATGAGCAATTTCCATTCAAATATTAGTCAAATGGAACTAATACCTTTGGATAGAACGAATCAACCACTCGGATCATATTTGACACTGACATATGGTTGGCAGTTTTGGGAAAGTTGGGAAAAAAATATCTACATGATGAGGGGAATATTCAAAAAGAGGTAGCGCACAATTTCATCCAATTTCCATATCGGCGGAAGTCAATCAGAAAGTGATATCAGTGCTGAATTATTTGTCAGTGTCACTTTAGTTGCCCAAATATCGGTGGTGGGTGCAAACAGAGTATATGGACCCCCATGACGATTGCTTTACTTCTGTTTTCAGTGCTGGATTTGGAGGCGTATAAACAATCTGTGATCTTGCAGAAACAAGTGTTTTCTTTGTGTGTTCAGCTGGGGTCCATGGTAGCCACAAGCAACTCCACCATGGTAAACCTCTGCATATTAAAGACGTTAATGACGGCCCTTATTTGCAATGCATACTGGCCTGAGACACATTATACTAAAAGCACTGCTGTGTGAATATTGATTTACATCTAGCATATGAGCGTTTTGCTCCAGAATAATACAATATTATGGATTTGTATACACTGGTTGCATTCCAGTCAGAGATAAAAGTTGCTTTTGATTCCCCCTCCCTCGGGCTGATGCCATAATTAAAAAAAGAAATGCCATAATTATAAAAAGAATAAAGATAATGTTTAGGAGATTAAGTGTTGCAAAGATTTGCAGAAAGAAAGAAGAGTGCAGTCAATGCAATTAGAGGACAGCCAGCTCAGAGTTGTTTTTGTCGTATATTTCCTTTTTAAGTTTGATCGTAACATCTGCCGGACAAAAGTGGATTTGGGAACAGCCCATCATTAGGGAAATGAGGAGAAATAAGAAAGAGCACCAACAATGTGGGGACAATTGTTGGCAATTCATAGTTTTGTCAAGATACTTTTTGTATATACAGTAACCAAATCATGGACAACTGTCTTTTACAACTCTGACAGTGTTCTGGATTCAAATCCAGAGAAAGGCAGAGTATCCTGAGATGGCCACGCTCTGAAAACCTGCCTCCATTACAGCATCCTGTCTTTGTGCAGTGGGTTTTAAGCAGTAGACTGGACATCCAAAACACACATCGGGTGTAGTTAGTTGTCTCCCATCAACCCGAGATGGGACCGGCTCGTAGCAGAGAAACAAGCTCAGGGCTCCCACTAGTTTGGCGTATGGGTGAGTTGTAGTTTCGTGAACTTTATATCTGTTTTTTTGCCGGTCGTATCATTTTATTATGTCATATTTATTACGTCATATCTATAGCCCACACCGTGAAGGTCGGTCCATGAAGATATTGTCTTACATGAAACCGGTCTGTGGGGAAAAAAGGTTGGGGGCTGCTGCTCTATAATATCACTTCTCAAACCCAGACCTCTGCTTTTGTACAGCCAAAGGTTTAGCTAGTTTAGTTGCTAGCTTAATTCATTGTTTGTGTCGGAGAACGCAACAACATTTAAATGCAGACACAAACCTGTGGAAGCTTGCACACTAAAACCCATGCTCAGTTGAACTTAATAATAGTTAAATAAAAAGCTAGTGTGCATGTCTGTTCGACATACGTTTTGGGCATTTCTTTGCTTTATGTGAGATCTCAACCGATTGTTTAAGCTCGAGTGAGAGGCAGAGAAAAGGATGAAGACTGTGCTAATACACTTCTGACTGTGTCAAAGGATGTGCGGGTGAATGCAGCTTTCTAAAGCGGAAAGTAATTAAAAGCTGTTTTCGCACATCAATGCTTCACATGTTGACTTGTGATTTCATCCATTAGAACAAAAGGACCTGCAGCTCGTGTACGAAGGACACATATCGTATGATGGAGCTCGCTGCAATGAAAGGAAAGAATTTTCCAGACATATATGTAGTTATGTGTTTAATGTTCTTTTTGTTACATCGACACAACCCTTCTTTTAAAGTGGGGTGTTCATGATGATGTTTGGGTCACTTTACTGTCCTTTCAGGGCCCACACAGTGCAGATAAATTTGCACATTTGACCAGGGACACGTTGTCTTACTTTTCATACTCATATTTACAGCTTTTTTTTTCTTTTTTTTAAAAATGTATTTGTACTAACGTGTGCCATGCTATTTAACCTTGAACAACAAATAGCTGCGGGCATTGTCCTCACACAAAATACATGCCAATGGTCAGGGCCTCTCACGCCAAGTTCTTACTGGACCTTGGATTTACTCTGCAACAGACCAGTTTGCCTGTGGTGTGTGTGTGGGAGTGTAATACTCATGTTGTGGCGACAGTCATCTGTGTACACAGTGCATGGTGGGGACTTGTCTCTCTCTTTGGGGGCAACATGCATATCCCCATAACATAACTTCCACTTGAGACTTGCACCTCTCTCACAAACAGAGACTTGAGACTTGGTTTTGACATGTAACATGAGGTGATGGTTTATTAGGTAAGTGTGGTTATGGTTATGGTAATTCCCCAGAATATGAATGTAAGTGTTAGGATGTTGAGGTGTTGTGTGTTCCTGTTTTATGTTCTAGGTCCTCGTCTCTTGTGTCTTCTGTTCTCCTGTACTTTTTGTCCTGTGATTGTCTGCCCTGTCTGCTAGTTGTTTCTTTCTGTGTCCAATCACCTGCCCCTCCCCTGTGTATTCAATCCATGTTTGTCTTGTGCCCCAGTGTTTTTGTCTGGGAGTAGTCCGTGTGTGTCCTGTGAGATCCCTGGTTTTTGTGATTTCTGTTCCTGTCCGTTTTTTTGATTCCTGTTTTTTCTTTCTTCTACCTTTTTTCCTCTCGGCCTGTTGGAGGCTTGTCCTTAGATTTTGAAATAAATATTATTTTTGCACTCTTGCTTTGGCCTCTTTCTTACCCCCACCCTGTAACAAAGTCAATGTAATGTATTTGTAATTGATTTGAACGACTGTATATGTGTGTATGTTCGATCATAATGACAAAAGATTTGTCCTGATGATCTTCGGAACGTTCACAGTCTCTAGAACCCAAACTGTAAGATAAACTCAATGTAAAACATAATGATGAGTTAAAATGATCAAACCAAAGTTTAGTAACTTTTCTTGTATCTCACATGAACAGACAATATCACTCATCTGTGTAAAGTTATTCATATTGTGCAAAGTTAGTGAACCATGTCCACTTTCACTAATTGTTGGTTGACCTCCCTGAAGTGACGTTGGGACTCCAACATGCAGCTGTGACATTATGAAAGGCAGCAGACGGCTGACTCACGGCTCGTGATTTCTCTCTGTCTCCCTGACACACAAACTCTTTATCCTGCTAACTTTCAACGGAAGCGAACGGTGCAGAGGTACGTTAGCGTCCCACATGGAGAACTGTCTTCTACAAAGCTGGCAAATAATGAATTAGCACGGGCAACAATTTAAGTCATTGTGTAGAAATTGAGTCTTCCCCATACAAGAACTAAGAGATCAGATTCCTGCTTTTTTTTTTACTCATTTTCATATGGAATGGACTTGCTACTGAGTGAAGGTATACGCTTCCCTGCGTATGTCACAACAACACCAGCGAATGGCTCACTGGGGCATTTTGATCTCGCCAGTTTTCTTCGGCCAAACTAATTTCTGCACTCACGGTGTAAAAGTCTGGAGGGCACAATTACAACTAGCAATGGAAAGGAAAATGTTGGCATTGAGAAGAAAACAGGGGGTAATCTCACTAATATTTCTTATCCGCAGAAGTCCAAGAAGCCTGAGAGGGTACAGTATGTCCCCAGACAAAATGACATTCCACCCACACAAACGTCAACGCACAACTACATGGCAGTCTTTACTATCTCTACCTGGGTTCCCTGTTGGTTGGTTTGGAATCGAAGGAGGCCCAAAGCATTTCCCTCCCAGTCTCCACGTCAGGTGCTTTCGTCCTCATGTAAGAATGTCTCATTTTTATTGCGATTATCTCCAATATTATGCATCATCTTCAGCCCTCGTGTCGCAGCAGTAAAAGGACTCACAGATAAGACAGTGCAGGTACAATGACGGAAAACATTTGCAATGGCCTGACTCATTCCACTAGATCTTAATTAACTGGCATAACCACACAGATGATTTGTGTGCCGATGGGATTTGGTCAACAGGGATGATTGCATGAAGTAGATATGCTCATTCAATATTCATTATCTCCCCGTTCCATTTTCTCATGGGGCCGACAGGTCCTTCCCGAGATCAAGATATTTCCCTCAAGTCTTCAGATGCATAAAGACTTCGACTTGGAGCTTCTGTGTTCAAATTAATTTCATAACCAAGGTTGAACCATTAAAATAATCAGTCATGAAATATTTTCTCCCCGGTTGATTTAGCTAAATTGAACCTTCCCTGTGAATCGTAGACCCACATTAAGCCGTGCATTGAATACTGTAAAAGTCTCACGTCTGAATTCGGAGCCAATGTGTTGTGCACAGTGAAGAATGCACACTACAGTGTGTCTGTATGACAGAGTGAAGCGGCTCAGAGGATGGATTCATTATCCTTATCAAAAGCCAAAGAAAAGACAAATATAAACCATTCTCCTGCTACTGGCCTCGTGGTCCTCACAAAGCCTCAGGGAGCGCCAGAAAGACAGCGGAAATGTGGTGTTTAAAGGAGTGCAGAGGGGAAACACTAAATCCTATAATAATATGATCAGGAGCCCAGAACAATAGGCTCTTCTCCAAACCTGCTATTGTTTCCATTGTATAACTCTGGCCCTGAACACCGTTACCACTATTAATCTGCTCCCAACACACTCACTTCTTCCACTCGTTTGGGTTGAATGGTTGACAGCAGGCATTCTTAACAAACAGACACAGAGAAATATTTCAGTTTGGAAATACTCACCAGTTATGAATGGCAGGATCTTCAAATAAATAAATAAGCCCACGGCAGTGGTTGATTCTTGTGGGGCTACAGCTCACAGTAAAATGCACTGGAGCCTTTTATTCACTCTCGGCACTTATATGCAAACATGTGATCAAGTTAGGCAAAACCTATTAGTATTACAATAAATGCACAGATAAAACAAGATTGTTTTAACTCATTTGATCAGTCGCTCAGAGGTATGACGGTTTATTAAAAGATGAAATACAATTGATTTAAACAATTAATTAATGAATTACAGATTTGTCTTGAACAAAATCATTTAAACAAAGTTGAAGTGATTACAGATGAACTATAACCTGCAAACAAGCCAGCACATACGTATTATTATTATTATACTAATTTACTATTCTAATGAACAAGATAGAAGAAGGAGCCTGTGTCAGTTAGACAAATGCTACCTCTGGAGAACCCCGATGGAACCAGAGTTAGAATGTTGTGATGTATCGTAGCTTTCAAAACATGTTAGATCTGCACGTTATGGTAAAGTGGAGGGAACGATGTGTTAATTAAAAGATATGCCTTGTGGAGTGTCTAGACGAGGAAGGTTTCCTTCTTACATGTGTTCCAGGATGACTTGTGTGTCAACCCAAAGAATGTGAGGAGCTTCATCATTCTTTCCGCTGAGCAATGACCGTACACAACACTTTGTTACAGGAATGTCAGTAAAATATTGAGGCGGTTTGGATAAACTGATTTCAGAGGCTGTGGTCTCATCCAGCCTCTTTGAAAGGGTTACATGGCTCTCCAAATACAAGTTGATGGATGACCACACAGCTGGCTGTCACTGCTACTTGCTGTAACAGCCACGGTGTGCAGTGATTTGAGGTTATAACACTGACTTCATATGATTTAGAATTGTCTGCGGCTCTAAAAATATCTTAGCTGTATCTTAAGACTAAAAAACACGGCCAGAGAGTTCAAGCAGAAGGGAAGAGCGAAGATGTGACTCACATTATCAAACCTTTAATTACAAGTCTATAAAGTTCTCACACGAAAATCACTCTTAACACTATTACACCCTAAAAAAAAAAATCAACATCTCAAAAGAAATATGTGCTACTTTAATAACCTGGTGGGTCCTTGCATATGCTGTGTGAACGATGAGGAAACTTTTCATAAGAATATCTTGGCAAAGCCAGCAGGCTGAGGTTGCTGTAGTCACCTGCACTTCATTCCATTTGTGAGGTGAACTTTACGAGACACCAGAGACGACAGCTTGTGAAATTAACTGAAAAGTCAAAATAAATTGTCTCGATCCACCAAGACGGCGCTGCCAGAGATCACAGGTCTCTGTAAGTGACATCCAAATGAAATGATGACTTATGATCACAACAAAAGTGACTTTGCGAAGTGGCTAGTTTTCTTTTTCTTTCCAAAGTTTATTTCCCACTCGACAAACACCCACTCACATCTCACTTTTGTTTTCACTGGTAAAGGTTGCAATCGTCATTCATTCTCTTGACTAATGACTCTGTAGTCACAGGTATTTATGGACATCGGCAGTGATCTACATCTATGGAAACATGACACCCTTTTTTCAGGCGCTTTCTTTGTCATCTCAGGCACAAATTCTGTCCATCTCAGTGCAAGCAGCGCTCAAACATCGTTGCAAATTAGTCACAAGCAGGACTGAAGAGAGACAGATCAAAATGTACCCTAGTGTTTTCAATGTTTATTTAAACCTGTTTTCCGGTGGATTTGTTCATTCCTTTAGCACATGGTGGTCACGTACGGCATAAGTGAGTCAAGTTCAAGTCGACCACGACCTTTCATTCACCTAACTGCCTGTGAAGAAGGCCGTCCCTGATACGTCCTGAACTGATGCTTGAGGGGAACTGGAGCATCATGAGCTCAGGGCCACTAACCAATATATTTCCTAAGCTGGGAGTGAGAATATGTTGGAACTAGAAAATTTCGCAAGAAATTTTGAAAGTGTGGCTACTACTGCCGTAAGACAGGGCAATATATAGCTTTTGTTTATGACGCTGTCCCTCCTCAAAAAGATTCGTTGAGGAGTTTTGTGCGTTAAACTGATTGGCTCATATGAAGCACCCGTGTGCTCTCGTCGTCATGGTGACCGAAGACTGAGTGAGAGCCATCAGACGGATTAGAGGCAGACTGGACTGTAAATTTAAGGAAATACACCAATCAAACTATTGAATTTGATTTAAAAAACCTACATGAACCATGCGAGAGATAAGACTTTTGTGAACATTCATGTGTCCTCAAATGTTTGTGATATGCTTGTTATGTTTGTAGAGTTTTGATTATGAGTGTGAGCTGGGCGGTATGGCCAAAAATGTATATCATGATATTTTTGTAAGATTCTGACAGTTTCACGGTACGCTGTAGTGAACTCACTTGCAACAGGCCATCATCTGTTTGTAGGTTGGTTCACAGGGTGCGTTAGGAAGCTTAACATGGAGGGACTTAGGACCTAGGGGAATGTAGGTATGGATTTTTCATATCCCCCCTCTTAAGAAGGCAGCAAAATGTAACGTTCATCATCCCAAATGGCGACGCAGCAGTCTGAACTACTTACTTTAACAACAATAACCTTTTACGACCATTCACATTAATCCCATTGTGAATTACAGAATACTGAATCATTGAGGAGATGACCTCTAATAGTTAAAGGCAACCGGCAGCATATTATTACATTATGACATTTTAGGAAGCATTTTATTATTGACTTCTTTGCAGAGGTATAATACAATAGAAAGTCCTTGCAAGTATTTGCACCATCAAATTTGGGACGAATATTCAGTCAACGTTCACAGATTAACCTGAAATTAAAATTTTGAACCTGATCTCAGCTGTGTGAGCTTGCACAATTAAGTTAATCTGTGCTTGCTGATTTAATTTATGTAAGTTTACACTTTAGATTAGGTCACAGAACATGCTTAACTAATGCTTAACTAACTAGTAAAAACCAGTGAATTAATGAATAGTAACTATCTGAATTAATTAGAAATTGCAGCATTTTTTAAAAATCATTTACTAACACTTCACACATGATCTTATTAATCATGTATGAATACTTCATTTACAAATGGGAAACCCATCATTTATAAAGTCTGAAACCCTAGCTTATTAATCAAGAACTAATCATTTATAACTGTGTTTATGAATGAGTTACTAATGAGTATTCATGTTGAATTAATGCTTTTAAAATGATGAGTTTATGGTGTATTCATGCTTTAAATGCTAAACAGTGTGCACTTATTATAAAATTCATGGTTTATTCACACTTTACTAATGCTAAATAGTGAGCACTTATTATAAAGTGCTACCCAAACATTAATGAAAACACCAACAGGTCATAAAATTAAAAGAAAACTCAGATTTATTATTTCCTTGCGTTAATGCTGTGGTTTACATCTTGATCACAGCTTGAGCCTCCGGACAAGATGAGGAACCGAAACAAAAGTATGACAACCACGAGGATGAAGAAGATGAAGACCATCTTCAGGTCAATTCATATTTTACAGCCTTGATGAATCTGTACCCTTGAGTACTTTTTAGCGTGGGCTTCAGTGAAATAAACATTCAAACATGGAATTAGAGTTAAAATGATAGTTGGGTTTTATTTGGGCCTGCATGTTTTTGAGTTTGGTGGGAAACCGGATTGCCAGGAAACCCTAAAAACAGGTGGAGAACATGCAGACAAAAATTGTGGACACAACCTTAAAGGGAAGATGTAATGGCCACTTTGAGTTTGGGGGAAAACCGGATTGCCCGAAGGAAAAACCCTACAAACAGGTGGAGAAAAAACAAAATTGTATCACAACCAGGGATAAGCAAATGGTGAGAAACAAAATCAGGACATCAGTCCATCATTTGTGTTTCACCATTCCTTCGCATCATTCAATTGTGTTACAACCTGTTATTTTTGTTTCACCATTCTATTGCGGCCTTTGGGTTGAGAGTGAAGGGTACAGGTGAGGGAATGGAAGAGTGGATCTATGGCGGATGAGGGGGAGGACGAGGCGGAGGAAGAGGTAGTCTGAGAGAGTGAGAGGGTGTTTGTTAGGAAGAACAATGAGTCGCCTAACTTGACTCACTCGACTCGCCGATTATTATAAGAATGGATGAGTGGATCTATGGAGGAAGGGGAGGGAGTCTGAGAGAGTGAGAAGCTGTTTGTTAGGAAGGAAAATGAGTCGCCTAAATAGCCCACTGAAGCCACACTTAATTAGATGATATGGTACGATAGGTTGACACCTGAATTCCAACTTCTAACGCTAATGAATTACTAATCAAACCTGTTATGTAATGCAAAAGAGGGTCCTGTAACAGGCTTTGCATTTTCAGCACCAATGTCTGCCGAATGCCACAAGTTACATTTCAAAAGGTCAAAAAAAAAGGGTCTAATGTGTCTTTGCCATGTTCTTTGCAAGCTGCTGTCAGCACTCTTCCACACATAGTTTGTTGTTTGAGGAAGTTTTGTTTTTCCAGTTCAGTCTTCTCTTCTGTTAATATCTGCTCAATTGTGTCATTTCAGGTTCAGCAGTCCGAATATTTCCTGGTACAGAGTAAGTTAACACCAGGCTGAAAAGCAATGCCCTCTCTGGTTCACAGTTTGTGAGTATAAGTGTTTCACTCCTCAGTGGTGCCTCAGGAGGTAGAGTGTGCCGTGCACTGCCAACAGGGTGCGGGAACACTTTACCTTCACAGGCGGCAACCTGCAGTTCTGAAAAGTGAAGCCAATGCGGAAAATCCACAATGGAAAAATCCAAAATGCTGAACATGAGGCATTACAAATGACAGTCCAAAAACCAATGGCTGATGTTATGGTAAATGTGTCCACTTCTTCCAGTTTATGGTCATTTAGATATTATATCTCCTAGTGCCTCTCATATTAACATATCTTGCATATCATTTTCAGTTTGCTGGCTCTAAACATTAGCCTGTCACTCAAAACACTTTTCTTTGGCTTTTCAACCAAGCAATAAATGATGAAAGCAGATCTCAACATAATCTGAGTATCAGTTATTGGGATTTGATTAGATCCGACAGGAATCAGATTTAATAAATAGCTTTGATAGTGGATTGAGATTTGATCCAATGCTTTCAAACCATAAATATAATTTCACTCCCTATCTGTGAGATTAATTTGATATACAGCTATTGTCAAACCACTATAGCCGAGGACTGAGCTGTATCTCTCACTGCAGCACCAAATTTAGAGTCATGATCATCATAAAGCCTCCTGCTTTTGTCTTGTGATTTATGACGAATCCAGATATAATTTCTTTTAACATATATTTATCTGTCAGCTGAAAGACAGAGTCCTTGACAGTATGTCTGTTGACATGAGTGCAAGAAGCCACCAGTCATAAAAAAGTAAGGTCACCAGGATCTAACTCAGCGCTGGTGCTTCCAAACACACTGGCAGCTAGGATATTTGCTTCTCTAGTCCATAAATATCCCAATCCTCACTCATTCAACAAGAGTCTCTCAAGTCGCCTGATGATGAATATCTGGTCTAACCCTGAAATGACTGAGCCGGCAATGATGACTAATGTCAAGCAGGAAGGAGTTGTAGAGCCACAATCCCTCACTGTCAGGAAGAGGTCCTCCTCTGGATTTTACTACTGTGGTCATTTGGACTTTTGGTCGGCTCCTTTGTCATTCAACTTTAAAAGAATTATCGTAGATGTTGCTCTTTTTAACTTTCATATTGTCAACTTGTGGTGAATTAGCGAGCAAACGTTAAGGAAAGCCCAACGAGCATTAACGTCTGAACAACACAAAGAACTTTCTGCGACCTTTCTAATCTTTTATTATTACTATTTTCTTTTTAGTTTTGGCTTCCTCATCCCTTATTTCCAGCCCTGACATATCCAGGCGACACGTGCCATACATTAAATTAGTACACAATTCCAGTTCCATGGCTCCAGGACAAGTGGTAAGCTGCTCAACAAAAGATAAGAAACAAAAGATGTGAT
Source organism: Clinocottus analis (assembly GCF_023055335.1). Taxonomy (NCBI): domain Eukaryota; kingdom Metazoa; phylum Chordata; class Actinopteri; order Perciformes; family Cottidae; genus Clinocottus; species Clinocottus analis. The sequence goes on along the minus strand of NW_027176207.1, from coordinate 5,305,705 downwards.
TTTTTTTTTAATCATTGTCATATTATTAATAATGCGTGCCGTTAATCGGGCGCCGCTGCATATCAATTGGAAGGAATAAACGTTTGTGATTTAAATTACAATGGGAATCACCTGTAATTAGTTCTTCGTGTTTCAGATGAGTAAGTACAGTGAACAGGCTGTCAGGAATAGTTGTCAAATTAGCCCTCATTGACATTAATTGGATGCACTACACCCAGTAGTAATTATTTTCTCTTTTTTTTTTTTTATCCCTCTGGTGTTTTGCAGAGGTATCTTAAGATGCAAGCTAATTCCATTTACATAGATTTGCCATTGATATCAACGGTCCAGTGGAACATTGCAATTTAATTAGAAACAGTGGAGTTGCTTAGTAGGACAGAGAGATAAAAGAAAACGTTGTTTCCTGTTAGCAATTAAAATGCATTGTACAGCTTTTCTTCCCCTCCCTAGTCACAACTATTTCAATATGTTTGATCTTCAAACAGCATCTCTTCCTATCGGTGATGGATACTTGTTTTAGTAATGCGTATGAATAGGAGGCAGTGTGGGTTTCACACAACCCTTCAGTGGGGCCAAATCAAAGGGCAAACACGTCTGGACTGAAAGGAGCCTTAAGACTGAGTAAAAGGGTGCTGAACTTCCAACAGTAATGCGGTTGGTGTATCACCAATTCCTCCCTTGGCAAATGCATTGGAGCTTGCTCAGATAAGCGGCTGTCATTTGCAATGCCGCTATCTCCTGACAGTTCGTAGGGCTCAGCGAATACAGGGAGCCATGCAGAGGACGGATTTTCACTCTCTTATCACCAACCGGACATACTGACGAGTTCCCATGTAAAAAAGCTCGGGGTCAGAGTCAATCAAGCTCAGGCTTCTGCAACCAGCTACTCAAGCATGTTGTCATTTCATTTACCGTAATAGGTGCTTATGCATCAAAAGCCATTCCTCTGCGAGGAAATGAGTGTTAGGCTTCTAATCTGGCAAACACATTCCCAGAACAACATGGCAATAATGCAGATTCATGTGTAAGGGATTTTAAAACGGCACTGTTTAAAATCTGTCAACATTAAACAGTGTGTGTACGGTACAATCACTCTAAACCCACTTTAACAGCCCTGTAGGAATCAAACTGTGACTTTCTATTTGGGGCACTCTTGTGGAAACAATATATAGAAACTGCTAGTAAACAAGTCTCGTCCTTAAAAGGGAGCATTTTTGTAAAGCCTGTTATCATTGACCATGTCTGTTATTTCCTCCTACTAAAGCCAGCCAACGGGGCTGAGGACTGTGAAGCATATCCTGGGCTGGGTTATGTGGACTGCATAAACAGTGGCAGCGCAGATGGAGTGGGACAGAGTGGGATGCCCTGCCAAGCTTCACATTTGACCTCTGTCTTCAGGGAGGCCGCGGAGGTCACGCAGATCATGCAGCTCCCTGTTCCCTAACGCTGTTTTTCTGATAACCTACACAGCATATGAATGACCATATCTGAAGAACCAGGACCCACTCTATGATACGTCTACATTTCTCACTGTTGAATGTGACATAAAATAACACTTGTAAGAGCATTCACACTTTGCCTGCTATATGCTTATAATATTATATGATTCTATTACTAAATGATTAGCAGAGAGAACATTGAGCTGAAAGAGCACAAGCAGCAGGACATGATCCTTTATGACCAGTAGGAGAAGTTGTTTGCAGGTTTTGTTTTAACTGATGCAGCCTCAGTGACAGTTTTAGGACTCCTCCAAAGTGATAACACATTATGATCACACATTTGTATGATCATAATGTCCTATTTATAATCATCCTATGTTATCCTGTACTGAGAACAGCCAAAGGTAACACTCACCTTGTTTGATAAATCATCATATTGAATCACAGCGTGATCTCATGGGAAGCACACTTCTTGTGTGGATATTTCAAGTCTCGACATTACATTTCTTTTACCTGAAGCTTTTATTTAAAGCGACTTACGTTATTACTCTATACACCGTCTTCCGGGGTAATTGTCTTGCTCAAGGACACAACGACAGGGATTAAGCGGAGGCAGGGCTCAAGCCCCCGATGGAAAGACGGGCATCCTAACCACTGAGCCACAGTCACAGTCCCTCTTTCTTCTTCTGTCATATAACGCACGGTATTTAAAAAATAATGACTTTTTGTATGATGAGGCAACAAAACAATTTGGTTATGTTTTGAATAAGATTATGCTTTGGCAGGAAAAATATGAATATTGTTACGTAAACTGAGTTGTGCATATGAGTTAAGTCGTCGACATAAACCGTCACTTATGGATGTGCCGCTGAAGTTTTAAACATGTGATTAATGTTGTGAATTCAAACAATCGTGGCTCACGGTTTGAGTTCAAGTAAGTCAGTTTTGCTGTGTAAGATAAGTTACCGAGGTAAGATAAGAAGTCAAAGTTACATTTTCATTTCAGACGGGACACGACAGTGGTCTCCTGGGTGAAAGTCCAGTGTTTGTTCGCCCCATCCGTCCATCCAGACCCCGTCCCAACACAGACTCTGAGCATCTAATATTACTGCAACATGAAATAATACGCAAAAAGATAAAATTGTGTCACTATAACATACGAAATGACTTTAGAAAGTGGTTAGTAATACCTAATATGGTAAGAGCAGGCTGCTGTAGTAGATATTGCAGTGTTCAAAGGTATTCTGAGCAAGAGTAATCTCAACTTGAGCATGCGTAGAACCAAAACAGTGTGACTATATGTAACAAAACTCTTTTTAACTGTGAGTGTCAAACACACTTGTGTATACTGTGTATTTAATCAGCTGCTCTGTGTTTCTGTGTCATCAAACATATCAAGAGCTCTGATGAGAAAGATCCCTAAACCAGAGTCATCAGCATGAATTAAAGCTACGTGATACATAATATATATATTTTACTGATGATAATATTTAGAGTAATTTGCTGGCCTCAATAATATGTCCCATCATGAGTCCATAGATATGATGATAACACTCAACAACATATTCTTATAAACAAAAATAGACGCTGAAACCTACAGATGGCCAGCTGATCCTGGCGCCGTGCTGGAGAACTCATTTAATCAGCTCGGCTGTCAACAGCGGCCCGTGTATTTTAGGAAATACACGGGCCGCTCTGTCCCTCCTTCACACTGTAGCTCTATCATAAAGATGCCGAGATATTTGCTCAAATCTTCCAACGTCTAATGTAAAAATAAAATAATCGGAGTTGGAGCCCGTCCTTGTTGCTGAAACACATCCGGGCACTTCCTCTGCAGAACGTCTACACTGAGCGGCGACAGAGGGAACCAGACAGCTTGAAACCGATCACAGATATCCAATCTACCTGTAAAGGACTGTCAAACAGACGGTGTGCACACTGCATTGTTAAATACCCCCACCGCTCACACTGCATTGTTAAATACCCCCACCGCTCACACTGCATTGTTAAATATACCCTCTGCACACTGCATTGTTAAATACCCCCACTGCACACTGCATTGTTAAATACCCCCACTGCACACTGCATTGTTAAATACCCCCACTGCACACTGCATTGTTAAATACCCCCTCTTCCCCGCTCACTGCACTGAACACCTGATGCTGAGGAGAGACCATCGCTCGCTGTCATATTATTAATTAAAACTGCTGGCTGCTGCTTATTGACCTGCAGTTCATCCGCACACTGCGCCGCATACGAATGTATGAAATCCCGTCTTATTCATGTTCCATGCAAACACAATATAATATGATATGAAGACTCATACCTGGCCTTTGTGCAGCAGGTGTGTGTACAAATTGAGTCATGTAGTCAGGCAATGAAATGAAATACAATATGTGATGACAGTCATCAGAAGTGATCAAATTCTGTAAATAAATGACGTGACAATGTTTATAATAAGGTGTCTAATGTTTCATATCTCAGATCCCAGATGCTCCCAGAGGGGCAATCAGGCATCAGAATCTGAAAATATGGTTGTCATTTTATATTTGTCATCAATTTAGCTTACATTGACATCCAAGAATGATATATTTATGACAGTACTGTTAGTAGACTTCACAAATGTCCTTTTAATTTCTTGTTCAGGTTCATCGTGTTCTTTGTCATTTTAATAAGTTTGCACATTTGCGAGTGATGTCAACGGGTTAGTTGATGAGTCGTGAGTCTTTGTGGATTTGTGTTGTGTTTGAAGAAACATTTTTTTATTGAAATCAATCCATTGTTTGTCTACATTTGGGTCCATATCCCGTGTGCAGGCTCTCCAGGCTGTGACAGCGCCAACGCAAAGGTTATAAAAGAAATATTTCAATGTCTCTAACCCAACAAAAAAACATGTATTTCGGGTTGCACGTCAGGCTGTTTGCTATCGGTTAAAAGCGGTTGCCATGGATGGCACTCGAAAGCCAAGAATTGGTTGCTAATTTCCCTAAATGGTTGCCAGTGGTGGATGACATGTTGTCCATGACATGTTCCAGACCAGAGCTCGAGTGTTGAACTGCAGTAACTAAACTACACACGACATGCAATTACACAATGGAATGCAGAGATCAGTCGCATCAGTGAATATCTGGCCGATGACACTAAAATATTAGACAAATCCAGCACATTCACACACCAAGCCCTGGCTCATGCTTTTTGGGATTACTCTCCTATACCGCTTACTAATGGCCATTTTAAAAAAGGGAATTTTAAAAGCAAAGCAAATTGTCAGTGCAGATCCTGCTGTATCTGACCCTAAAAGGAGCACTGGAGTTAAGCAGATAAATAGAAAAATGTGATAACATTCATCATACTGATATTACACTAATTGCATGGCACTGGAGAAGGAAATTAAACCCTACACCGATTTCTATGCCCCATTTGTCAGGAAGTGAATGGCACTTAGAGGTTTAGCCAATGCTGATGAATCGTTGCTGTTAAGGTGGGAGACTGACGTGCTCTATCATTTCAATGAAGTCCAAGACAAGCACAGTGGGATGCAGATGCAGGGGCGACAAAGCATTTACCAAACAAAGAAACAAATGAAAGGACAGGCCAGTGCTGAGATGGAGACAGGGGCGTGGGAGGGGAGGGGGGGGTCTCTGGTGGAATGACCTTGGCTAACACAGCCAACGCTAAACTGGTTGACAAAGAATCTGTCTGATCCAATCAGCATCTTGTTCAAAATCAAGGCCTTGTGTGTTTTTCCCTCTCTCCTGGTTATTGCCGAGGTATTGCCACTCCCCACCTGAGCTACAGTATAGCGCTTGAGAATTCAGACTCATCTTCCTCAGGAGAGCAATATGAGTGTCCTTGAGAGTGAAAATGAAAAGATTCAATATAGATCTGTTTATTCCAATCCCATAAGTACAGCGGCATGTTTGATCTTCCACATGCACGCAGACGCAGCGGCACTGCGAGATGCAACAAAAGCCAGATTCAAGCGCAATTTTCATAAAGTGAATGGCTCCTCGGAGAATATTGTTCTGGTCAAACAAACTACAATTTTATAGATGATTACTGACTCCGAATCAAAACCAGATTTAGCCGGGTGTGGATCAAGTCCTCCAGGAGACAATAAGGAGAAAAAACCTGATCTGTGTACATATACTTTACTTTTTTTTTTTTTTTTGCTCCTGTATATCAGAATAGGAACAGAATACACATAATATACAACAGATGGTGCTGGTTACTGACAAGGAACGCTTTAGTGGTTCAGGTATTTCTTTATTGGCTGTCTTTCCTCAGTGGGGTTGCTAGTATTTTGTTAAGTTTTATTACTGAAGCTCTTGATGAGTGTAAAATGAATCATAGCCAAATAGCACCTGCAGTCCTATTTAAGCTATTACCTACATAAACTGCATCCCAGGAAACCCTATTAAAGGTGTCAGTTCTTGAATGTCACCCGCCGCAGACCTGCATGAACGAAAAATCAATCTGTTTTGCAAGTGGGCATAGTATCGCTGCATTGGTTGATAAGGGGGCGGCAGTAACCTAGAGGTAAGAGAAGGAGGCACGAGAAGGAAAGGTCAATACACTACAGATAGCACTGCAGCTGCTGGATGCTTTCACCATTCATTGTTCTATATTTAGTGTGTTAAATGTCATAAAATAATGATGAACATATGTTAGAAAAGGTTAAAGGGATGGGCTTATTTCACCTGAGAAATTACTACAATATATCAGCTTCATAATGATATGAAACAGAGAAAATGTTAAAGCCATGACTAGTTCATGAATTATTAGTGATAGTATTATAACCTCATCTTATTTCTGATAACTCGAAATATTCAGATCTGTGGGATGATTTTGGAACATGGTAACCAAACAAAATACTGCATATCTATACCATGATCTAATATCACTGTAGCCTTGAGGGACTGAACATGGACGATCAGGATTTGTCCATCTGGCTGTAGTTAAGGTTATTTTTTCATTTCAAATTTACATTACAAATCAGGTCAATTTTTCTTGTTATGAACAGTAGTGATAATCACTTCGGCTCATTTCTTTCACATATCAGTCCTTGCAAATCCAGTAAGATATCCGGTACTACAGCTGGCCATAGTGCTCACGCTTATGAGCAAACTGGATCAACATCAGGACACACTCAGTGCGGTTACATGGATTCGAATAACTGGCTTAGTCCGACTAAAATCGAATTATCCAGTTCATGTAAACACCTTTATTCGAATAACTGCGGTCCGACTACGATCCGATTAATACCCCTGGATAACTCGATTCGATTCGATTGATAATTCGAATAACGCTGCATGTAAACGCTGAATCGGATCGGAACTGGACAATGCGTTTGTGCGCATGCTCAAGATCCCGCCGCCTCCTCCCTCCCTCCCTCCCAGGTCGTGACCCGGAAGTCGAAAGAGACGATAAGTTGTCACGGCCGGCAGAAACAAACAAACGTAAAAGTCGGGTTACGAGCCGATACTACCTTCGGTGGGTGTCTCTGCTAGCTCCCTGATGTAGCCAGCTAGCGCTGCTGCTAGTTCCCTGTTTGCTCTGCACTAGCTCCCCGACAACCACCGAAGCTAGCGGGGTTCTCTCCATTATGAAGAGTGAAGAGGTCAAGCGGAGATGGCTGTATCACCACTACATGTAATGAAAACAGCGCCACCTGTCGTATCGGATATGACATGCATTCGGCCAATGATTTGATTTATTCACTGCCATGTATATTCGGATAACAGCAGTTGCCCCGAGAGAGAGCATAGTCCGACTAAAGCAAGATTCGAATTATTACCAGCATGTAAACGCACTGACTGTTATCGCACAGGACAGGACTGTCATGTACAGGACTTTCACCCAGGAGGCCGCTGTATGCATCATGTGTGAAAGTAGAAGTAACCGATGGGAAAAAGTTACGTTGTCTCAGTTGCTAGATCAGGGGTGTCAAACTCGTTTTAGTGAAGGGGCCACATGCTGCCCATTTTGATCTCAAGTGGGCCTTAGCAGTAAAATCACTGCATAATAACGCATTTTTAACGCATAATTAACGACAATGTTTCTCTATGTTTAAATCATTGGAGAAGGTTTTTAGATGATAAACTCTATTTTAAAGTCTCTCAACAATTACCTAGAAACATAAAGACCAAACATTCCGACATCAGCCCTCTGTTTATCTGCATGGCTCTCATCAGCAGGTTCCCTCCCTTTGAGACACGTTTGTGAGCCACTTTGATGACGTGATGCATGCTTAACGAATTCCGACACAATAATATCAACGCTCACATTAATTGTGAATGTAGATCTATGGTTTGCATTCGGGCTGTGATACCGCTGCACGGACCCAACATGAGTTTGTGCACTACATCAGGTAGGACATTAAACATTTGACAGTTCCAAACTGAGTGCGCAGCAAAGCTAGTTAGCTGTCAGGGTTCTTAAGTTTAGTCACGGTGCCAAATTACACAGCCAAACTGCATGCTGGGAAATGCAAATTTGCCGGGATGCATTTTTGGCACAATTTAACAGGGAACAATGGCGGAGGAGAAATCAAAACTGAAAGTTGACAGTCTCTGAATACTACTGTTGTTGAGTCACAAAATGTCATTTTAAGATGTTTTCTGGCGAGAAGTTAGTTGTTTAAATTTCAAATCTGTGGTCGGTTTGTCAAGAATCAGCCGATTTAAAGAGTTACAGACGGTTTGAATCCTGCTCGCGGGACCTATGAGCCGGGCAACGGGCACGTCAGCGCCCTCTGCTGCCGGCTGAAAGAGACCTGAACACGGCAGGATTTTTTAAACGATTCGCTGGCTCCGAGTTCTCCGTCGAGGTTATGAGGATCTAACGAGCGATCTTTATTAGTTTATTATTTATTCACAGTAACGCTACGTCAGTTTGACGGAGGGAAAGCTTAAAATTTATAACTTAAGATTTTAATGTAACTTTTGAGCCACAGGACGTTTACTCAATACCAATACAGTAATATGTACTCTTCCTGTTTGCCTGCGCGCTATAACCAGCATGCAATTCGACTTTGTACAACTATCAGTGTTACGAACGGTTTGTGTCACAAAGTGTTGTGTTGTGGTGTTTAGCCCTGTTAAAGAGCGTTAGTTGGGGGTTATAAATTGTTGTCATAAAGTTAAATACACAACTAAAGTTTGAACCATGACTGGAGTTAGAACCCTGGCACATAAGTATCCCGCTACGCTAACAGCATCAAACTGTGCAATATTAGCAACGTGACTAACACCTATGGCAGCCTAACATGGGCTGTTGACCAATATGCTGTGAAACTAATACCTGATATGAATTTTGGGCCATACCGCACAGCCCTAGTTTGCATGTCTGTCTTACAAACAGAGGATCATAGGTTTAAATCCCAGCTCTGTTAATTTTGTTATTTAAAAAAAAAAAAATTTGATTGAACACCCTGGTGGGCCGAATCTGGCCCGCGGGCCGTATGTTTGACACCCCTGTGCTAGATCATCATTCTCAGACAAACCATGATGTCGACATTTCTTCTGGCGGCTGGGTTGTTAAATTCTTGTCACTTGTATTTATTTCAGCCAGTCACTGAGCGACCACGAGGCACTGCCCCTCTTCCTTACATTTGTCACAGCAAATGAATCTAATGCGCAACCTGATTCATTTTATTTCATAAATACAAACGCTAGGATGTTTGTTCTCTCCCCGAGATGATCGCCATGAAGCAATGTGTTTCTCCTACAACAGAATACTGTATCCTCACACATCCACAGTCTTTTGAAGAGACAATCCATCACACTCTTCTCAGCTTTCAGTGTTAATCAGAGGAGGAAACCAAGCATGAACTAAGACGAGACAGCATGCCTGTTCAGTTTTTTTGATTGCCCTAATAGTTCATTAGCTACTGCACTTCATCGCCCATAATCGGCTTGCTGTTATAGATCCATTGGATATCGTTTGACACAATTAGCATTTTTTATTTTAAAAATGTGATTATAGGACTTCACCATGACGCGTAGGATCAGATTGATTTGCTTTGTTTAATCTCCCAGTGGCACCTGCTGCCTGTTTCTTCGTTTGCTGATTGGAGCACAGCAGAGAGCAATTATTGAACTGACCTTCAGTCCAGGTCTACGGTAGCGTCATTTCTTTACATGTCAAATATCCAAAACTTATTTGAGCTAAACACACTTTGCAATAGTAATCTCTTGTGATCTTTACCCAAAACAAAATGGGAATGTGTCAATAAAGTCCTGCCAATGCAACGCATGCAAGTACGGGTACATTTACAGGTACATGCACCCATACAATGAAAGGAACAGTCAGTGTGCTTCCCCGTCTCTCACCTATTCTCTGAATGTTCCATCCAGTCCAGAACATCTGATTGTATGCTGCAAATATTGTGTTTTTCAAGGACCAATAATTGGCATTTCTCTTTAAGGTACTAGGAGAAGTAAACGTCTTATTGGCTTTGTCAGTCTGCATTGAAGGCAGACTGACAGACTGCTCAACAAGAGGAGAAGTGTCTTCTTATTCACTCATGCATCTTTTATATGACTGTTCAGGGACACATTTGCATGCTTTTATACCTTTTACTGGGTAAGTCAGGGACAGCGTGCTCAGTCTTTGTGTGATTGTGGACTTTGGGATAAACTACTTGGTTTAAATTTGTATGTTACGCTGTGGCAACAGGAGAGGAGGTCTGCTCACTTTAATCAGTCGGACTAATGTTTTGTTACTTTTTCCATGAAGCAAATTCAATAAAATTCAAGTTCAGTAAGAACCGCAACTTGTGCTAGGAAACTAACCTGGTTCAAGGCAGGCTAACAATATATAACTATAACAATATTTTACCACTGATTTTCTGAAATGCTGCCATAACATTTGATATTATTTACCTCTGTCAGTCAACTAAAAGTTGATATAAAATCAACGTAAATAAATGATTGATTCAATGAATTATACAACTAGCCAGGGCCATATTCCACGTATGTGGTTCAACAAATCCGATCAAAAGTCCTATTATCCAGCTTCACCTAACGAGATGATTGACTACAGGATATGCCGGTTCCACGAAGGTGGATCCGCCCACAAACGGTCTCGTTTATTCTAACAAGACGTCAGTTCATAATAACTGTGCGTGCCCGCTCCTCTTCAGAAGGGAGAAAGGTCGAACGCCAAATTCATGAAGTTGTCTTTCTAAAAAGACATATAAACTCAAAGAATGACTCTCTCTTTTCTCTGCTGATGAGCAGAAGTTGATCAAGACTACATATGATGAATTTAAGTCCAAAATCATGACAAAATCTAATGGTGCTTTCACATTTAAGCGTAGCGAATATTCGCAACACTTCCTGCTGTGAATGCAGCGTAACGCCGCGCAACACGAGTCAGTGCAGAAATATCAGACAAGTCAATGTGTCAAACAAAATAAAATGTATCTGCTTATTTTAAGTGCCTCATCACCCAAATCATTCAGATTATATTTATTTAAATGTGCCTGCTGGTAGTAGTATACGAATTAATATATACTTATGAGGATATATGTACTGTATGCACGTATTTATCATGAACTATGTGTATATTCATGTAACCTATGTGTGTTCAGATTATCATATAACTAGGAGTTTGAGTTTGGGCGGATCAGTATGTATGTATTATTCATAATCAGAAATTCAATAAGTTGAAGCAGGGATAAGTATTGTTATCTTGAGTTCACCTTCATCGTGTTCTACAGTAATGATATGCATAGTGTACTAATGACTATCATATAAGTATGAGTGCTTTCAACACATCCATAAGTTTCTAAAGCGCTAAATAAACGTTATGAGCAGCACGGCATGCAGCGGCTTTCACAGTGTTCTCTGCATCGCGGATACAAACGTGTACCACTGGCAAAAAAGCGAGCTGTGCCTTGCGCTCTTTTTTTTTTTGTACACAATCCTTCTGTGATCCAGTCTGCATGTACAGTATGTATTGTGTACAGTATGTATTGTGTACAGTATGTATTGTGTACAGTATGTGAGACGGACAGCGCTCGGCTGTGCCGGTGTTCAATGTACGGCTCCAGAAAGTCTCGTAAATAAATGAGTCCTTGTCGGCAGAATCGATAGTGATCAAATGACGTCATCATGATGCGAGAACGGATCTTGGCGATCTGAAAGAACTCTCTCCCTATAAAACTAATATATAACTAATATCGCTGCTTCATCAATGAGGAAGAGAGCTGCGTTTTGTCCGGTGGGAGTGAACAACTTATCCAGTGAACTTTCACTAAACCTGCTCCCGACCAGGTTAGGCGATTTCGATGTGTTGCTATGGTGACTGATCTAAACTGGCTTCGTGGAACCGAAAATCCAGATCTACGTCATCTTATCCTGGAAGTTATCCCGCTATATCAGTAAACCACGTACGTGGAATAGGGCCCAGGTGTGTCTGTAACAGCCATTGCTGTCGTGTGTGATTGAATGAACACAAGCCACAGTTGGCTAACCTCGCTTCTCGGTGTAGCAGACGCACACCTCGCACAACAAATACATTTTTTCATTCAGGCAGATGTCCGGCTCTGTGCGAGCGCGTATCTCGTCCGTCTCACGGGGGTAAACACAACGAGCAATTATTCAGTCTTCAAGTCTACTTTTTCCAACAAAAAGGGAATATATTAGTGTATTGAGGCATCCCCGACATTCACATATGACAAATAACATGAGCATATATGATTTGTAGGAAAGATCATTTTTCAATAACACATATGAGAGGTTCAATGTTTACATTAAACATGTCCTCAAACTGCTCCCCCGCCAGCTACACCGCAGACCACGATCCCCCTGAGAGGTTTTCCTCAACATCGAATCCACGGACAGCTAAAAGCGCGTTTCCTGAAGTGGGCGGAACTCTGCAACGTTTCACGTTTCACGTCCCAGAGACCTCAGTGCCTTCACACGGTGTCTGAGAGAAGCAAACTGGGTAAACGGTAAACACAGTGCTGTCAAGGTGTGGAATGCTGCTGTAGCTACACAGACACACAACACACAGGCTGATTGTAGACGTGTGCTTCCTTCATTTTAATTTTAATGAGCACAAAGGTCAACCCAATACTTTTATTCCTAATAGGCTTGAAAATGCTGTGATGAAGAGAGCGATGGCAACATAGCTCACCTCCACGGGCGATTGAAGGTGGACCTGGCAGTCCGCCAGCCATTAGCGGCACTAATTGGGTTCGTAATAATGCTTTCTTAAATTGAGTCACACAGCAAATTCTGACTGGTAGCTTTCTAAGTGATGCATAATGTTGACATAAAACACTCTATGTGTCTCGGTTCACATTGTGTTAAAAGTCAGGAGACTCTGCTGAATGAAAAAGGTAACAGAAAACTAATAAGATATCGTGATTATCTGTCCGGGTCAAATTGATGATTTCAAGCTGATGATTAAATATTTATCTTGTCCTTCTGTGTCATGCAGATTACCATCATATTGCCATTTCTAATGAAATTGACAGTTTATGTATTTACTGAATGTTTATAAATTCAGTGCATCTGTTTCTTAAATTACTGTTCAAATTGTATTACTGCGATATGTTTAATTAAAATACACTATATTACAGTATAGTAGCTATTCTGTATATTATAAAACCTAAATAATGTTGCGCTGATTATAAATATTGTAATACTAGCATTGTGAATGTTTACTAAGCCACAGCTTGGCATTAGCTTCACTGCATTTCTACACTTTGGCATGAAAATAGACAGTAGGTTATCAGTATTAGGCTATAATATATATTTTTTCTTTCATAAATTGGCATTTGAGAAGATCCAAAATGAACACTGTCAATGAACTACATACTTACTATGAGCTATTTCTGTAACTGTGATCACTAAAAGCCGGTTTCCACTGAGTGTATGTATGTATGTCACCATCTCTTCGACCTTAAACACAGCATAATTGGCTTTTGTTATCTTATCATGGAAATAATAACTACATATTCCTGCAAACATCTTTTGGAGTTGACTTCTTGCTAATGAAGAAGAGGAAAGATGTGACTGCTTTGTGAACTCCAGCTGCACGAGCTTCTTGTTACACTGAAGTGAAGGCAGCAACAAGGAAGGCCAAGAAGGAACACCTGCTGCCTGCTGTCTTTGTATTTCTCCTCAATCTTCCATTGTAATTTGCAAGATCAGGCCTGGTAACACTATACGTTTGATCATACTGGATGTTTATTACCATTACAAGCTCTTTCTTTCTCCTGACAGTTATGTTTGCAGGAAGCTCACACATATGTTGACCAGAATCCATCTGAAGCAATATGTTTTTATTGATTACGAACCTTATTTTTTGCTTGACAGACTAGATCTATAAAGAACTTTGTGCTCTTGTAAGCTATTTTCTACTCAAGTAGACAATTTAATTACACACACTATGGGTGTTAAGATATGAAAGGTGATGACACTGCAAAGTCACAGCCAAAAAGCATAGTTATGAAGCCCTTTCATCCAAAGCCCTTGACAATACGCCTCTTGCTCACAAACACAGATTGGAAGCATGCAGTCTGGCCGAACCATTGGGAGCGTTTTGTGTTTAGTATGTAGCTGAACCCTGTGATAAATGGACGATCTGCTCTACCTGCTGAGTCACAGCTGTCTTCATCTCCATAAGCAATCTGTTTAATGGACGGAACGTTTCAACGTCACAAATTTTTAACCCTGGTACCGCGGAAAAGACAGGACGTGAAAGACAATTTTTACGTCCTGTTTCAACCTGTCCGCCGGTGAGTTGCTGTCTGGGCAAATTTCCACAATGAAATATCTCCTTGTGAGATGTTTGTGATACCAGAGAAGATCCGAAAATACATCTGGTTCAGTACACTCCCCTTGATTTGATATTTAACAACAAGCAGTGAGTAATCCATTACCCTACAAGAGACCACTGTGGCAACACGAAGCAGGATTACTCATGGTTACCATCTCCCACCTCCCGAGAGGGAGCTCAGCTGTCACACACAATGTTGGCAGTCATAAACTGTCATGACACTTAATTTTGTTCCGTGAGCAATTCCTTGGCACGTTATTGACATGAAAGTCATGGGGGCCTTTTATGAAGAGCTGCCAAAGCTGTGTGGATGCGCTGATTACCTTCGAACTGGAATTCTACCCAAAGGAGAAACCTGCCATGGGGCAAAGGCAAAGCCCCCGCCATATGGTAGAAATATGCGCTGTTGATGTGGAACTGCTGAAGACGAACTTGGAGAATAAAGTACCACGAGAGGGCTCCTTTGAAGGATGGCTCTCTGTTATATTAGGTTGGGAAAATTGGAAGGCACTCGACAGATCCCCTTGATCTCCAGTGACTTTCATCAAAGGTTCTGGACTGCATAGGACGATAGCGGGATTACTTCTGAGTGTTTGTAGGCTTTGGAGCTGAATTAGTCATGGCTTAAGAACACAGAGTGGCTTCTTGCCATTTAAAACTACACCTGTCCAGAACTTACAAACTGTTGGCGAGGTGGTAATGGATATGCTGATGTGTTGATGGAGTCAGAGCCCTTTGTGACCTTCTGATGCAAAATGTGTTGGGTTGGTTGGGTACCAGACTTTCAATCCCACCACTCCACCGCGCTCTCGTTGACAGATACTGCTGGCAGAGTGACGTAAAACACAGTAAAAGAAAGTAATCGAACAATGAAGGCCAAGCTGCGCGTCATGATTCATCGATGTGACTCACCACTTCTAGAATTAAATTCAGTGGACCTGGATGGACACACATTGATGAAAGTTCTCATTTCGAGACATAATCATGAACTTGTCCTCATACAAATCCAGTTTTTACAACAATCTCCCAGCGTAAAGGCCATAAATATCTATTTAGAGACAGAGAATCACACAATCAAGGGCCCTGTTAAGAGAATGAGAATACAGTTGTACACAGGGTGACACTTTGATGGGTCCGTCTTTTTCTTCTTAATCAAGCCACTGATTTGCCCTTTGACTGTAATCATCATCATTAATTAGTAGTTATCTACTGACACCTTCTGCAGAAAAGTGATCGCATTTTCTTTAAATACAAACTATGACATGACATTTTATGTCCAAATGCCAGCTTCATAAAAACTATTTTAGAACTGAACAAAGTCAATTATCTGCCGTAGTTTTGATGACCTTTACATGAACACAGATAGTGGAGTTGACACATCTAGTAGCTCCGAATGTCATTCTGCTATAACGTTACACGCTACGTCTGTATTTGTATATATCTGGCCACTGGCCAAATATTGGGCTGCTTTCTAATGTATTCCACAAACTGTAAAATGATGTGTGGAAAACGACAAAAGAAAAATGAATACATATAATTAAATTGGTATCCTGTTTTGTCAAGCATCCATTGACTGTTTAAACAGCAGTTATGCAGTTCATCAAAAGGTTTATGGCTAATATTTGCTTTTAGCTGGATCATATTGTGTTATAAACCCTTTTCAAAAGCACTCCTTCAGCCCATGTGACAATGCAAACTGTCAAGACGGTTTCAAAATATAGATAATAACTGTGGGCCGTCGGACCACAGTTGAAAAAAAAACTTGAATTAGTTTTTGTCACAGCAAGAGTGCTCACACTCTGAATCAGCAGCCCGCGAGGTCTTTAAGTAACAGTTCACACACCTGCATAGTCTGACATCTCATTCTGAGAGTAACTGTTCCTCTGATAACAATAAACATTGGCCCACAAGGAGCTCGAAAACGTAACCAACACACGGGGGCTGAATTGAGATTGAATGTCATTGGAGTCCACACTTACTAATGCTTACCAACACTTTTTTACCAAAATTACAACATAAATGCAGGTTTTTAAACACAGTAGATAACACTAAAAATAAACAATTGACTTTATTTACCATTGACAATAGATAGGTGCCTTCTTTTTTGTCTTTTTGCTAGTGTGTCATGTGTAACGTCACAAACGCACGGAACTAAAATATCTTGCCCTGATATAAGCACCTCCTTCATACATGCACATCATCAACTCTATTCTCGTCAATCCCCCCCTCGAGGATGTACATGAATGAGTGTGACTCTCGCTGTTCCTTCATCCCACTGCTCCTAACAACTGGTGTGTGTCATCAGTAAGCATACTCATATCTTATGTTCAGTGCTATCCTGTCATATATATATATAGCATCTCATATTTTAAACAGTGTAAATTAAAACTGTTAAATAGTACCTGTATTGCAGGTTCTACGTGTGTCATGATGTACTGCAAATCATCCCTTTTATTATTCCTGCCTTTCTCATGTTTTTGTTGGATAATTGGAAATGATTGAAATGGAAGTGCCTTTGACCAATCATCCAACAGGAAACCCAGTTTCCTCCCCATGGTTTAGTTCCACTCTCTTCCTGTTGCAGTGTGCTATCTGCTCTGCTTCGGTGCAGAGCACCGAGGTGAAAGGAAAAAGCAGCAAGCGTCTCTGCCAACACTGCACACCAGGAAACTGTCTTTTCAACCAACCGTCCTTTCAACAACAGTAGCAGTCCATCATGACTGAAGCTGTCAACTCATCAGCTTCTTCCCAAGAGATGTCACAGCATTTAAACAACCTTCTTCTAACCTTCCACAAAGCCTGGACATTTTATTTTGTTCTTCCAGGCCTCCACAGAGTCTAGAAAAGCACTTATTTTAGTAGTATTAGTAATATATTTGGTATAGTAGTAATAACAATAAAGTATATTTAATATTATATGACTTATGAATTACTGTCTGCACATTACAAGTGGGTTTTGCAATCTGCTACCATTCTCTAACTCAATTACATTTCATGTGATACGATTATAGAACAGTATAGAGCAGACGTTACAACTTCATATACTATTTCTGATCCAGTGCACAGTTGAAGGGGTCATGGAAATACCATGACCTCTTGACCCCTCCAACTGCTGTGTTATGTCCTCAATAGAAGTGAATACATGCTCTGCTGTCTTTTGTGATTCGCATCCTATCAACTAGCATAAAGATACCACGATGCTGACATGTCTCTTCACTACGGATTCCTCAGCGAGGGGGATTACTTGAGGGACTGCATTATGTGCAAACCATCACCGCAGCATGCATGCAGTGGTCGACATAAAGCGCAGTCAGCAACCTCTGATTTCACTTATTTAATAAATCTATCAGTTTAAAATAAATACTTCTATGAAAACTCAATCAGATTAAGATATATGTTTTTTTCATAAATCAGTCAGTCAAAGGTGTAAACTTCTTAAATAGTTCCAGCTCTGTTGTGGTTCTGCAGACGATCCAGCTGCTCAGCCAATGTCCACCGGACTCCTGAGCTCTTTCCTATGTTGAGCTATCTGTACTTGCCTGGTCTATTTATCTGAAGAATGAATGTTTCTGAAACACAAAATGTACGTTGTGGACCTGTCAGTCACCATAATTAGTTAACAGTATGACAAATATCTCCATACTACTGCATTTTGAAGAAAAAAAAGAGACAGAAACACATTGCTAAGGGCACCCATCTATCATCCCCCAACATGATAAAGAACATCCTGGTGCGTTCCATTTCAACGTTTTCAGAGAAAGAATCAAGCTTTGCCAAAAGAAATGCAATCTGGGTTTCTAAAGAGAGGCTCAGTACTACTACTAACAACATCTACTCAAGCTAAGAAACCGAGAAAACAGGATCCCGCGCAACAAAAAACAGAGGAAACATGAAAAAAAAAACAAATTAAATGAATGTGGAATCTCACGGAAAATGTTCCACTTCTTAAAGACGTGTTTCTATCTAAAGCTGCAACCCAATGTGTTAAATACCGCTGCTCAGGAGGTTGTTCTTGGTGTCAGACACTGACAGTTCTCTAGCATGTCTATGCATCGAGCTTTGAACTGACTCTAATGTAAACACACCCACATCATTATTTGATGCTCAGAGCAGCTGACGTGGTGTGAGATAATCCACAGAGGGCAGTAGGAGGAGACAAGCACACACAGGAGACCGCTGACCTCGTCCCGTGTGAAACAGAAAGCGGCTCCATCGCAGACCACAAGACTTTTTCCAAGTGTGGATGACGTAATCGCTGTCACAGCGTAACACTAAGTAACAACTCCAAGGATGCACACACGAACACAACCCACACTAAGAAATGAGTCATGAAGTGCTATAGCACACATGTAGTAGACCGCCTATAATGACAATGTGACTATTTCTATGTGAGCTCAACTACATGTTCTTATTTTTGAAAGAGAATCGCATCCATTTTCCCAGGAAATGAAGCCATCTCATGGCCAAACATTGTAAACAACATGGATGAAATCCAGTCCAAGGTCGAGCTTTCACTTTACATTTCAATGAGAGCCTTGGGGGGGCAGAGGGCTTGAATGGTGAAGAATATCATCATCAATATCTGATCAGGCAGATAGCATCCACATGAAGAGAGTGTACACACTTAACCTTTTCTACCCTAAGCCACCCAGTGCCTGATTTTCGAGAAAATCCCCTTTACACACCCTAACTATCTGTCTGTGAACATCCGATGTTGTGGCCAACCCTAAAGATAAAGATATTCACGCCTCGCAACACACTGTGTTTTTAGCGAACGTTGTCGACAAATGAACATTTCCGGTTCAAAATTTAATTGAGAGATAATATTCAGTCCTGAAAGTGACGTTCGTATTCACACACGGCAATGTAGCAAGTGACGAAGGACTTGAAGAGACTGACGATCGATGGACAAAGTTTGTTTTGGTCGAGACGCAAAGGGAGTGGCTCTACACAGAATGTCTGAAAGGCCATAATTATTTAAAAGCACATTTCAAGAAAGCGAGTTCTCCACCATAACTATCGACTGCTCTGTTTTGGTTCCTCTAAATAAAGAAGGGTTCATTATCTTCCCTGTGAAATCCACTGGGATGTATCGATGGAAGCCCTGTTGTGTTGGCAAGTGAGCAATGCTGTCTCCTCACTGGGCATAAATACAGTATTGATTAGCCATTCTACACGACTTTCACTGTCATTTTTCTACGCCGCTCGCCAAGAAGGATTAGTGGACAGTAATCACTCTGCATCCTGCAGGCGGGAGCATCCACCATTAGAGGCGGGCAAGTATGGAATCTAATAAATCATACTCACACACTCACACAAGATCCACCTGTCAGCATGAAGGATTCAGCAAGTAGAGCGTGGAACTATTGCCTTTGTTATTTGTTGCTCTAAAAATCAGGTCAGGCGGTCTGTTTTTTTTTTGGTTCTTTTTTTCCCCCCAACTTTTCTCTTTTGATGCAGTGTGATTTTAGGCACTATGCTTCAGCAAGATCTCTTCAACAATTCATGTGTTATAGGATATGATTTTCTTTATGGGTTTCCAAAGAGGGCTATAGTTTGCTGTTCAGGCTGTAAATGGGGTCTGCATCACAGCTGAAAGCAGCAGGGACAAGAGATCTCCGCCTGTTTGTACCAACACAGGGACGATAGAACTCACATGAATAACTTATACACCAAAGGGCCCTGAAATTGTCTGTGAGGCAATTGTGAGAACTAGAATCCGATGCTTTCTTTTCTCATGAATATTGAGAATCATTTAATTATTTAACATATCTGAATACAGATGAATAGTTGATAAATACATGATAGGAGTTTGGAGCAAGCAGCAACCTCCGGCTATGAATACATATTTACTTATACCTGCATTCTCTCTCCTTGAGTTGCAAAAAAAAAACATAAAGACCATAAAGCGGAGTATGTTGGCTTAATTTAAAAAGGGGTCTGATTTAGGGCGGGGCTACCTTGTGATTGATAGGTTGCTACCTCAGGGTTGAGCGGTCAGGAAGTTCTCTGTGTTTTAGTATTTCAACTTTGACCCTTTCACAATGTGCTTTCACTTCATGAAAGTTCATTTCAACAGGTTGAACGTCTAAAAATGTCTTGGCTCTGCTTTTGAATGGAAACATGTTTTTGGCATTTGCTGGAACGGATGCCGAGGACAGTCCCGCTTGTATAGTCTCTGCCCGGATGGAAACCCCAATCAGTTGAAACACGTCGACTTTTGATCCATAAATATGCCGGACTAAATAAAGACTTTAATCCCCAGCACATGTTTTTACATTTCTAGAAGTACACATGTAGTTGGTTTCAAGAGCACTTTGAGGTTGCGGTATACTCACATTGCCTTTCATTGCACGTGAAAAACATCACAATGCCAGCCGTGTGCCACACTCACAACCTGCCATCAATTGCAGCTTATCTGTGAAAACCCAAACTAATGAGGTGACTCATGTCTCAGTGTCTGCCTGAGTTCTGACTTTGTTTCGTTCAATCTGATGTGAGACTTCAACCGTCTCGAAGATGTAAGGAGAAGAAAAAGGAAATAAGAAGTTCAGTTAATTTCTTTCACTTTGTAAATTTCAAAGGTATCGCTTACTGTGTACTGAATAAGGATATGTTGTTAATAAATACATGGTAAATTACATATGCATTGCCATGATCAATATTAGTTAACGATAAAAATGGTTTATAGAGTTAGGTTGTGAAAATGGCTTAAGAGAGGTTTCATGTTGTTACACTCGGGCTGTAACCTCACACTCCCGACCCTGAGCCTCCTTTCATCCTCTGCCACCTCGTTTCCTGTGTTGCACAGACAGTAATCTTCATGTCGTCATGTGAGCTGCTGTCCTGGTCAGGCAGGAGATGAGAGGAACACACACACACACACACACACACACACACACACACACACACACACAGGTAAGTCCTCCATACATTTCTGATGTGCCATTTGCCACAACTTTAATTGCCTCACTTGGGATCACCTGGAAATATTTCATTGGGAACATGTTAAAGTAAACACGCTCCATTTTTATTGACTATAGGTTGCTGTTGTACCATTATTTGTTACAAAACCATGGTTCACTAGATGGCCAGTTCAGGAGAGCTTTATCCACAAGCCTTTCCTCAGGCAATGAAAAGGGTCCCAACAGTACGAGATGCTTATTGACTTATTCTGAGTTCACACTGCAAACTTTTTCCTGAACTCCGATGAACTCCATCAACAGGCGCTTGAGCAATGGTGACCTGCATAACATGGCCAGTTTGTTGCATTTGTACCGTGAACACAGCATGACAGTTTGTTGTGCGAGGGGTTCTAAGAAGGATCGGACAAATTCCAGCAGTCACACTTATAAAAACATGGGAATGCACGGAAATGTGACGCGAGAGCTTGTGCACGTTAGGCATCCTTTAGAGCAGCGTGCATACGGTCTGGAGCCAGCCATGAGTTGAGACAAAGCCAAGGAGAGGGACAGCATGTAAATGATTTTCTTTTACTGATCTCATGAGGTTTTCTATGCAAGTGATGGTTGGTTGGTCCACTACTGTTGTTCAGAGTGAAATAACTCAACAGCTATTAGATGGATTGCTATAAAATAGACAGACATTCATTCACCTAATCCTAAATCCTAATGACCGTATTGATCCAATACTTTGGTTTATGACTGCACAACTAATGACATTGCCATCAGCCTCATCTGTACTCCCATTTTATGGGATACCAGTTGCAATGTGGTTGTTTACAACTAAATGTGCAGAGGAAGTTGGTTGGTGGAATGGATCAACAAAATGTTGCACTTTGACATGTGAGACCTGTGGATACGTTTAGAAACTTAGGACTGGACTAAAAGACTCCCAGAGTCACTTGAACATTTCACACTGAGCACATGAAGTTAAGATAGAAGTTGTTTATCTTCAGGGTTTGTATCAGAATTGTGCTCATTAGTGTTTCTCCTGCTGACCCGGCCGCACATTTTGTCTTTGTCGACAGACAGTTCATTAGGCTGATGTTCAACAATTTAAAATTGCTTTTCTTGGCTCTAGGAAGTTTAAATATTATATAAACTTCACGGCTTGAAAAGAGGGCTGTAAGGTGGTGTAGTCTTTAGCACTGTAACATCTGAAATATTAATAAACTGAAAAGGTTGTCCATGATTTCCTCTTCTTAGTGGGTTAACCTGGGTGGTTGTTCATAAACTTTTTTAGAGATGTTTTCACGTCCTCGGATCAACTATAGCAAATACGTGGCTGGATACAATAGTATTTTTACCAAAGGTATAACGACGAGGACTTGTCTTCTATCTACAACTAAAGGAGATAAAAAAAAAAGAAACAATTACTACAAGTACTCAACCTTGCATCATCAACAGAGCAATATGTGTGTATTTGACACTCATTGGTGTGTTTGTCTTGTCTTGAAGACATTTGCACAACACTGAATTGAAGATTGGATTGAGACTCAGAGAATGTGTCTTCCCAGAACTGGAGTCACAATGGCATGGACGTTGTATGTAGCTCAAAGGATCGTGGAACGCAAGCTATAACCTCAACTGAGTGAATGTTTCTTTCAACTATAGGTGGCATTGCACATTGTTTCATGAAAAGTCTTTTTCATGGCCATTCACTTACCGTACAAAGGTACTTTCATGGCAACTCATGATGAAATGGCTCAAATGAAAGGAAGGACATGGTAGGTATCAACATTCCACATTTGAAAACTTTCTAACTGATCCGAGACAAGTACTTATTCATATACTGATTCCATTTGACTAGAAAAGAAGTCAATACTTAAACTATGGTGTCAACTGAGGTTTTTTGGCAAATTACACACAGTGGCTATGTCCACTTTTATATATGTGCTGAACACACGCTAGGTGCAATGAGCTTTTGTGACATTCCTTATGCCCCTCCACTTCTGGATGGGAAATCTGGGGGTTTAGTTAACTTTTTAAAGCTGTGACCTGGGAGTTTAACAATCTGTATGAGCACACATGCATACTTTTAAGACGTGACGCATGAGAGCAGAAAAGCTTTGCATAACATTCTTGTCCTGCTGCAGTTGTAAGTAAAGGTCAGTTTCACTCAAGTGTGCACAGGTAATTCAAATATAAGCCACTTAACATCCTGAAGCTACAATAAAAGATATAATTAGATGTATTTGTGTCACGCCAGCTCCCAAGCACTGCCTGCTCTTGCATCAAAAGCTTATTCATAACCTTTTGCTTGAGAAAATGCAAATGTTTTTGTATTTGGATGGTGGATTGGGCTCTGACAAGGAGGGGCAGAGAGGAGGGCAAACCTCAGCCTGCTGAAATCACACATCTGCAGCTCAGTGATGCCTGTAAGCCTCAGGTTTGCTGGCATATCCTTGCTCGCTGCCTGGCTGGGAACACAAGCGTTTGCACAAGATAAGTCACGGTTCTCTGTGATTACGTTTCAAAAAACGCCATCATCTTGCTTTGGTTCTCAATGCAGCGGACGGCTTCCCTGATCCATCTTCCTAATGTAACTTCATAATGATTTTGGTGGATGTTGATGAGACCCTGCCCGGGTTATGGGGTGAGCCAAAAAAGACTCTACCTTCTGCTACGGTACCCATAAGGTGCAGAGGTCAAACCTGCCCCCTCAGCACTTAAGCCAGGCTGCTGAACTTTATTCAAAGCTACAATAACTCGCCAAAATAAAAACCAGGCCACAGTCTATTTTAAATATTCACCCTGGATCTGTTGCAAATCCTGCTTCAGCACGCAGCCAAAAGCAAAGCAGATTTTCTGGGGAAGGACTATGTGATGGTGGAAAAAAATAAGTAATGTTGAATTCAAATAAACCCAAATATGTGCCACATTATATTCCGGTTCTTTGCGTGTGGAACCAAAGAGTTATCAATCAGGACAAGCATCTGACTGGGACACACAGTCGATTAATGGGGCTTTTAAGTCACCTAATTACAGCTTTCAAGATAATGAAGGTCATTGCTTGTTGTGGAGGAAACAGAGCATGTCATGTGTTGTGAGTGGAGAGGAGTTAATTTAACTTGAGACATGAATTAAAGCCTTCACTTAAGCCCTGTGCCAATAGCTCTTCACTGGTGACCTCGGTGCCATGGCCAGAAGGCTCCAGCTGATCACGTGGGAGGCTCCCGCCGCCCCCTCCTCCCAACCCATCACTTTATCCTTCGGAGTTATGCAATCTACATTTTACAAAACAATATCAAAATATTTTCTCACTTTTCACAGGAATGACTGGGCTGCCTTTTTTATTTATTACGAGCTCTGTTGTCTGTTGGAACACACTGGACGCAATGGTTCACAGAAGTTTCGCTAAAGATTCATACAGCATTTCTCAGGTTGAATCACCTGAGCTACACAGGAAGGATGCACAGCTATATTTTATTGTGTTCCAAACAATAGCTGTGTTTACATTGTCTCATGGTGTCATCCACTTAGTTAGCCCACTGAAAGTGGGACATTTTCCTTTATCAATATAGCACTGTGTGTCGCTGTGTATACAGTACATGTTTTCATTCATTGTTGTGCGAGAAGGCATCGAGCACAAGGTTTGCATTGGAGATGGCCTTGCTACAGCAGATGTATTTCTTTGAAAAGGAGAAGACAACGTTATTCATTCTGCTTCATGTTGTCTTCACTCTGAACCCGGCTCTGAGGCTCAGTGAATTAAAAGTCAAAACAAAAATGAATCACATTAGTTTTCAAAGGAGGTTCACATGGAACAGCCTGAATTCAGTGAAACCTAAACCTACCAACATATCGTTTAACCCAGTGGTCCACATCACGTGCGGAATGGGGTAAAAAAGTGTCCTGGGAGTTACTGTCACAGACCGACCCACTCAATACATGGTCCATATAGTCCACTATGTGTGGACAGCAGACAGCCACTTCGCCACACGGCACCACCACGAGCATGGAAGGAGGTCACATGGGGTGTGGGGACCGACCCGCGGAGCCACTCCACCACCAGCGGACTCCCTCGCCAACACACAATCACGCAGCGCCTCTCGGTCGGACACCTCAAGGTTGGAGTTGTCTACACGTTTTCTCTACACATGAAAATACATGAAGCTCTAACGTAAGCTCTGACCGGAGATCACCGTCAGTGTACCGTAGGTTTAGGTTCGCTGAAAGCCAAAATGCCCTAACTTTCTTCCTGGACCTTTAACGCTTCTAATTCCACAACAGATGGCCTCTGCTCTAGTAGATGCAGCAATTCATATCAAGCAACGCTATGTGGAATATTGTTTAATTCATAGGTAAGTTATTTCAGTTGTTTGGCTGGAATGTGGTTGATATCATGCCGAGGCTTTGTCTGACAGCGGTTTGGGCGCAATTGGTGGATTCCGTAGGTCGTAAGCTTTCCAGAAAGATGTGCCCTTTATGTGTGGCATCAAGCTAGGGATACATTATTTTTCCATAACTTGGGGAGCTTTCTCAAGTCACTTTCGAGTGATATTTATGGTTTATGGTAATATTTATGGTTGAATTGTGTTATAAACATGCAAAAAGGTGTTATATGCTCTTGAAAGGCCAGGTTTTGCAGGGTTTTTTTGCTATGTCACATCAGTGGCTCTGGTATCGATTCATAGGAGTACGAGGACTTGGAGAGTGAGGAAGAGCTCCTGATGAAGAATTGGAGTTTATAGTTTAAGTAATACCCGAATGTAAGACACGACCATCGTCACAAAATGTTCACTTATTTCTCAAAACATTATGAGTTATTTCATTAATATGAGCAAAAGAAAAAACAATATTGTCTTATTTTAAAGTTTTAAACATTTTAATTTGCAAATGGAAATAAACAGAGCACGTGAGGAAATGTGTGTCACGATCAGAATGACAGAATATCCCTCTCCTGATAGTGTGTTGCTTTAAAGGACCCATGATCTACGTGTTCTGTTTCATGTATTAAAACTACACAGGCTATAGGTGGGTGCTTTTAACTGGTGTCCCCTAGGACCCGAATGCATTTGAAATAAAAATGAGCATTGAAAAAGCACTAATTAAAACACTGACATGAAGATATCAGGAACAAATAGATTGACAAAGCCATTGAAGAATTGCAATGGCGGATAAATCAGCTGTTCAATATCACAGAAAACCTCTGGGGTTGGTAGGGTGAGTGTAATTCATACATCTAGTAGCTTTGGGGAATTGCTTCTGAGAAACTAATAAATGCCTCAAACCTTTTCATGTTTTCGGTGTAGCCTGAAGTTATGTAAATATCGGGCTATCGTGACCCATAAACATCCAGGGATTGAGCTGAACTAAGCAAGTAAACGAAGTGAGGCGTTTCATATGTTAGTGGGGGAGGCCCTCAGTCTCAGACGAATACAACGTAAGCAGCCCATGCTGACCAATCAGAGTTCCTGCAGGCCCCGTGTGGGATCTCCATAAAACACTTGTGAATACATTTCAGTTGCACGTCTGCTGCATCAAAGCTTCAGCCACTATGCACAGCCAGGTAAAACCGTGCTTTGATGTTAATGACGCTTAAGCAGAAGTTCAGTGAGAAACACTCTCTTTCATTTTCATTTATAATCTCTCAGTCTATTAGCTGATTGTGGGCGTTGACTTTAAATGAAACAACCAGGTGCTGCACAGTTTCCTAAAGCCAATCCCATCGTTGCTGTCAAATTTTAATTATCCTCTCTGCTGCCGTCAGTTGTCATTTCAGCTCAGACCAGATGTGACCCTCCCACACCCTGGTCACCTCCAGTCAGCATCACAGTCCTGCCTCTCATTCATCATCAGAGTGCAGCAACTCGCTTCATCACCACCACCAGCAGTGTCTGGACTCCAGGGGGTTCTGCCTTATCTGACCTCAGCATCACTCCCCTTCTATCACCCTACTCCAGGATGGAGTCCAATTGTTATGCAAGAGTCATACATTCATGTTAAATTCTAATTAAGTCTCTACTGATTAAAATGCTAACATCAGCATGCTCAAATGCTTACAAAGATGATGCTGACCTATTACTGTTTATTAGATATAATGTCAACCACATTCACCATCTTAGTTTGCATGCTAATATTTGCAAAACTCCTGAACAGTGAGTTTGCCTTAGGGCAGAGACAGAGCAGACGTGGGGCGAATTTGCGTGATTTAAAATATGCCAACTTCGGCGAAAAAAAAAATCTCGTGGCGCGAAGTTGCATCAGCCAATCAGCGTTGAGAAGCTCTGCCCGTCATCACGGCCGTCCTGCCGTTGCTGAATCAAACTCCTGCAGGTCCCCCTGAAGTATCGCTGATAGCGGCCGTCATTCAGACGCTGTTGTGGGACTGCGGATAATATTATGAACCCAGACACCATGGAGTTTGATGTTCCGACGTTTGTGGAATTCACACAACAAGTATAAAGCAGAACTACTGGTTATTTCCATGGTGGATGGTGAAAACGATAAAGTATGAATGGTGTTATGCACCTACAAGGGCGTTTGATGTTCTGACGTTTCTGTGAATTCCACAACAAGTATAAAGCACAACTAGTAGTTATTTCCTTTATAGTCGATAGCGGAAAAGATCGCTCTTTTCATCGAGAGAAGCGACGGTGATAAGCCACACCCCTTTAAACGTGGCGCGATTATAATTGCAGTGCATTTGGTGTGAACACCCTTTTTATTGTTAAACGAGTAAACTGACACAGTAAACAGGGCGCAAAAATTCGCGCCGCGTTTGGTGTGAATGCAGCATTAGTCTTCACAGCACTTAAAGCTCTTTCACACTGCATGTCATCAGTAGTGATGGCGAGATGAAGCTTCTTGAAGCTTTGAGGCTTTCCATCCAATTGGTTCGCTCATGGGTCGAAGCTTCATGATGCTTCATTTGCTCTACTGCGCCACCAAGTGAACGAAACATGTAAAACAGACGTCATAACGACACCATGTGTGAAGCTTTGAATTTAATAAATGAACAAATGATGTTTGAGATGTCAATACATTCAGGGCTCTCAAGTGTCACGCATTGAGCGTGACTGTCACGCATTTCGGTCTTAAATCACGCCCTCCCGCCACACATCGTATTTCTCACGCTGAAACTTTCCTACAGTGCTGGGCTTTTTGAGACAAGGTCACCTGCTTTATAAAATACCTTGCGCAGGCACAGATGAAGCTGGTTGCAGAGAGGAAGCGGGGAAATCCATTGAGTTTCGCTGTCTCTTATATTTCGAATCGCACGGCAAACCAACAAACTGTTTTCTGAATCAGTCACGTGGTACGGCCGGCTCGCGAGGCTTCGAACGTCACCACATACGTCATCGACACAAGCCTCGGTACGCGCTTCACCAAAATCTACTTGGATTTCTCGACACGCGCTTCAAAGCCTCGACACGAAAGGACATATCACTAGTCATCAGTCACACCCGTCTATGCACTGACGGGGGGAGCTACATGCAAGGTATAACATTCATACCATAGCAATTTAGAGTCTTACACGAACAACAACCCGCTCTACCTCTGAGCCCCACTTGGCTATTCTGAGTAATTTAGAATGTTTACTGAATCATTTTCATCTCATTGTATTGTGATACAAAAAAAATCCAAAAAACATGGTTGACTAACTATGCAAATATAACGCAGCCAATATTACATGATGCAACAGCGACTACCCTCTTGCTTCGTATGGTTTGTTCTAGCCCACCTGCATGGCAGATGGCTGTGTTGCACTGCATACAGTTAAAAAAAAACAAGAAAAGTAAAATCTGTATTGTAACTTAAAGTTGCTGTCTTTCGGCGCAACGTGGCTTAAATGAATGCTTTATTACAGTAAACTCATCTTGTTTGGTATTATTTGTAGCTTCCCCTGGACACAGGCTAAGAAACTATACAAGACATATTACCTGACACTTTGATGATACAATTTGCATCGAAAGGTTAATATGTTGGAAAAACATGATCTACTTGGTAGTCTAAAGAAGCTACAGACGGAATACTTTCCATTGGAGCAGTGTGGCTCAAGACCAGGCTGATGTTTTTTGCAGTGCAGCTAGAGTGATAGCTAATAATAAGCGTGGCTTTTGCTTTGAACGTCGACGCCCCGGGATGTCTCTTTCTGTTGGCAGTTTTATATTGGTAACTCACGCATAATTGCTCTGTTGTTTATAGATATGTCTGTTGGTCAAGGAACAACACAGCTTAATTTGCAGCCACAATTATTCCCTGTGATCATGCAGCACTGAGTGCCATAAAAGGATTTGGACAATGAAACAGGGCTCCATGTATTCACATTTCAAGAGGACGGTACAGTATTTAAATAGCGATCACGGTGTTTGCCGTGCATAACAACGTAATTGCTCATTACAGAAAAGTGATTGAAAAACATTCCACTCAAATCTGACCACCTTTGTGTCACTTTAAAAGAAAAGGTTTTTTTTTCGGAAGACGTAGCTGGCAGCAGAAGCTCTCCCTCTGCTCCACTGTTAAGCTTTTGGGAATTTTCTCTGGCCTTTCTGTTTTTTATTAGATAGTAATTAACTAGGAGTGAAGACAAAGGCAAGGGGGAGAAAGAAAAGCAAAGCGAGGAATTATTTTCACGGTGGTGAGTGCAAATATAGCCTCCTTGGTTTAATCATCGGAATATGACAATGCTTATGAGCTTCATTGTTATGGAGGCGCCAGTCTTCCATTAGCAAGCTCTTTAAACATCTGCCAGGAGCCAGATGAAGAGTCTATATTGTCTCGGCCTGCTATATATCCAGCACTGTCTCTGACAATTTCCCTCCCCTCTGCTATTCATCTCTTTCTCTCGCTATCTCTGCACATTGAATCTCCTACACAACAACCCCCCCCTTCTCTCCCTCCATCCATCTCCATCTCAGGCTCTCGCTCCTTCCTCTCCCATCAGATTAGCTTTAGCTCGGTCGCTCTGCCTTCCGTCTAATTGCTTGCCGGTGGTTGATTGGCATGTGAATCGCTGCAAAGTGAGCGCCGCTGAAATATTAATTGTGTGTAGGTGTGGGCACGAAGACGTTTCCTCGTACCATGCTGGACTTTTCTTTTTTTTTTTTCTCTTTAGGAAACAGTCGGCCCTGTTCAACACAACAACATATATCCACTTGAAAGAAACTATTTTGACTTTGCATTTACCTGCCGTGAGTTGGTTCCAGCAGAGGAAAGTAGTGTAGTTCCGTAAAATGTGCATGTTGTTCAATGCACAGCGTTCATTTCCATGTCAACATTAGTTACATCAACTAAACTCGTATAAATGACGTCCACCTCCTCCGATAGCAGACGTCTGGCTGAGCGCTCGATGGACTGCTAGTGGTAAATGAAGTGAATACCAGAGTGGCTACTGGGCAGCAATATATTATAAACAAATGCCAACGATAGAGTGATTCGGATGATATCTTAATCTCGCTTTACAGAATTGTAGACGCCTCACAGACAGCTCAGGATACAGGGAGAGCATGCCATGGCAGCTGTAGGTCAGCTGAGATTTCGCTTGAGGGAGCATTCTGGCTTATTGCCTGCACACGCACGCACACACACACACACACACTTCTGTACACATAGACTTCAGAACATTATAGCTGCTGCCTCGGTAGCCACTATAGCGAAAGGAGGAAGGAGCTGGTGTTATTGTCGGTGTTTGTACAAATGTTCTCAGGGGGACGTTGCTGCCGTCCTGCGCATGGGGGGCTGTGTCGCTGCTGCAGTAAGTAAACTAAGAGCTTTGTTTACAGCTCCATCCTGTCTCAGCAGCTCTCAACAATAAGAGTTGTAATTGGAGTGACTGTGCGAATGGAATACAATTAATTACATTAGTAGTCAGCAGATGCATACTTGTGTTTTTTATTACTTCTTTTCCAATGTGGCCTGCGTCAGGAAATTCCCATGTTCCCTAACCACCATGTTTCCTCAGCATCATGATTGGTCCATGTTAAAATGTGTGGATAGCTTTTTGAGACATCACGCGAGCAACACCCGATTACAGGCAGACGGTCAGGCTGGTGCTATCACTAGTCGGCTTGGTATGCTTTCGAGGTGCGGAGTAAGCTTGGTTGGAGTAAGAGCCAATCAGAGGCAGAGTATCGTGGGTCATGCCTTCACTATAGTAGGAAATCAAATATTCCAACCTGGAAGGTCCTGCGACTTTATTCTGCATAATAAGTAACTATTATGTGCTTCTGTCAGTTACCATTTTGGAGCAAAGGGCCTGAAGAACAATGTGTGTTTGTTTTAAAAGATAACCCATTGTCGGATGTGAAACAATGGCTTTGCACCTCGTGGATACTGATCTGATGAGGGAACACAGGGCTAAGGAAACATATAGGACAGAGGGAACACAGGACTAAGAGAACATACGACAGAGGGAACACGAGACTAAGAGAGCATAGGAATGAGGAAACACAGGATTGAGGGAACATAGAACATAGGGAACATAGGACAGAGGGGACATGAAAGTGAGAGAACTTTGGACTGAGGGAACATGAAACTGAGTGGACATAGGACTGAAAGAGCATAGGAATGAGGGGACATGAGGAAACATAGGAATGAGGGGACAAGAGGGAATATAGGACTGAGGGGACAAGAGGGAACATAGGACAGAGAGGGCATAAGACTGAGGGGACATACATACGCTCCACTCTTTCATATTCTGAGGTTGCTGTTTGTCCGGGCAGTCGCATGCCTCTGAAGTGTCAAGCTGAGCAAGGCAAAGATGACAGTCTGGAAGCTAATCCTCTGAAATTATTTGGTCGGCAGTCTCTGAACTTCCACATTATCTTCCTCTTCATACGGCTGATGATTTAAACGCCCCAGCCCACTTTTGACAGGTAAATACATCCGGAACCTTGCTTTTCTAATAGCAACATATTATGGACTGGATCCATGTTTTGGCCTACAGTTTGACTTTCTTGTATACAGAGACTGCGTGGGACCTATATTTTGAGATGAGGGCGCTGACAGGCCGAGCAGCCCAAGCCACAGAGCTGAGGCATGCTTACACCCTGGTGTAAGGCAGTGTGTGACGCTGGATGGCATTATTTGCTGGTTCCTTCTTGTTACACAGTGGTACACAGACCACAACACATATCTTCATTTAATATGGTCCCTCAAGTATTCTGTTGCCACACCTGCTTGGCACCAGTGAGGAATTGTTTATCGAGTCAAACAAACAAATAAACATGTCACAAAAGCAAACAAGTGAGAATTCGTTCCCAAAAGTAATAACACTGCACTCTCTAAATATAAAGATATTTCAAGAAGTGCTAAGGTTTTAAACTCAATGATAGGAGAAACTCTTGTGTGCAAACAAAAAGGTTTGTGCAACAATGTTTTGTCTACAACTTTAACCCTTTCACAGTGTTTTTTACTTCATGAAAGTTAATTGGAACATTTTGTTCAACTGAAAATTGTTGTATACAACGTTCTAATCTCCAACCTCAGGAGCCACATCTCGTGACAAAAGGCAACAAACCAAGATGGCAGCAGCAAAAATGTTAGACTGTAAGCCTCAAAACAGTACAACAAACCAATGGGAGATGTCAAGGTGACTCGCTCCACTTCTTATACACAGTCTGTTGTTAGTGACGAGTATGTCGCGACCTGTTGAGGTGTTCATGTGGGTTCCTATACATGCAAAACCTTTCACAAACTGATAAACTAGGATTCATTGTTAACACAAAACACTTTAAAGATGCCAGCAGCATATGTTAGTTAATGTATTCACTCTGCCCTTGTTGATATTTCACTTGCCTTTGCCTGTGTGTAATTAACCAAACACTCAATATAAATTGATGCGTTTAAGGGTGCCCGCTAAATGCATTAAATGTAAAATGGAATATCATATTTTCTGGTGTCGGCTTCAAGCCTCCAGTTAGGGTCCTTTGCTCACTTTATACCGTACATTTTCCACAGTCTAGATAGGCCGGCCGCTGGCTGGGATAGCAGCCAGATAACATCATCTTTGGGACACTCAATATTCCCCAAGCCGTTGGGGATGCAAGCATCAAATGGCACACCTTCCTCCTTATTATCGCTGATGTGGGGTAGTGACAGGATGAACAATTCAGATGGAAAACATCTGTCCCTCAGAAGCTCTATCATCCTAGCCAGACATTCTGTACCTGCAAGCCAGCTCCACTGACTCTTTTGTGTTTGTACGATTCATATAAGTTGGTGGATTGCAGGTATTTCCGACAAACTGTCTGCAAAAAACATTGTTTGACTCCTGGAGATGTTGGAGCGTTGCCATGTGTCATTACAGCAGACACAAGCTCACACATCAAGGCTAAAGATTGCAGACCTAAAAGCCCCCAAACATCATGAGCTTTGTGTATCAAGCAAAGATGCTGTTGCCTGAATCAGACACCACCTCATGCCGTCTGCTTGGCAGCTGATCTGCTTTTCTTCTCCTCCTCCTCCTCTTCCTCCTCCTCCTCCCTTCACCCGGACTTGAAGCAAAGTAGGCCGAGGCCTTGGGAAGTCCCTCTAGTTACTTATCTCAGCAGTATGGAGAGACACAAGCCTCCCACTTTCCCCCAAATGACTCCAGCTTTATAGCGCTTGGTTCTCTGTAACGTGCTGTGAGTGTGAAAAGTTAAACAGGTTTGGTTTTTTGGCAGCGGCGCTACCTACCACTGAGCTGAATTATGAATCGCTTGCTGATGTTTGGAAATGTATTATTAAAAGGCTCAACACCTTCACAGTACTTTTTGGGAGTGTGTTTGTACCGTGCAAAACTGCCGGCATACTCATTTTGTAAATGATCTTTGTTTACACTGTTGGTGTTTGAATTAAGCTTCAATTGTGCATTAATGAATATGAATGTGGTCGTCCAAGTGTTGCTTGACTCGCGCAGTCTTTTCATTAGCGGGTGTGCTGTCACAGAGCAAGAAGGAAAGCCCACTCTCGGCTCATATCTGCACAGTGGAAACGGAGCTTTTAATACGGACCGCACACTTCATCAATTCACTTTGTTCACTTTCTATTTTAATGTGCAATATTATATGGAACAAAAACAGACCGCACATGAAAAGTGTAGTACAAATTGGATACAGGAAATTATCAGAGAGAGGAAAAAAAGCGTGCATCTATTGTGTGTTCAGTTGTTTCAGATATGGGCTGATAAGGTTATTAGGATTATTAATACTCATATGCAACTATCTAAGCTGTACAATGTATTCCAGTGAGTCATTCAGTGCAAATACAGGTAATAGTGGGATTTCCTGCTATAGGTGTTAGGACCCTAGCACCATGACTGTCTACAGAAAGCCCCGTCTGAACCGGGTCCAAAACAGGGCTTCCCTTTGACGTCCCCACGAGCACAAGTAAAAACTCCCTCCTAGTTAAAGTTGGAGTGGTTCAGGGAAATGTAACTCTAATATCCTTTCCAGATGTATAAAGTCTTGCCCCGAGCCAATGTCAGCTCATCCCAGCTGACATCGCAGAACATAGAAAGCTACTCATGTCTCTGAACTATGGCAGGAAGCTCGAGGAACCCGTAGAGAACCCACACTGCCACATGTGAGTATTTGCAAGCTCCAGTCCGGGATGGATCCTCTCCCTGTGAGGCGAGACCACTATCCATCTCATGCTTGAGGGGATGACTTATACATCTTTCCCTGATCTCAAACAAAAGCTTTCAAGAGCCAGTGAAACACACGTTAGAGCACCTTTGGCTTATGAACTGTGACATATTTCAGAAGTGAAAAGGAATATTTGCACGATGTGAGAGGGATTTACATCAAATGTGAAGGGTTTAGACCGCTAAAAAGTGGGCTTAGCGTTTCTCACGATGCTGAGCTACAGAGAACTGTTCCACACAAATCTCCTTCACCTGTTGTTAGATCAGGAGGAGGACACGGTGGAGATGAAAGGGAAACGTTGATGTTCGTCTGCGCGTACTGCCTTCGCTTTAGTGACAGAGAAAATCAGCAACGTTTTTGAAATAGAACTCGGCCACGTTGTTTAGGAAATGGAAACAGGTTTCGCCTCCTGACACCTAAACACATCTCCACATGGCTCTGTTAGTTCATCCACAAGCAGTGGTTTTACATCATCTGTGTGGCCTGCCGGTTGCCTGAAGTCTCATTTGATTAGACGATTCTGAGTAAAGGATGAGTCATGAAACATTTAAACGACAGGGATGGGAGCATGATCGGATCCAGATTGTTTTACACATGTTATATAACAAGAGATAGGGAAACGCTGTCCTCCGCTCGAGCCAGCAAGTGTCGAAGACGCGCCGGAGATGAAATCCAGGATGAATGACCTTGTGTATGCAAGTGTTTTTTCTCTCCTTTCAAACAGAAAATTGTACTTGTAAACATAATGACAGAACAGCATGTGCCCTATGAGCATACCACAACCTGAAACAGCTGACATTGTTATATATTTTTTTTTTTCTGGGGGATTGAGAGTAGGTTGATTTTATTTCACAAGAATGTGAAATAAAATCACTTCGAGGTTTAAATGGTTTTGGGAGCCACAGCAACAACAACCCGTTGGATATCCTTTTAGTTACACTCGCCTAATATTCTGACCTGTCAGTCATGAACAGCCGTAAACACAGACAGTAAGACACAAACACGTTCCATATGAAATCCATATACAGCCCCTTTAACAATGCACAGAAACCACCAACACCAATTTGCCACATGTTATTTGAATGAATACTATATCTATCAAGTGATTATAACATTTAATGAAATGTGTACTGTATATTTAATATCTGCATGGGTAACAGAGTTAGGATTAAGGTAGTAGCACAGAGTCTAAATATATATTTACATATCCACTATCAGACTTCCCTCTCTCCAAACTGATATTATGAGCTATCTTTAAGCAGAACGCTGCGTCGTGATCACTGGCAGGAACACATATCAGTGATAGGAATGCAAAGGTTGATGTCCTCCACAATATGTAGGAGAGGAAGACGAAGAAGTAGTGGAAGACGAAGAAGAAGAAGGGCATAATACATCCAATTCTTTTCAATCCTACCATCCCGTAATTTAGTAATTAAGTAAGTTTACATAGTCCCTCATCAGCTTGGTGCCATGACCACAGTTCTGAAAGTGGAACGTCCTACCTGAGGATGTTAGGCCACAAACACAGTGTCATCTTTCTCAGCACAAACTTCCAGAAAGCTTTTTAGTGCACACAATATAATATCCACGGTAAATATAAATAAAATGTATTCTTCTATTGTTTTCTTTTGTATGGCTGTCTGCTTTTGTGCCTTTATTCTCCTGAAAATATTTCTTTCATACATATTTCCAGTCAGATTCGTACGCTTTTCTAATGCTGCCACTCAATACAGACAAAAGGCGCCGCAGCCTTGAGTGGATAGAAAACGGTGATAAGCAGAACAATCTTTCCCAGAAACAGGACGAGCGGGGGCACCAGCGCGGTGTGCACGTGACCACTTGCTGCTGCTGCAGGTAACAGAAAGGATTCACAAACTGTGAATGTTTTGCTCGGGATCAAATTGAGGAGAAAAGATGTGTGTTCTTGTATCGGTCAAAAAAAAAGAAAAGTTAATTTCTATCTCTCACAGAACTGCACTTGTACAAACTAATACATATTTTTCTTCTGTGGTCTTGCTTCTGGTTTGTCACTGGTTTCCCCCTGTTGCAGCACTGGAACCTATTTGAATGAACCTCCCCGGGGTGCCGGGCTTCATCAGCACTTCACCCGAGGACACCAGTAGTTATTGGGCGCACAGTCGATCGACAGCAGACTGGGAGGAGATCTGAGCCATCCCCCTGATGCTAACACCCAGACAAGAACAACTGCACCCCCCCCCCCCCCCAAACCAAAGAATGCATTTTGCCAAGAACACAACTATTTTTAGCCGTTTCCCCCCACAGTGGGAGCAAAATGCTAATCTTCAGCAGGCATCTCTTTGAAGTATAAGAGGATATTTGAGGTGGATTATTTATGGCCACATAGCTGTAGTCTTAAGTCCCGTTCAGAAGACCCGACTGTAAATGTTGGAGGCCCGCTAAATAAGTAAGAGTGTGATGCAGTGTCGTGTCACCCTGGTGAACATATGACAGTTTACTGAGGCTGATAATCATGAGCTCCATCGCCGTGCCTCTCCCTGTCTGCCTCTAACTCTCTGCTGATGACAAGAGAGGCTAATACACGAGACGTCGCTCCTTGATGTCCACAACGTGTTAACGATATGCCTGGCCTTTACCGCAGTGACACAGCATCCAGCGTCGCCGATTGATATGTTAATGCATCATATGTTTATGCTAACATACATATTTTGGTTTCAAAGGGGGGAGAGGGGGGAAACAACAAATGCACCAGACGAGGACAACATTGGGAAAAATAGGTCACTGCTACACGCTTTTGATAGTGCTACTTTGCCCCCCAGTGGCACACAGGCTCAGTGCAGACGAGCGGCGCTTCATATCACAACCTTCAGGCTGTTGACTTTCTTCCACACAGTAGCAGGGATTTGGATGGGCTGCATGTATGCTCTCTTAAAATATGTGGGTTTCGTCGCTAATAAAAATAAGCCCTGCATCTGCAGTCTTGTGTTTGTAATTGGAGGCTGAAGAAGGAGAATCTCGGATGTTTCCGCTCCAGTGAATCATTTCCAAACTGCCGTGATGGATGACTCATATGTAAAATTCTGTTGGCGTCACCCTCTCAGACACTGCAGCCAACGCTGGTTATATTTAGTGCATAGAAATACAAATATATAGATTTGATATCACGTTCTCGCAGGTTTCCTCACAAATTTCACCCTCCTGCTGTGTTTGTCAACTCATTAGCGCGTACTATACATCCATGGCAACCCATAAATGATGAACTAATGTTCTGTTTGATCACAGCAGCGTATGTTCTTGTAGACATTACAGGTTAACCTCCACTTGCTATGTATGCTTGCTATGTCATTGCCCTGAGATCATACGCATCATTTTGGAGTGAAAAAGCATTATGAAAGGATCATTTTGACTAATACAAATACTATTGTGTAACATATTGTTTGATTTATCACAGAATACCTTCTAGCAAAGCTTAGTTTCATTTTTCTGAATAGTAGCACAGCATATCTGTTGTGAGGATTAAATGGATGATTGTGTTGTTCTGCTTTTCTTGATCGTATTCTGTGTTGGTTTTTTTTTCACCATGACGTCCTCCTTTGATATCCACAGTCAGTTTTCTGGCCCCTGTGCTCTTTACCACTGTTATGATCAAAGATGTGATCAGCAGCCTCATATACGGTGTATATTCTGTGTGTGTGTGTGTGTGTGTGTGCGCGCACGGAAACGCACACACACACACACACACACATGCGTATAGGGGTCTCGAAGAGGAAGTGTGTCCATCTGATAAATGTATGTTGTTTTCAGTGTAGTCTTCAGAGAGAACAAAAACTTGGAAATCGGTCAAATTTGGAAGTTTAAAATATGGCTGGGAGGTATAAATATCAATTACATAACATATTGAAAGGTTCCTCTGCCACAGATCCATTTGCGGTTTCATAGAAAACAACTTATTTAGGTTTAGGAAACACAACTAATTGGTTAGGTTTAAGAAAAGATCGTAGTTTGGGTTAAAATAACTACCGAAGTGACATTAGTAGGAAAGTTAGGTGACAAATTAATTTTTCCTCGTCGCACAAACTACAATCTTACAGGTGAAATATCCGTTTTTGTTTGAATCACGTGTTGTTTTTTATTCATACTTCCTGGTTCATGATTATGTGGATTACATATGAATTGATTTCATGGTATATCTACAATATATATATATATATATATATATATATATATATATATATATATATATATATATATATATATATATATGGTATACCTACATATATAGGCTGCACCTGGCCCCCTATTGTACTGACTGTCACGCTGATCCTCTTTGTGATCTACAAAGGCGATGAATGAGGAGGAAGGAGACGAGTTCCCCACCTCCCCACACACACATACACACACATGCATGCATGCAATCTGTCCATCCCGTTAGCTCCCCACACTGTGTTCTATCTGTCCACACACGCTCACAGAAGAAGCAAACATGTCAGAGCGGCATGAGCCTCGTCGGGGAACACGCAGCCTGGAGCTGCAGCTCAAAGCTTTGCAGCAGGACATCTATACATCCACATCATGTGGGGATTGGCTTTGACTTCTCACTCACTTAAGTCTTGCATACACAAGAGTACGTCAATAGTATTCATAGACGAGATAGAAAGTTACCGAATGGCTGTCGAGAGACTTTATCATTTGGTATTCATGGATATATGTGTATGATGTTGTATGTGTTCTCCCACAGAAATGTATCTTGCTGGAAAATCTTCAGCAACATCTTTCAACCAACACATACAGTCAGCACACAGCATGTGAAAGGTTTGAGCACCTCACATTATGGGAAAGAATTGTGCCCATAGATGTCTGACATCTTTTGTTACTTATCGGCAATCATATGTCAGTACTAATGTATCCGCAATCGGATGATTTATTTGCCTGATCGATTTGTCGATCGAGCTCAACTAAAAACCCTTTGTGCTCCAACGTGATCTCATGTCATAGCGTAAAAATGCACCAATTTAAGTTACTTGTGGACACATTTTAAACATGTGGTCAACGTTGTGAATTTAAACTATTTGGTTAGGTTAAGGAAAAGATCATAGTTTCCCTTTTTTCATGAATTAATTACGTACTTAGCAAGTGGTCAACATAAATAACTCACAGGGGACACGGACAGCGGCCTCCTGGGTGAAAGTCAGGGGTCTGTTTGACCCGTGCCTTTCATAATGTTACAAAACTAAACATCATGGTGGCAAAAGGCAAACTCCAGATAATCAAGGGTTGGCGGAACATCGCGCCTCAGCACACAGCCATAAGCTAGATAGGAACACTTGTGTGCAGCTTTTGCTATGTGGGCTTGGGCTAAAGAGTGTCTGTCCACCATCTTCACACCAGGATGCTACTTGCCGCCAACATCTTAAAAGTACCAACATGGGACCAATAACAGCAGCTGGAAATGACACCCAGGAAAGAGTGCCCCCATTTAGACAGCTTCCGTACACATTGACCGTCTGGCGGAGCATCTATTCAGTGGCCATGTTTGCCATGGACGCGCTGAGGCAAGGCCGGCTAGCTCCTAGCTAAGATGGTGTTGAGGCTTGGGCATGCTGGTAGTTTTCTCCTTCCAGCTTGGAAAGTGTTGCTTTATTTCTGGTAGTCAGTCCTGGGAGACTTGTACCTGGCCCTCATGTGCAATTTTTACAGACTGTCATGCATATCAAGTGGAAAGTATTTTCATTAAGTGAATTCCAATTGTGTCATTCTTAAATGGCTTTTGCTGAAGGCTTAGAAAACCTAATCCTGCATCTCAATGAGGATGGTTACACCTATCTTAAAATAATTCCATTCAGAGAATGAATCACTCCAAACACATTTGTTCAATCATTTAATTTGGCTTTTCACTTTTCCACAAACTACACTAAGCTGTCAGCCGTGTGTGTACTTGCTTGTTTTCATGAGATTATTAAAGTCTTCACAGGCAGACGTAAACAGAAAAATATACAAGTAATAATTCTACAACAATATGACTGAGCACCTCATTAGAAGCAGGAGGAAGGAATCTGGGTCATCCTGATTCCAATATCTCAAAGCTGGCAAGTCACACTCCCATTTAAGTATCGACAGTCTGGGAGGGTCGCATAGGGAAAAGCCATTACTATGCAATTACTAAGCAGTCTATTGGAATGGATTAGGGAGTTTATTCAACAAAATAAATATTTCTTGGCGTTTATCATTTCATCTGGGTACCCCAAATTGTCAACAGTGACTGGGATAATCTTGTTTTGCTGAACCACAAACAAGCAAGGGATTAGTAATCCCTGTTGGAGATTTTTGTTCCCCCCCCCCCTCCCAAGAGAAGACAGATAGTGGCTGGCACCTGGGGCGAGGGCTTGATTTCTGAACAGTAAACAGTGATGTTTTCCTCGCTGGAAGAGCTGTACCCTGTCTGGACAATATTTTATATTGATAATAGCATTTCAGGGCGCTTGAGTAAATGGAGTTGGATACAGCAGGTGACAGCGTGAGGTGACCTTATCAAACTGTGATAAACTGGAAATGGGAAACTGAAATCAAAATACCATCGCGGGGAGGGAGAGGGATTCGTCTGCTGTTCTTTTTCGGGGGGTGGGCTCGGGGGGGGATTGCCTTGTTCGAAAGAAGATTATATGACATGGTCCTTGGCGACTTGACAGCACAGGCAGCATGATTCAGTCGCCGGCTCGCGCTCGCTGAGCCGCATTCACTCTCCACACGGCGGCCAAAGATCTGAGATGATTCCAGCTGATGTCGATCTTCAGCAACTAATCGAGCCGCGGTCACGCCTCCTGAGCAGCAGTGTTTCAGAGGAGGGGGCTCATTGTTATTCGGAGGAGGAACAAACAGCAATTTGGACCTAATTAGGTCCAAATGGCACTTGATTTCTCACATACACAAACATGCAAAAAGCACATGTGCACACACACGCACCAACACACACACACACACACACACACTGGCACAGAATGGTACGTCTCCTTCTGAGAGCCAAAGCATGAATATAAACTCGCTTCGTCGAAGTCTCTGGGCAACAACTAAGGTCATGACAAATTGAGAGTCTTTGCAGGAGTGAATGAATTGTAAATTAGCAAGATGAATATCAACAGAGACAGACTGACTGAAAAAGATGGAGGGTGCACCGCCCACCCCACCCAACACACACACACACGCAAGATATGGATTCATTTCCATGAAACGGCACCTCTGAAATCAGAGTTTATCGTACATACCCTTCAGTGATGAAGACACAGAAAAATCTCTTACCTAAAAAGAAAGAAACAGCAATTAGTCGTGAGGAATGGCAAACAATGATGCATGTTGTGCTCGTGCTCAGATTGTGTGTCTTTTTTTTAACTTTAAAGATGTCGTTGTCAAAAAGCACTGAAAGTGTAGTGATGTAAATCCCTCTGAGACGCTGCTATGCTGATTGACGGGGCGTCAAGCCGTGCCGAGACACATCACACACAACTGGCTCAGGCGTCTTACAGATTACCACATTTAGCTCAATCTACTCTGTGTGAGCGTTTGATATTTTGTGTCCATTTGAATAACTTCTCAAGGACAAAAGAAAGGTCATTTCCACACGAGACTGGCAGTATTTGCCCGCAGCTTCAACTGTGGTCACAACGCACCGTCCCAGCAGATGTCAGTGTTACTCAAGCTATTCAGAAGGCCTCAGAGCTGGATGTGCAGCTGAGCAGAGGAGGAGGGAGGATAGAGGGGGGGGGGGGCTGCTGAAGGCTCAGCTGCCACAATTAATTTCCATTGCAAGAGTACATTCAAAATGCAGACGCATTTGCGAAAAAGTCACAGACACAGATACTCTGCTGGCAAATATAGTAAAGATGCAAGAGAGAGAGATGAGAAGAAACAAGCAGCAGCACTGCAGCATGGGAGGCCTGTAGCTCGCTGCAGATTTCTATCCCTCACAAAGCACGGTAAGCCAATTATGTGAGGTTTGATTTCATAAGGCTAATCAGTTATTTCAGTGAGTGTGTTCGCATGCTCGTTTGCGTTTTTTTTTTTTTTATTATTTGATTTTTTCTCTAGATTGGGATTGGGTTTAAATGCTATCCATAATCAACAATGTCATACATTATGAAAGGGTTGTGATTGGAGGAAATTGTCAGCATGGAAATCAAAAAGCCACAGCTTTTCTGTCAGGCATCAACATGTTTTATTTGCCTCCATGACAAGTAGGAGATATCATTTTCCCCGTGTTCAAGTAGTTCAAGTAGTCGTCTGAACCCCAAATGAGTTCTAATACTCGTGTTATTGCATTTCTTTTTTCTCAATTTATTTGTGAAAGAAATGTATTTTTTTTTAAACACACTTTTAATTCAATTCAATTCAGTTTATTTTGTACAGCCCCAAATCACGAATAAAAGATTTGCCTCAGAGGGCTTTACAATCTGTACAATCTTTTATAACATATTTTGATCATAACTATGAACATCCAGCATGATATGAGTGTTGTGGTTCAATAGATAGTCCCTTGCAGACAGAAAAGTCCCAACCGCTCTTACTACAAAATCCCTTCTCAGTATGGCACTTAGTGATTCCACGACACACAGACAGACCGTAGACTGGATCCAGGCTTTCTTTACTCCACGTCAACTTTATTCATAACACCAACAGGGTTAGATACAAAATTGGGTTTGTTCCGGAATTTCCTGACAGCGAGCGAGACCACTCAAGCCGTCAGGTCCAACTAACTTGTAAACCCCAAAACATTTGGTAATTAACATGCTTTCATGAGCAAGCAAAGGTCCCACCTTCCTCCTCATAGTACATAGTTCTCGTCATTTGGTATTGACCAAGTCCCCAATCAGTTCCCAGATAATAGCGTCTACGTGCATTGTTATGCTTGCCTGTGGCCCATACTCCGGTTTCCCGCTCGAAGCCTCCCTTTGGGCCAGTACTTGGACGCGCCACCGGGTCACAGTGACTGTTTCGAAACACCTGAACTCTTCAGCAGAGGAAGTGCGCAGTTTGTGATATGGCTCCATCCTGTTATTCTGACTGCTCTTGACAACACCGTGTTCTTTCTTGTGGAACGTTCCAAAGGGTCGTGTGCTTCACAAACTCTTAGAAAGGCTGGCTTCGGCCAAAAATATGTACTGTGCACAGAGGAACATTAGGAAACTGTGTGTGTGTGTGTGTGCTTATGTGTTGTTGTAGCTGTTGCTGGGACTACTCATTGGATTTGATATTAACTCATGTGGATAAAACATTCCCCCACATGTATGTACATGGCCGTGACAACAGGATTCTCTAAAACATTTTTCCTTCAACATGAGCCAGATTTCCCAAAAATGCTTCTTCTCACCGAGGTCACCGAGTTTTTCAAATTGTATGGTTGAGGCTCTTAACTACAGCCCACATACTAATGACAATAAAAACAAAGCATTATTGTTACGAAGGAGTTTTAGTTCAAAAACTTTGACGTTCGGTTCAAAAATGAACTATTTTATGTCAAAAGATATCGTGCATGCTGGGACTTTAAATCTGCTAGTTCGTCTACAATTGCTATATGACGTGGTTTTAGGAATGTGAGCAGAACAGAATATTTATTAGTGATATTTGACTTTGTTTGCGGTACTTATTCATAGTGGCGAGCCGTGGATTTTCTACCTGCGCGTTCAGTCTGAGTCAATCAGCTGTTCAAGCGGCGCGCGGTGATCTAAGAGGACAACGCCACCATTTGTGTGCGCGTACTTCTCTGTGACGTCAAGCACTCTGTTGCTGATGCAGTCCGTGGGCATCTTCCTGCAGCTGGTAGTTAGGCAACACCTCCAGGCGTTGGAACAGTTAGAAGTCT
Organism: Clinocottus analis; assembly: GCF_023055335.1. Lineage (NCBI taxonomy): Eukaryota > Metazoa > Chordata > Actinopteri > Perciformes > Cottidae > Clinocottus > Clinocottus analis. The sequence goes on along the minus strand of NW_027176207.1, from coordinate 5,261,106 downwards.
GTTTGCAATCCTCATCCTGCTAAAAGCTAAACACGTGCACAACCTGGTTTTAAACTACGAGGAAAAAAATATCAAAGATGTTTGCTTATTGTCGGCTACTTATGATTTCTCTAGGAGACGAAATAAACAAAAAAGACCAACTGCGTGGAATTTGACTTTTAAAAATAAAATAGAAATGATTTTTTTTTAAAGAAAATGTTTTGTGTTTTTTTTTGTCTAACACTGTCACCTGCAAACACCCCACACACTAAACTCTTGTGTGCCAGGATGCCTCCGTTAGACCTCTCAGTCTAACACTGTCCCTGGTTGTAGTGCATTCCGGCACACACTGAATTTGAAAAATGGAAAAAGATAGACAATTAAGTTGCAATTGTTATGACTATTGGGACTGATTGAGAATCTATGAAGTATTGTTCAACTTTATTCTCGAACTAGTGAATTATATTATCGACTTTTATCTCAAAATGTTGTGACCCTGGAATATCACATTATGACAATTCTTTCTCATTGGTTTTGGAAAAAAAAAATCAAATTGAATAGCTCATATGTATTGGGTGACAAACAAAACAAATACATTTGGAAAAGAAGGCCAAGCCATTTTCATGGTAAAAAGTGTGTTTTATACTTTCCTTTTCTGTATTCTTTATTACACACATGCAGTGCATGAATGTGGTTTTATGTGTGCAGCTACATGCGTCTCCCGCTGTATCAGAAATATTAAAACCATAATCTTTTGGCTCAAAAGTTGCTCTTTGAGTCTCACAACTTGTTTTTTTCAGTAGGTGGCTAGATGGCCTCCTCATGTAGTTTAAGCCGCTAATCTACCAGAGAAACCAATGGGAAATGTGATCGGGCGCTCTTAACAGAATAACATTACATTACGTGTCATTTAGCTGACGCTTTTACCCAAAGTGACTTACAATAAGTGCATTTAACCGTGAGTACAAACTCAGAACAACAAGAATAAAGAGAGTAGAATTTCTTCAATAAAGTCAAATTACAAAGTGCTATCAGTAAGAGCCATCTAAGTGCTGCTAAAGTGCTGCTGCCACTGTCTTTATTCAAGGTGTAGTCGAAAAAAAAATGAGTGTTTAGTTTGCGGCCGAAGATGTAGACACTTTCTGCTGTCATGATGTCAATGGGGAGCTCATTTCACCACCGAGGGGCCGAGACAGCAAACAGTCGTACTTTGTTGAGTGTTTAGTTCGCAAAGACGGAGCAACAAGCTGATTGGCTGAAGCGAACAGATCAGGTCGGACCTGATCTGTTCGTAGCACGGTACGCAAGTATCAACGTTTTGAAGCGGATGCAGGCGGCCACCGGTAGCCAGTGAAGGAGGAGCGGAGCAGCGTGAGAGGAAGTTGTACGAGATGAGAAAATATGAAAAAATAAGCTATTAGTGAAAAATAATTATAATACATGTAGTGTATTTGTGAAAAAAGTAAATTATGAAATAGCTATAACTTTATGATGCTGTTTAGGCCAGCAGAGAAAGCTTAGCAGGTCGTGACAGCCCACTATTGTTTAATAAGGATTTAGTACAACTTTACAGTCCCGCCATAGAAGTTGATGGAGCTGAAAGAGTTTACGTAAGTACTTAAACTTAACGTTTATTATTTTTCTCACACAACATGACTCTTCTCACAAGGGTTACAGTATTGGAGCAATTTCAATTAAGTCAAACAACGATGTAGTTCCAGAGATAAGTAACAAAATGTTAAACTTTCTGTTTCGTCCAATAATAGGCGCGGGGGTCTTGGGGCGCTTTGTGCTTATGTGGTTTTAAGATAAGCTTCAAACAATGACGATGAAGAGAAAGAGAGGAAGAGCAGAACTGTTTTATGGCCATTCTCAAAGACTCCAACATTGTGTTTTGTCATCCTGAAATAGTTTAAAGGATCATTTCACAAAAGTCAGTCATGGCGAGAGGACATGACGAGGACGTGCAGAGCACGAAGCGTCCAGCAGAAATGACACTGACAACGGTATATTGTTAGAGGGCAATGACATCAAACAGAATGTGAAGAGGTTGCCGATGAATCCTGTTGCAGACATATCTACTGACCACGGCAGGAGCAGAGCGTGCGGTGGCTCTGAAAGATGGACTGAGCTTTCGTTAGCAGTTAGCTCAAATCCAGCGCGAGCATACACCGGCACTGTGGGGTCTGACCCAGAGGGACCAATGTGTAACCAATGTACCTAATGACCAATGGATCTAATCGACCACAGACCATGCGGCAACCGGTTAGTTGTGCTGTGAACACACGGACGGCTGACGTAAACTCAAGGCCAACGGCACGCCATAACATTATATGATAAAAGTGTTACTTTGAACAGCTCTCAGGTCTTTCATCCATTTGGTTGAAATGTAAACATTTATTTTCTATATAACTGATCTGTTATACAGGAAATGACTTGTATGGAGTCAGTAGTGGAGGTGTAATGCTCATCCTTGTTTCTTGGGAGCATGTGTCAGGTCTTACGCATTTCACATTTCGGAAAAGAAAAGAGGAACAGCCACCCAATCACTATTACTACTACGACATCAACAACTGGAATCACAGCAAGAGTGCATATGAGGTATATCAATATAGGAATCAATCACCGTAGTTATTACAAATTGATTCCAAGTGAAACAGGATTTTGTTTTTCTGTACTCGTGTCCTCACAGGCAGACGAGTGTCGCAACTCATTCAGTCGCCTGCAGCAGCCAACCAGGCGACTCTCTCCCCTCTGAACTACGAGCCATTGTGTCTTTGATGTATGCACGAGGATGAGTACAGAGAAAAAGGCATCTGCTAACTGTGGCGACTGTCCTGAAGAGACTCCAGGGAAACGCTAAATGAGTTTTGTCTGGAAATAAATGGATGGATGACGTTACAACAGCACGGACATGGATTCTGATGTGAAGGGTTACGCTTTATGGAGCAGAGCTGAGGCCATTAGCAGCAGCTGTTTGGTTTCACTCCAATATGACTTTCTGTGACAACCATGAACTTGAAGTGATACCATAGAAATGCTGCGGCACAACTATAAACAACAGTTTATTCACAGTAAGGCTGGCATCATTATTATGATGTTATTATCGAGTCATGTAGTCGGCATCGTAATTAAATTTAATATGGCCAAATCCTGCTCAGTCCTCAAAACTACATTAGTTCACCTATTTTTCAACTAAGCCGAGCTCATTAGTGAGGACAACTCGATCATTTCCTAAATGGAATAACCCAAACTGTTTTAAAGGAATATCTCACCTTCAAAGCTTCAAAAGCTCATATTCTTTGGGACTTTCTTTCTGTTTATAAAATCTCACAAAACTTGTGATTTAAACCGCTTCCGCATAAACCGTACTCTGACTCCAGTAGCGCACATGTACAAGCAACAGTGTCGTGGAAGGGTTTTAAATAGTAATGTTTTAGCATACATTTACATGGCGTGAGCAAATACCTTCTTTATACATCGAGTTGTGTGAGTGTTTGTAAAAGAATGTTTTGCCATAGTTTTGTAAGACATTTTAAATGATTAAATGTGCCGTGTTAACTTCCTTTACTCAAGACTTTTCAAAGTTCTTTTGTTTACCACAGAGGCATGCAAGAAAAACTTTTTTTTTCACAATGTTTGAAATACAATAATTATTTTGGGTGTGAAGAATTCCTTTGATTTTGGAAGAAAATACTGTATTTACGTAAAACCTCATTGCTGAGAGTGGGACACCGTCTCATTAAGTTTGGAGGGACTAAGATTGGAAGGACAACCGGACCTGCCATGTTATCGTGTAGCTAAAACACTAACCAGCTGTTGTGTGGATAATGATAGATAATAGTTTCTCACAGAATACTGCATTTCAAAAGAATCAAGAATCCAGAAAGAAGCTGCCGTCTCTGGACTCACAACTGGAGTGATGCTTGATAAAGTATCATTAGAAGGCTTCTTGTCCGTCATGTCGCTTGTGAAATTATCTTGCATTTACTTGTTTAATATTCTGTTAGCTGAAAAGTCGCTCAGCCAAATTCTACAATATGATGAGGAAGAAAGTGATGGGTTTAATACTCGGAGGAAACCACTCATAAACCTCCAGTTCTGAAGACCCTCTCATATGGCCATCGGGGGGCGACTTCAAAGCTCGCAAAAAGAAGTCTGATTGTACAGAAGTGTATTGTCTCATTCAGCGTTGGCTTGTACTTAGCTGCGTCCACTCATGTCACTTCTGATTGCAAAAAAACAAGGCGGCGTCAGCCAAAATGCTTCAAAGAATCAAATCCGTAGTCCAGAAACCACTGTCATGGTGACATCATCTACTTTTGTATAAGGAATAAGTCCTTAACACACTTTTGCGGTGCAGTAGGAAGAATTACCTTTCTCCAGAGAGTACAGCAAGACAATACTATTGCCCTCTGTTCATAGTTCTATAAATTATACATTTCCCAGTGGTTGCTATTGCATTGTGGATGTTATTAGGCATGAACAAATATGCTCATTTTACGATTCAACCCAAACAGACTTTGTCTGGCTTCAGTGAAACCATTGTTGAGCCACTTTGATACGTTTTCGTGGTTGAGCAGTTTGTGTCTTCCTCATAAAGTGCATTTTCTTAAAACCTTTGAGAGCAAGTCGGCCCCATTTGATGGGAGGTGGAATTCAATGGAGTACATTGAGAGTAGTGATGAAGGCCTACAGCAACACAAAAGGGTTCCAAGCAGCCATTAAAAATAACACGGAGCACATTGGGCTTCAGTGAACAAAGCCATCACTCTGTTTTCTCTGAGTATGCATTCATCCTCTTGCTACAGGATCTACACAGAGATCCCATGGATATAGAGCAAATGATAAAAGTAACTTTACTGGTAAAGATATTGTACAATGCCGAGATAACCTAACTTGCTCATCTGATCGCCATCATTGCATGTTTATGTGGTGACGTGTTGAAGTGGATGATCTTTATGTTTCTACCCAATCTTTAGCCAAGACGTTGGTTCATTGATTATGTTCACAACTTAAGGAAACCGTATAAGAAGCTGGATCCATGTTCAGCAGGAATCAGGTAACTTTATAGTTAATTTGACTGCTTGTAGTTCATTCCATTCATCCCCTAACAGATATCATCTCAGACATTGGCTGCCAATAGTTTTCTTGTGTTGACACTACTTTAAACACAGCTCAGCTTTAGAACTGTGGTATATTTGTATATTTAAACCCTGCCATTTTTACATATAGTCTAGTCTAGTTGTCTGACAAATGGTCTTGTTGATCATTTTGCTATCCATATTCTCATCAGAAAAATTACATTTTAGACGTTAACATTATTCACAAAGAATTTCTGCTCAAGGATAGTCAACCATTAAGTCTTCAATGAGTCTAATTTGGTAAATCAAAATGCAGCTTTGTTATGAGAACATCAAAGTTTGAAACTGTACAAGGAGGAATGTCAAGATGTGTCACACCTGCACAGTATTTTAGGGAGAAAGGAGTGCATGTAGTCAAAAATGACTTTCTGATCTTTCTGTGCTTAACGTCTGATGTGGACTTGTAATGTTAGCCGAATGAAAACCTCAAGACAATGAAAACACGAAAGGGTATCTTCAACTATTCAGTATAGTATTCCCACGTATAGGAGACTCACAGGGGCATGTGACTGAAGAAGACGAGCGTCACGACACGCCACTGACCTGACCAAACATATTAACAACCACGATGCATCTGAAGTGAGGACAGCTGTCACGCGTTGTCTTTCCACTTTAGAAAATGTCAGAGAAAGAAAGATGACATGGGTGTAATGGTTTCCATGCATTGCTTGTTCTAATGTTTGCTTCCCTCACTCATTCAACCAAGTGAGAACAGATTGCATGTTTTGGGAAAACACCTGAGACCAACAAGCAGTGACCAAAAGATTCTGCGATGGGCTGACAGCCAGGAGGCTGCTTGACCTTCAGGGAAATGGACACAGTTTGGCAGATGCTCAAGGTACAATCCATCTTTGGGTAGGGAATCATATCATAGCAGGCGTAAGCATTGCCTCAGTGGATAAATTGCCAATTTATGGGGATGTAATTAATTTTTAGTTTGAGAAGAAAGTAGTTACCACCCAGGCGTGAAAGTGATATGTATGTAAGAGGTGTTCATTCAAAGAACTTTCTTCAAGGGAATAGAGTGGCCCCCGGTTTGGCATACATACATACTGTACACATAGACACAAAACACTCACCTGCTATGGAGTAGCTACGGCTAACATGCTAGCAAATTGAGCGGCAATAGCATATATATTTTCAGTCATGTTAATGGACAGCTGATGAATGTAGGTCCAATGTTGATTTACCTGTGATGGGGACATATGTTTGATCCGACCAGAATATGTCTTCAAAATGTAACTATTGTTATCAATAGAATGTGAAGATGTTACATTGTTGACATTAATAAAAAGGCTTTTTGTGTGTTGCAAAATATCTCTTGAAATGAGCGTGCTAGCCCCGTTTTTTCTGTCTTTTAATACCCTTAGTGTCTCGAGAGGCGATATATAGTCAGTGTAGCGACGCGTCTGTCCTTAGTCCTCCACGAGAGGATGAAAACGTAGAGCCGCCCCCGGGGAGTTGTCAATAATACACCCATGGTCCGTGTGCATCGACCTGATCTCATGGGACGGCATATAAAAAACATTTTAAGGACA